>NC_083701.1:901875-1202500 GCF_033118175.1 Dama dama | reverse complement strand
AGTTTGCAACAAATAAAACATAAGGAACATATGACCTGTTATTACCTGTTATTCCTCCTATAACCTAGGAATCTACCCAAGAGAAATAAAAACACATATCCACACAAACAATTTTATACAAAGGTTCACTGCATCATTGTAATAATAGCCCAAATGTGGGAAACAACCCAAATGTCCATAAGATGACTGAACAAAATATGGTATATACATGCAATGGACAGAGGAGTAAGGAGTGACTGCTAATGGATAAGGGTTTTTGTGGGGTGGGGGAGAGCAATGAAATTGCATAGTAGAGGCAAAATCATGTGAATATGCTAAAAAAATATTCAATTACACACTTTTAAAACATGAATTTTATAGTATGAGAAGTACATCTCCAAAAAATTCAAGAAAAGAAAGAATATGTAAGAAAACTTTATTATACAAAGCCAAAGGTCTTCTAGCAGAAATACCTAATACAGCTGTGAGTTCACATCCCTGGAGAAGGTTTTAAAAAGAAAATTTCCAGGCCTTACCATGACTCATGGAATCGAAATATCTAGTGATAAGGTCTAGAAATCTGTAATTTTTAAAACATCTGTATTCTTCACTAGTACTTTGAATGAGTTGACACAACTAAGCCGGAGAAGGACATTCGGAGGAATTTATTTTGTCCGACTAGTAAAAGCTCTGAAATTCTAAAAAGACTCTTACCTTACAAGAGAACCAGAGCTCCAAGGAAAAAGAAATTCCTTTTTATCATGGATTGAGAAACAAGGGGGCATGCGCAACAGAGAAGGCCTTCAGAAGTACTAGTGACAGTGAAGGGAAAGTTGCTCAGTCGTGTCCGACTCTTTGCGACCCCACAGACTGTGTAGTCCATGGACTTCTCCAGGCCAGAATACTGGAGCGGGTAGCCTTTCCCTTCTCCAGGGGACCTTCCCAACCCAGGGATCAAACCCAGGTCTCCCGCACTGCGGGCAGATTCTTTACCAGCTGAGCCCAAGTACTAGAGACAGGGCAAAATCTGTTCAGTTTTGAAATGTAAATTGTGACATAAATGTGGCTTATCTGATTGATAGTCTTTGCAGGTAAGATCTAAGCCAAGGGTTTAATATGAGTCCTAGAGTAATAAGGTTTGTGAAAAAAGAATAGTACACTTGAACTTTCATAAGGCAAATAATAATGTGTATTTTATGCTGAATATCATAAATGAAATCATATAAATGATACAAAAGTAATACAGAGAAATAGTAATGTCACAAATAACAAAATGAAAGCTATAATTTGAAAAGTCATTTTTTAAAATTAAACTCTGATTTTTAAAATGTCACATTCATAAAAACAATAAAGGTAAGTATTCCTACCTTGCAAATATGAGTCATCAAATTTCCGAGCTGACACTTTTTGGGGAAGCCTGATTCCAGCTCCCCAAGTGATAAAAGGAGTACAAGTCTCTAAAGGATGACCAGCTCCAAGGGAGCCTACAAATAAGGCACAAAGAGCGACGTAAGTATATAAAGATGAACCTATATCTGATTAACCTATACCTAAATATTTTTTAATACTTAGTTGTAAAGAGTTGACCCATAAAGAGCTAATTTCTGCCACCACACTCCCGAAAGGTTGCATCTCTATTTAACAATTAGTTTTAAAATATCCTCAAGGCAAGTCAGAGCAGCAACAACAAACAGGCAAAAAGAAAAACCAGAACATCCGTGGAGTGACTCTGGTTGAAAGAAGATTAAGAATCATAACGACTAAGGCTTGGAGGAGACGCTACCAGAGTGGCACCAAAGGCAGAAACCACAGGGAAGGCTCCTCTGGGGAGTAACTGCCAGGTTTGGGGTGGGCGGTGGAGGCCAGCTCTGCTCTGAAGAGGAAGCAGAGTCTTGGTCTGCTTTTCTTCCCGGCCACTCTGGCTGGTGTAGCCAAAACCCCCTGATAAAAGTGGGACCCCTTCATCAGAATTCTACACTGTGATTCGGGGACCCAAGTCTCAGCTTTGCCTTGATTTGCTCTCTGGGCACACACTGTGTCTGCCTTGGGAGTCTGGCAGAGTGGACAGTCTCCTCGAGTGGACAAAGTCAGTAGCCCTAGGTCCCCCAGCAACACCACCTTAAACTCACGCACTATGCCATCACATACAGTTACTTCTAGGCAGGTAAATGTGGGTTTAGGGGGGAGGGTTCTTCTGTGTGTGTGTGCGGGGGTGTGTGCACACACATGCACACACACAGCTGTGTCCGACTCTGCAACCCTGTGGACTGTAGCCCTCCGGGCTCTGTCCATGGAACTTTCCCGGCAAGTACACTGGAGGGGGTTGCCATTTCCTACTCCAGGGGATCTTCCCAACCCAGGGACCGAACCCGTGTCTCCTGTCCCCTGCACTGGCAGGCGGGTTCTTTATCAACTGCGCCACCTGGGAAGTCAAATGAGAATATATTCCTTTCATAGTTAGAATAAAGATTATATAAGATTAGTTCTTTTTACGCTAACATTTTACGCATACTATTATGTGCTAGACACTTTGCATATACTAAGACACCTAATCCTCTTCAATACCCTAAAATATTTGCAAGCTACATTTACCGCTACTTCAATCATAAAGTATGTATCACTTAGAGACAGACTAGCCCCAGTCTGTCATTCCATGGTCATCGGTAAAGATAAATGCTGTTTTCCCTTCATTTCCATAAACATCTTTAACAGTAGACTCAATTTCTTTCAATTCCTTATCAACTAATTTAATATTGTCTGAATATTCCCTGTTTCAGAAGAGCAAATTAAACTATATTAATTACATTAATTTGGCAAAATCATATTTATTCAACGCGAATTTATGATAAAGTCCATAACTCCTAAATACTTTTAGATTTCAACCTTAGTGTTTTTAAATCAGAGCTCTGTAGACTGTTAAAAACAATTTTTCCTCTCTTAAAGGAGTAAAACAATCTGAAATCGTTTTCAAAAATATTGTTTTTTAAAAGTATTGATTAGCAAATAGATTTTCATGAATGCTTTTTAAATCTCAAATGCAACAGTGATGACTTTTTTTTTTTAAATAAACATTTGGAATTTTATTTAAAAAAAAAAAAAAATCACAACCATGAACGTTGTTACAGTTAGAGGCCCTCTTGGTTCTCCACAATGATACTGAGCATGCTCACAAGGGGTTCCCATTGTTTAGTCTTAAACAACCATCTTTAAAATCAGGAAAAAAAAAACTCAGCACACTACCATTTAACTTGTTTTAATGTTTCTTCACAAATGGTGAAAAATACTAAAGTACAGACAAGGAATAATCATAATGTTGTGGCCAACATTATAAATATGGAATTATAAATTTAAAACATTTTCTGGTTTAAAAAATAAATCTGGTAGTCAATGCAGCTCTGCGGGTCTCTGCGCTCCTGACGGTGCTCGCCTTTATCCATCTTTCCAGGTCCTCCTCGCCCGCCTCGCCGTCCTCCCATCTGTTCCATCAGTGGTCCAGGGGGCCCCCCAGGGCCACCTCGTCTTCCACAACCAAAGCCACCACGGTCCATGCCCCGGCCGCCGCGGAAGCCACCTCTGTCTCCACCACGGCCGCCTCTGAACATTCCACCGGGACCACCGCGGTCCATGAGGCCACCTCTTCCTCCCCGCATGCCTCCAGGGCCACCTCTGCCGCGGTCACCGCCCGGGGGTGGGAAAGGTGGTGGGAGGAAGCCTTCAGGCTTCGGGGCCTTACACTGGTTGCACTCTGTTCTCCAGGCGAAGTTCTGGTTTCCACAGCCCGGGTTGGGGCACTGCCAGTCTCCAGCTCGGTGCTGGACATTTCCTCCTCCAGACGGGTTCCCCCGGGAACCGCGGGGCCCTCTTGGTGGGAAGCCTCCTCTGTCTCCTCCGCGGCCTCCCATGCGCCCCATGGGTCCTCCAGGACCTCCTGGGCCCCCTGGACCTCCTCGGAGCGGCGGCGGCATCCCCCTGCCCTCGCGCGGCGGCATGCCTCCTCGCATGCTGTTCATGGGCGGCTTCTTCCGAGCGAGAGAGACTTTAAGTTTGCTCCCTTGGAAGTCTTTCCCGTCAAACCATTCGACAGCAGTTTTGGCGGTTGGAGGGTCTTCATAAGACACTGTAGCATCGCCTTTGGGCTTTCCCGTTTCCTTGTCCAAGTAAATATGGATCATGGGTTGTCCAGTCCTCTTGTTCATCTTAACAACTCCACACTGCTTAAAGAAGTCTACCAGATCATCGAGAGTCACACTGTCATTGAGTCCTTGCACGTAAATTGCACTGTTGTCAGAGTCTTCGTCTGGATCTACAGGTGGGCCTAAATCAAGATCTGGTCCTTCATCCATGGGTCCACCAGGCTTATCGAAGCCACCTCGCTCTCCAGCGCCCATTCCACCGCGTCCTCCTCCCCGCCCACCTCTGCTCATGCCTCCACGATCAAATCCCCCTCTTCCCCTGCCCCGGTTATCAGGGCCACTCATGCTCCGGTTCTCTCCTGGTCCGGAAAATCCTCCAGACTCCTGCCCATAAACACCCATGCTACTGGGGTGGTCCTGTCGGAATGAACTCTGCTGCCCGTAGCTGCTGCTCTGCTGGCTGTACTGACTTGGAGCCTGGCTGTAGGACCCGGTCTGGGGGGGTAACTGGTGGGCGGCTGCTGCCCATAGCTGCTTTGCTGGCCGTAGCCACTCTGCTGCCCGTAGCTGCTCGGCTGCCCATAGGTGTTCTGCTGGGATTAACTGCTCTGATCGTAACTAGTCGGCTGTGTAGAGGAATAGCTGGTAGGAGGGTAGGACGGTGGTGCCGAGACTGGCTGCATGGGGTAGCTCCCAGGTACCTGGGGATAACTGTAGTTACTCTGTCCATATCCTAGGCTGGGCTGGTTGTAACCCCCTGTGCTAGATTGAGGTTGACTAGTCTCAGCGGGTTTGTTACCAGCGGTCTCGCAGGCGCAGTGGCTGCTGGCTGCTGTCCATAAGCTGGGTAAGCAGGCTGAGTGCCGTACGCAGACTGAGCTGCACAGGAGGCCTGGGTGGTAGTGACCGTAGCAGTGGTGGTGTCGTAAGCACCGGTGCTGTACCCCTGGACAGGCTGACTGTATGCCTGGGGGGCAGTTGGAGTAGAATATCCAGTGGGAGGCTGTCCATAAGAAGTTGCATAGGCGGTCTGCCCATAGGTTGCAGTGGTCTGAGCCTGGGTATAGCTGACATCAGTGGGCTGTCCATAGGTTCCATAACTTTGCTGCCCATAGGCCTGGGTAGTCTGTGCATATCCTTGAGTGGGCTGGGCAGTGTAAGCACTGTAGCCCTGCTGGGCTGCAGCTTGGCTGTATGTACTATAATCCGTGGACACCATTTTCTCTCCTTCCTTCTCGTTCTCTCAACGTCCGTCTCCCCAATGATGACTTTTAAATTCATGTCTCTAGTAATGTAAACTATGTTGCTCTTGCCACATTTATCAAACAGGTTAAGTATCACTGTTTCAACTATAGAATATTTTCATGCTTTAGTGTGTTTGTGATATGATATAATACATTTTGAACAAACTATATTTAAGCTTTCCATACAATTAAACAAGGGGGTGATTTAGTATAAGTTTTATTACTTAAGACAATGCATTGTGTTAAAGAAGAGAAGCACGAGGTATTCATTACTGGAAGTTAATAGACTTTACTGTTAGTTAGACTAATCTAAGTCTAATCCAAAATGAAAAATAAAAGTATAATATGAATTCTTCCTATCTTATGCTCTGCAGAAGTGAGAAAAACAGTTGCTGTTTTATATAAGGAGTGCAACTGAAATATAATATACAAAACCTTATACTATTATCTGCTAGATATAGCACTGATTAAATGGAACATAAGGAACAGCTAGTTACATCTTTTTGTGATATAAATACTAGCACCATAAAAATGCTTTTTGTTTCAAAATGTATTAAAATCCTTCTAAAATATAATCTTTCTCTGCTTTGATAAATGAGTAATATGGAATACACATACAGAACACATTTTACTTATATTAATGTGTAGTGTGGTCACAGCACATGTGATTTTAGCCACAATATCATACTACGTATCATATAAATTAGAATGTATTCTACTTTAGAGTTATTCAAAATATAAGTTCTGTTGTGATCATTACAAAGAAAATATCACAGTCCTTTAAAAGTTCAAACAGAACAGGTATTTCCCTCAAAACCATGAAATTGAACACAGCGTTAAAATTACTTTGATGATGGTCGATGAGCACGTCCATTTGTGTCTATTCCTAATAAATGTAAGAAAAAAACTATTTTGTCTTCATTTACTTTAGAAAACAAAGATCGGTTATTTCTGGCGGCATGAAAGAATTCCTATATGTAACAAATCAGTTAAAAATTTTTAGTTCATTAATTTTATTTAAAAAGTAATTCCAATGAAAACATTTAATTAAGCTTATACAGAACTAAAAAATTAAATTGTCCTATTTTGTTTAAATTTGTCCTCAGGACCTACCAACACAAAGTACCTGTCAGTTCAGGCATCTACATTCAAAAAACAAGTGAGCTATTTTCCGTGTCATAATTAGGCTGAAAAAAGATGATAGAAAGGGGATCTTGATTTCATGAAGCTCTAATCATACTGGAGAACTATTCTGACAGGAGCCAACAATAAAACAGCACTAATGGCAACAATTAGGAACGCTTTATGAGTTTAAAATGTCTTCCTGCTTCTTGTCCCGTATCAGCACCCGAGTTCAACCATAATCTCTCACTCGGAACATTGCAAATAGCCTATTTTACCGTCCCAAGACTCGAATCTGTGCTTCACAAGGTATGATAGAAAAATGTCCACATGACAAATGGAAATACAGATCAAAAATGATTAATTTCACAATGATAAACTGGATTCACAAAGCCCTCTAAGAAAAGGGTTCATCCTGTACTTATATATACATGAACATGTAAGCAAGTACCTATGGAAAGTACTTTTAAATTATTTTGAATAAGTCACCTGACTGCAAAGATATATAATTGTTATTCACATAAATGTCTTACACTATATAAGATGTTAATTTTAACAAGGTATTTAACTTTCCAATAAAAGCCTGAAGTATTCCTTCAACTAACTTTTCATTATTACAAACATTAAAAACATATAAATGGTGCCATTAGAGAAACTACCTATTTCCGAATAGAAAAAAAAAAAGGAATACAAATGAAATTAAATGTAAATAAATATAAATTAAATATAAATAAACTGAATCATCCTTAAAAGCATAAAATTACGCCCTAGCTTTCATATACATTCTAATTAGCCCCTAAGAAACTTTAAACCCAGATAGAAATGGGAAGTTTTTCAAGAGACAGGACTTACATTCTAAAGATGTAACTGAAAAAGCTGACGAGAAACAAAAAAACTTAGCAATTGAGTGGAGTCGAATTTACAATCTGTTTCATGACTGATATTATTCGGCTTTGTAAAAAGTGCTGTTCATTTGAACGTGGACACAAGATCTGGGAAACCATGAAACACTAATCTTGCAGAGCTCAACCTGATAGATTCCCATGGCCTTTTAAAAAGTTGGTCTTTTTCACACAAGAGGTGAAATACACTCCTAGCTTCCTCTCCACTCCCGATATTTAGTATAATTATGCCCACCAACTCCCATTTTTTTCCTGAGCTCAAAGGCCCTCGTTCCTTTTTGTACTTAAATATTTACTATGCATTGTGGGAGAGTGCATGCATTCTCCCTTTTTCTCTAAGTAAAACTTCTGATTTTATGGGAACATGTCAGTGCTTCAAACTTAAAACCTACCTATTTGTTATTGTCTTCCACAGATACCTATCTGTGCTTTTTTGGTTATGGCCAAGGAGACAGAAATCAAACACTCAGTCAAAAGATGATGTGCCTTCTGAAATAAATTTAACTATTTGTTAAAGTCTTTTTGAAATAAATTTAATTTAGTAGAAGAGAAGGTCCTTTTCAATTCCTTGTATGGTTGACCTAAAACACTGAAACAATGGCTGGAACGCCAGCATCTCCTGTCGTAAGACAACTCAGAAGCTAAGGTCACGCTCTGAGGACAGAAGACACACTTAAGAGACCGGGTCTTAATGACACTGGGGAACCACCATGGCAATCTTGGACTACATCAATCCTCGGCTGCCTACTTTTGGCATTATTATTTATTGAGAGACAAACAAACTTTAAAGCAATATTTTTACTCTATTACAGAGTTCCTTTGGAGCCCAAGTTATCATTATGCTGTTGGCCTGAGATACTCTTCTCTATATGCAATCCAGGTCCAACCATTTCTTTGTTTCCTAGGCTTCGCCAGAGATTATCTCAAAACTCAGAGGAAAGTCTTCCTCTAACTGTTCAGCTTAGATTGAACTTTTCTAAAGATATATTTTTAGTCCCTATATTATTCCTTCACACCACTCTTTATTGTGGATGATTTCATATTTTTGTTGTTACCTGATTAATGTACATACTCTATCATATCGTACAAAATTATAGGGAATTTTTTTTTTTCTGGTCAATAGCAGTGTTGAAATAAGGTAAAAAAGGCATAGAATCAAGCCAGCCACTAACTATATCTGCCTACCCACAATGAATCAAATCCACAATGTTGAACGTTTTTAGCTATGTTTAGGAAGTTAGAGGCCAAGGGCCTTGAAACAAATACTAACGTAAGTTGATTATATTAAGAAGTGATACTTAGCAAAATCATTTGCTATTTTTGTAAAGAGATTTTATTTAACTTGAAGATTTTCACTTTCAGTTTGAGTAATACAAGAAAATCTTAAGGAAAAAACTTCTAAGAAAAGAAATAGGGTTTATCAAAGAACATATTGAGCACTTAATTTCTGATAAATATGCAGACACCTACTGACTGTTTACAAACAAACAATAAAAAATGACTGTGTTATGGAGAAGCCCACAATGTCAGTCCAGAGACACTACTGGTAAACAGAAGAACAACTAAAGGTCAGTCAATGAATGCCTCTTACAATAGATGAGTTATGAGTTCTAATTTGTAGATAAGCAAGAAGACAATGATAGATAGGAGTCAGCCAACATCCAGAGCTGAGATTCTCTCACAACTTTTGAAAACATAAACTCTATTGGATTCCTGGTGAAACTGTGAGGATTGTCACTAACAAATAGTCCAAAAACCCCCCCTCTATTTCTTAAAGAGACTCAAATGTTTTATTATGATTAACTTATGAACTTGTTTTTTGCTTATCTAATTTTTCTTTACAAATATTTAAACTATCTACCTTATTTAATAATAAATGCTTTAGATTTGAACATTCAAAAAGACTTTCACATACATCATCACTGCTTGTAAGAAACTGGTTCTGTGGTCAACAAAAGACCAGGAAGGTCATTCTGGGGTGATTCAGCAAAGGAGGAATGAAATGTGGGGTTCCTGAATCCCATCCAGGGCTCACTTCACTGTCAGAAGTGTGGAAGTGAAAAGGGTTTACATTTTCAAATTATTTTTTAAAAACCTGTATGGTTATTGTAGAATGTGCAATTTCTTAGAATCCAGTCTTTTCAAAATAGTATGCTACAGTATGGAACTTTCAAATTAATCCAAGCAGAAAAAACTAAGATGCATGTATTAACAAATCAGTTTCTAGCACATTAGGTACAGGTACTAGACAACTAGTGCACATTAGACAAATACCTACATCTAGTGTGTTACAGGTTAGCCACTCAATAGCACATACCTTCACATGATCAAAAACCCACGTGTCCAGTTGTGTTACATCGTGGGCACCAAAATCCTCACTGGAAGCATCGTAAGTGTGTGCAAAAATATGGTTTCCAAGGTCACCTGAAGAGGAAATTGCGGGGGGGGGGGCGGAAATTTTAATGACACGCCATGGACCATGGTGTATGCTTGAACATATGCTGCTGCTTTTGTTCTCACAGTAACATTTTCCAATTTTACAGATACAAGTGAGTTGTAATTTAAAATGCTAAGAGAAAAAATCACAACGCTAGTTAGTATACAATAGCGCAAAAGTAAACAACAGAGTTTGTCTTCAAGTAAGGATGAAACTAATCAAAGAATTTGGGCATCTAGGGATGGTACAATCTAAAACAGATTAAATCACCTGTTTTACAAAATTCCCTAACCAAGAAGAAAATTCAAATATTTCAATTCTTTTATTCATAAAACACATGCATTTTTCTCAATATACAAGAAAAAATATTGATAATTGCCAAAGAGTTTGAAAGGGTCAACAAATATATTAATCTTATACATTTGTATGATTTTATTAAGGATCTAATCAACTTAGTGAATTTCTGAGTTAGATAGCCTCTTAAAGGTCATAAGGAAGAGATAAAATAATGATAATCTTTTATAATAATGACAAGCTAAGCTCTAATGATACTGGTTCTACTCCTCAACCATTCTACTCTTCAAACCCCAAGTAAAGGTCTGAGTGAGACGGCAGGTTACTATAAGAAATGGAACACTTCTATTGGATTGTCTCCAGTTAAGGCTTTGATCCTGTCCTATGAACTGTAGTCAGAAGTAGGGAGGTGAATTTGGTAAGCCATAGCAACTTCATCCTCACCACTACCAAAAAAAGCTTAACTCCTTGCTGCTTGGAAGAAAAGCTATAACCAACCTAGACAGCATATTAAAAAGCAGAGACATTACGTTGCCAACAAAGGTCCATCTAGTCAAAGCTATGTTTTTTCCAGGAGTCATGGGTGTATGTGAGAGTTGGACTATAAAGAAAGCTGAGCACCAAAGAATTGATGCTTTTGAACTGTGGTGTTGGAGAAGATTCTTGAGAGTCCCTTGGACAGCAAGGAGATCCAACCAGTCCATCCTAAAGGAAATCAGTCCTGAATATTCATTGGAAGGACTGATGCTGAAGCTGAAGCATCAATACTTTGGCCACCTGATGCAAAGAACTGACTCACTGGAAAAGACCCTGATGCTGGGAAAGACTGAAGGCGGGAGGAGAGGGGATGACAGAGGATCAGATGGTTGGATGGCATCACCGACTCAATGGACATGAGTTTGAGTAAACTCTGGGAATTGGTGATGGACAGGGAGGCCTGGCGTGCTGCAGTCCATGGGGTCGCAAAGAGTCCGACACGACTGAGCGACTGAACTGAACTAAGGGAGTATATAAATGGCAAGCAGTATTGAGTTTTTGGACCTGCTCTAAATAATAATGTTCTGTGACTATCATACAGAAAATTCTGAGTATCTGTTTTGCTTTTGAGATATAGAATAATCTTTAATGATCCAATTGTTATAATTTATAGTATAATTATACCCATGGCTAAAGGTCCAAACCTTTTCATTAGGTGAAATGACTATAATGCTCCCACTAAAAAGCACTTAATAACATAAAATTCAAGTGGAATCCAGCTGATTCTAGAAAATGATGCAAATAAATTTTCTCATCAAGAGATGTTCTCATACTTGCAGATTCATGCACAGAAACACAATAAATACAACAAATCTCAATGGCATGATCTTGAATACATGAAAATAGAAGTTATAAATATAAAGTTTAAATTTTTAAATCTTTATGTGATTATATACTAACTTCTTAATAATCAAAGTAAGTGAACATCATCACAATGAGATCATTCTAATAAGCGTTCTGGTCAATATTTCACATGAATTAACTTATTTAATGCCCAAAACAAACCTGTAAGATAGAAATTATTATTATCACATTTTTTTTTTATTTTTATTTTTTTATTATCACATTTTACAAAAAAGAAAACTGAAATTTAGAGAAGTTATCTAACTTACCCAAGATTAAAAAGCTGTTAGATGTTAGAATCATATACCATTTCACTGAATCCAAGGTATTTAAACTGTATAATCCAACATTTTAAGTACAACTAAGATGAAAAAAAAAAAAAATCAAACTCACACATCTATTATAATATACACTCGTTTCAGAGATGTTAAATATGTCAAAACATGTATCTCATAATAAGTAAAATGTATATATTTTAAATTACCATATTGATTTATTGCCTACTTAATATTTGGGGAAATACAATCAGTGACTCCTACCTTTGGTAAACAGTCACGATGTCTGGGCTTCCCCAGGACTATGTGTACCTGGTTTCATTAAGAAGAGAATCAAATTCTACAGGATTTTCCTTCCATCCTTCAGGTAATTGAGAAAAAAAACAAACAATGACAATTCAGGTATGGCTCCTGAAGAAGTATTTTTCAAATAACAACAAAGAGGATTAACTGCAGAACAAATGCAAAACTAACAACAGATTTTGTTATCTGTATTATACTACAAATTTTTTTTTTTAAAAAAAGCTTACAACAGTTAATTGACTTCTTACTAAAATACAGAATCACTTTTGAACTTTTGAGAGTTAACATCTAGGAAAACCAGAGATCTACCCAATCATATTCTATCAACAGGACAGGATGATACAAGATTAAAGTTTTATTCTTCAGTCAGTCCCAGTGAGTGTTTAAGTGACTTAGGTAAGCTAAATGACTTGTCAAAAGGATCTCAAAACGTACTTCGCTTTGTGTTATGATTCAGTATTAAAGAAGCAATATTTATGCAATCAATCTCCTCACGTGATAAAATCATCTAAAGAGACAGTACCTTTGGCAACTGCGCTGACATCTTCATAAAACCCTGCAATCATGGCCACGTGCCCGGGCCGATACTCCGTCGGCACACGTGTGTGAGAGATGCCCCAGCTGCCTTCGTTCATTATGACATTCCTGAAAGCTATCACAGACGAGGAGTCAGCACACACTATGACCACATGCTCTGGTAAGGCTTTAGAAAAACAAGATCACCACAGAAGAAATCCAATCAAAAGAAGGAGTCAAAATTTAAGAAGGAACATTTCTGATCCCAGCTGGGCTCAGCCCAGTTCCTCCCACCAGACGGATTCCGCGGCATAAGAAAGCCCAAGGAACTTTCTTAGACAAGGAACCACCCAACCACTGCACAGAATCACAAAACAAAATAGAGGCTACAGCTCTAAGTCACAAAGTATTGAAACGCTGTGCTACATAAGAAATCACTGATACACAAAGTATTACTTTGTCAATGTTAAATTTCACTAGGTGTGATGATGGTTTTGTGATCATGTTGAAGTCCTTGTTCTTAGGAGATACACACTGAAGTGTTTAGGGGTAAAGTGTTAAAATACTTTGCTTTCATATTATTCAGGAAAAAATAAAGTTTAAGTGTGTATATGTGTGTGTGTATTGAGACAGAAAATGCAAATATGAAAAATGTTTAAAATGGTCATATCTAGATTAAGGATATACAGATGAATATTCATGATATAATCCTTTCAACATTTCTGTAGTTAAAAGTTTTTTCAAAATAAAAAATTAAGAGAGGAAACAGCTATACTCTCAATTAGGAGTTAAATATTCTTTCTAAATTTGAGATACAGTTCAGTTCAGTCGCTCAGTCATGTCCGACTCTTTGCGATCCCATGAATCGCAGCATGCCAGGCCTCCCTGTCCATCACCAACTCCCAGCGTTTACTCAAACTCATGTCCATCGAGTCAGTGATGCCATCCCGCCATCTCATCCTCTGTCGTCCCCTTCTCCTCATGCCCCCAATCCTTCCCAGCATCAGGGTCTTTTCCAATGTGTCAACTCGTCGCATAAGGTGGCCAAAGTATTGGAGTTTCAGCTTCAACATCAGTCCTTCAAATGAACACTCAGGACTGATCTCTTTTAGGATGGACTGGTTGGATCTCCTTGCAGTCCAAGGGACTCTCAAGAGTCTTCTCCAACACCACAGTTCAAAAGCATCAATTCTTCGGCACTCAGCTTTCTTCACAGTCCAACTCTCACATCCATACATGACCACCAGAAAAACCATAGCCTTCACTAGACGGACCTTTGTTGGCAACATAATGTCTCTGCTTTTTAATATGCTGTCTAGGTTGGTCATAACTTTCCTTCCAAGGAGTAAGCGTCTTTTCATTTCATGGCTGCGATCACCATCTGCAGTGATTTTGGAGCCCAAAAAAATAAAGTCTGACACTGTTTCCACTGTCTCCCCATCTATTTGCCATGAAGTGATGGGACCAGATGTCATGATCTTAGTTTTCTGAATGTTGAGCTTTAAGCCAACTTTTTCACTCTTCTCTTTCACTTTCATCAAGAGGCTCTTTTCCTCTTCACTTTCTGCCATAAGGGTGGTGTCATCTGCATATCTGAGGTTATTGAGATTAAAACAAGTCAAAAGTTTGTTTTGCTAAAATGTATCACCATTAAGCTAAGGGTGATTTGCAAAATCTGGAGAAAAATGCAAAAGCAACAGTAATGCCATTGCAGGTGAAAGACCAGCAGAGCAACAAGTTATGAAACATGAATTCATTTGTAACAGTTTTGAAGCTGAACTCTCAACTCTCAAAATGTTCTGGAGAGAGGTACCTAAAAGTGCTGATTTAGATACTTTTAATTGACTTATTTTGGTAAAATACATACATAAAACATAAAAGGCTTGAAAAACCATTAAACCACATGTTAAGAGAGAAATATTTTCTAACTTCTTCAGTTCTATAGTGGAAAGTGAACTCAAGCAAAAACAGGGAGGTATAAAGCAATGTGGATACTTCTCTTGAGAAACATTTTGATCAGATCGTATTTTTAAAGAAAGGAAGAACACCCCGGGGAGACACAGGTGCTGTCAGAAAGGCTCATCTTTGCCTGAACAACCAGTATATTTTAATGTCATTAACTTCGCAATGAACTACATTTCTCTCCTCTCTATGACAACTAAGAAATGCAACCAAATATATCACCCCAATTTTTAAACTAGTCATAGAAATTTATGTTACATATTTTTGTGTACTGAACCTAACCCTGACAACCTTATTTTCCTACTCGTATTTTCCTATTGCCCTGAGTTGCTTGTTTCTTTGTATCCTTTAATATATTCTGCATTTCTTTGATGCATCATAAATTTATTCCTGGAAATCTGACATAGAATTCAGGTTCATTCATTCTTCTAGCAGTCAACAAATATTGATTAACTGCCCAATATGTTTTAGGCACCAGAGATAATGTAGTGTACAAAACAAAGTCCCTGCCTTAGAGGAAGTTGTACATGCTAAGTAGTACTATAAAGAAAATCAAAACAGGGTAGAGGCATAGGAAGCAATGGTGACAGGTAGGGACAGGGGAAAGACAGACAATTTCAGATAAACTTCCCTTGAATTTGAGTTTTAATCTCTCCACAGTAGCATTAGGAAGGGCTTTTGAGGGGCTTGCTATGAATGAAAAAAATAAAGAATAGTTGATTGCAAGAACCCCACAGGTCCAAAAAATTAAATATTTCTTTTCAAAGGCACTTAACAGAATCCAAAATTATCATATTACATAGTGATATAAATTTGGAAGGCTTTATTTTATAGAAAACATATTTTGAATAGAAATTTATATTTTTTAGCTAAATACCTTCGTAATTGGCAATTCACTGAAATTTATGCTTGTCATTACTTAAAAATTGAACAGTCTTACTTTAGAAAACAGAAAAAAAGGTAATATACTGAGCTGTAAGCCAGGATTCAGAAATCAGGACAAGTGAGGCCAAGCAGCTAAGGTCATGCATTTCGACTACCTGGTATCAACTTCCACAATAACAGAAGTAACTGTAGAAGGGAACACACTTGCTAATTTCTATGACAAAGGCAGAGGCATATGTGCCCTACCCTCTTTTTCATCATCACCTCTCTACCCAATGTGAGATAAACAGTATTAGCGTAACAATTTCCAGAGATGTCTTTGTACCAGCTGACATGCTTACTAACAAATGGTGCCCTAGAATTTCCATCTTCGTTTAATTCATAAAGTTTATCTGCTCGCAGGCCATCAGCAACAAACAGCACTAATCGTTTTGCTGGGGGAGGCAGGGGTGCAAACTGAGGAGTCATTCCATGAACCAAAGGAGAGGTAAAATACATGTCGAAGATGGAGGCGAAGAACACGAAGTGCACAAGCAAGCCCAAAGCAACGTACAGCAGCATATCCAGGGGAACTAATCCCCAAGAGAAACTGGAAAGAGGGAGCAAAACTAAATCTGGTAAGCCTTAGTGCAAACAAGTATGTTTTCAACTTACTTGATGAATAGAGCTGCCTGCCTCATTTTTCAGTCTCAAAAAACTTCTTAGGCTGGTGGACACTTTTTATTTCCTCCGTCTTTCAATAAGCTTCATTGTTCTGTGGCTACTTGCCTTATCTACATGGGTAATTATTTTCAAGTTGTGGCTAAGAGGGCTTCCCTAGTGGCTCAAACCGTAAAGAATACGCTGGCAAAGCGGGAGACCTGGGTTCGGTCCCTGGCTTGGGAAGATCCCCTGGAGATGTGGAATGGCAACCCACTCTAGTATTCTGGCCTGGAGAATTCTATGAACAGAGGAGCCTGGCGGGTTCTAGTCCATGGGGTCATGAAGAGTTGGACACGACTAAGCGACTTAAAAAGAGAGAAGAGAGTTCTTAACATAAGATCTACCCTCTTAAATTTTTACATGTAAAATACAGTATTTCAAACTATAGGCACTGTTGTACATCAGATCTTGACAACTTATTCACTTTGCAAAAGTGAGATTTTACAGTCATGGAACATCACCCCCCCACCCCTACCCATCATGAGTTTGACTCTTCTGGATTATCTCAGACAAGGAGAAATGTGCACATCTGTCCTCCTGTGACTGACCTGTTTCACTGAGCATTATGTCCTCAATGCCATAACCATTACATTGGCCAAAACTTGTTATTGTAATCTGTTTAATTTTGTACAGTCTGTTAACTTATTGTGGTTTTAATGTACATTTCCCTGGTGATCAATAATGTTGAGCTACTTTACATGAATGTAATGGACATTTTTTAATCCTCTTTTATCCCCTTTTCATTTTTTAACTGTGTTTTTAAACACTGTGTTTAACTGTGTTTTTCAAAATTTTTTCAAATTTACTTAAAAATTCTGAAAGTTCAATGAATTAACTTTTCTTTTGGTGATTGTATGTTGTGTTCCACCTTGGGAATTTTTGTAGATGACAACATTTTCTTTAGTACAGACTTTTAATATTTTTATTTTAAAACAATTTCAAGTCCAGAGAAAAGCTGCAGTAATGGTACAAACATCCATATACCCCTTAGCCATGTATCTCTAACATTATCATTTTTCTCTGGTCCTTGCCTTGTCTCTTTAACTTACCCCTTTCGTGTGTGAGTGTAGGTGTGTGTGTGGGGGGGCGGGCGTATACTTCAGGGTTTATTTTCTGACAATAATGATACTCCCTTATGTACCTACGGTGGTTACCAACTTAATAAACTCAATGTCAGTATTTCACCTAATCTACCATTTATACTCCAACTTTTTGAAGTGTCCCAGTAATGTTCTTCACAGCATTTTTATAGCTTTATTAAGGCATAACTGGCCTGTAATAAGCTGTGTACATATTTAATTAAGTGTACAATAATCACAGGAGAGTGAACATACTCATAATCCTCAAAAGTTTCCTCATGCCCCTGTGGCTCATCCCTATATATTTCACTTTTTGATGTTATTGTAAACGGCATTTATTTCAGTTTCCCCTCGTTAGTTTTTAAATTACCACTGATTTTTATATATTCACCTTGCATTCTGCAACACTGAAAAACTGTTATAGTAGTTTTTATGTAGATGCCTTTTGATTTTCCAAGGAGAAAAATTATGTCACCTGTGAATAAAAGGACTTCTTCCTTATCAATCTATACACTTTCAATTTATGTCTCATGCTTGTACTGGCCAGGACTTCTAGTGTAATGTTGAGTAGGTGTGGAAACAACAGAAATCCTGCGTGTTTCCAGTCTTAGGATGCAAGTGTTTTTCATAGACTCCTTTTGTTGCATTAAAGAAGTTCTCTTTTACTCTCAATATGCAGTTTTAAAGTTGTGAATGAAAAATGCCAGATTTTGTCAAGTGCTTTTGACAAAAGCAAAAGTGAGAGGGGCAGATCACATGAGATCCTGTCCAGTGAGAGGGCCATGGCTATCTGGCTTTTCTCTTTTGGTCTCTCCTGATGTGGGGCCTCTCCTGTGTGGGGCCTCTCCTGGTGTGGGGGTCTCCTGGTGTGGGGCCTCTCCTGGTGTGGGGGTCTCCTGGTGTGGGGGTCTCCTGGTGTGGGGCCTCTCCTGATGTGGGATCTCCTGATGTGGGGCCTCTCCTGGTGTGGGGCCTCTCCTGGTGTGGGATCTCCTGGTGTGGGGCCTCTCCTGGTGTGGGGGTCTCCTGGTGTGGGGGTCTCCTGGTGTGGGGCCTCTCCTGATGTGGGATCTCCTGATGTGGGGCCTCTCCTGGTGTGGGATCTCCTGGTGTGGGGCCTCTCCTGGTGTGGGGGTCTCCTGGTGTGGGGGTCTCCTGGTGTGGGGCCTCTCCTGATGTGGGATCTCCTGATGTGGGGCCTCTCCTGGTGTGGGATCTCCTGATGTGGGGCCTCTCCTGGTGTGGGGCCTCTCCTGGTTTGGGTTCTCCTGGTGTGGGGCCTCTCCTGGTGTAGGATCTCCTGGTGTGGGGCCTCTCCTGGTGTGGGATCTCCGGATGTGGGGCCTCTCCTGGTGTGGGATCTCAAGGTGTAGGGCCTCTCCTGGTGTGGGGCCTCTCCTGGTGTGGGGCCTCTCCTGGTGTGGGGTCTCCTAATGTGGTGTCACCTAATGTGGTGAACTACAATGGTAGAGTTTCAAATGTTAAATCAAGCTAGGGTTCCCAGAATAAACTGAACTTAATCATTAAGTATTATCCTTTCTATATACTCTTGGGTTTTATTTGCTAAAATATTTAGCATTTTAAATTAATATTTATTAGTGATATTAGTGATATAGTGATATATTTTTTTTTGTAATGTCTTTCTCTGGTTTTGGTGTCAGACAATGCATTAGGAAGTGCTATTACCTTTTATTTTTTGGAAGAGTTTGTGTAGAATTAGTACTATTTCTTCCTTTATTGTGTAACAGGATATCAATGGCTCAGAGTTTCCTTTGTTGGAAGGTTTTTAACTATAAATTCAATTTCTTCATATCCAGAGAGATAGATACTAAGATTATTTACTAGTTGCTGAGTAAGTTTTGGTACTTTTATCTTTTGTCCATTTGTCCATTTCATCCAAAGTGTCAAATTTATTATGACAAAACTGTCCATAATATTCTGTTCACTTATTCTTTCTTCTGTTCTCTAGCTCAGAACTCTTCTATCAGGTATCATATTTAGTTATGCAAAGTAACTCATTTTTCAACTCATTTTAATTCATTTCAGTAAGATCTTAAACTCGATTTACAACTAAAGTACATATGGTATCTACCTAGATGTAGAGAAGCTCCCATTGACTTAAATACTCCTCTCTACCATGGAAACCTGAGTACCCTCATCATGTTCATTAATAAGGAATTATCTTTATCATTTCTCACTTTATTTTGCATTTACAAATAAAACTCCCTGGACTTATGTTCTTTCTTTTCCCCACTGTCGTTACACAACTTTTCTGTAAAAAGTATCAAAGTGTCAAAAGTATCAAAGTGTGTCAAAGGATAATACAAATTTTCCACTACCCTAAAGCTTACTGGAGTAGTAAAACAAACATTTGAGAACTTCGACCCTGAAGCTGTAATAGCTAACACAAAAATCTAGCTCTCTCACATAGTAACAGTGGGATCTTAGTCGGTCCCTCCCCGGCACTTTCGAGCATCACTTCCTCAGGGACTACTCAGTCCAAATCAGAAGCTCAAACCTTTACTTCAGTTTATAACTACACAGCTATGACTCTGACTATTTGTAGTAATGTCTGCCTCTGTAACTTCATGCTGATTCCAGCAAGACAGGCTTTCTCCAGTACTCCGCCCAGTGCTGGGCACTTAGTCAGGGCTATTAAATAACCTAGGACTGTCCATTCAATGGTATGTGTGATATGCACTGTAGCCACTAGAGGCTGCCTTGCTTCTCTATTTATTCCCCAAGAACAGACACAAGAGCAGTGAAGATTCAAGATAAATACAACCACAGTAACTTTCACATTTGTCATTTACTCCAGTGTTCTTGCCTGGAGAATCCCAGGGACGGCGGAGCCTGATGGGCTGCCATCTATGGGGTCGCACAGAGTCAGACACGACTGAAGTGACTTAGCAGCAGCAGCGGTGGCATACATAAAATTTCAGTGATTCCAAAATATCATCCTTCTCATGCTACTTAATTATAGCTATGCACATATAATTAAGCACTATTATCATTTAATATTTCTCTTTTTTTAAAATCACTTTTTATTCAAATTTAGTGAAAAAGAACTTTTTCACGGATGAATCATTTGGAAATCACCTAAAAAAATGAATAACTACTAAAATGTTTAAAATACACATAACCATGTATCAATAAAAGTCATTTAACTTATACCTCTGGGATGTTTACCACACACTGAAAAACAATGTCAAAAATTAGAATATGTAAAAATGTATAAAAAATTAGATATTTATAAAACTTTACATCAATGAAAAACTTGCACTGAAAATATTACTTGTGGTTATTTTAAGAGTACTAAAACAAAAAAATAATTTTTTAATCAAGAAAACAATTGAAGTGCTTGGAAAAAAGTGATCTTTTATATTTTTATCACTAACATACAAGCATCAATGTCTATCCAGATTATTCAGTGAAACACTGGCTGTAAAGACCTAGATTAATGCAAAACTTGGTAAGTAGAAGGAAAATTCCTCAACAATATTAATGGCAAATTATTATTAAATATAAATCAGCAATTGTTAATAATATCTTAGTATGCACTATTAATATTTCTTCAACATTTTTAATTGATAAGGAAATCTCTATGCACTGTGGAAGAGAAAGGTACTTACTGAGACAACTGGCCAGTTGATTTGTTAGGGGCTTGGAAGGTCACATTAACAAGTCCATGATTACAGGATATGAGGTAGAACCAGGGAATTACAGATGTGTCATAGGAAGCTGCTGATCAAGGAAGAACTTCTATATCCAACTTCTTACAACTCTCTGAGGAAACATATTTTAAGTCTATTTTCAATTTTCACTTTAGAAGTCAGACCCTAAAAGATATTCCTTTGGGGCCTACTTTGGGGCAATTAGCTTTTTCTGGCTAATGCTACTAAATGACTGACATCAGGTTTGTTTCGCTTTACTTTTAAAAATCTGTCAAATATTGTCAAGATATAGGAGTAGTACATTAATTGATAAATGATTGTAACATTTGTTGTGTTCTAGGTACCAGGTACTGTGACAAGCACATTCCTAAGTCTGTGTACTTTAGTATCTCCTTGACAGAGGAGGCTGAGATGAGTCAAGTAACTTTTTAAAAGTCTCAAGGCAAATCATTGGCAGGACGGGGATATGAACTGCAGGCTCTTCAACCTAATAAGCACAGTCCTTGAGAGGAAGACCCTAAGTGTGGGGACCTTAAGTACAACAGATGTGTAAAATTCCCATTACACAGGCGGAAATACTGCATATAAATAACCCATTTCTAAACATGCCTTTTCCATGCCATTCCCTAATCCTTCCCATTTTTCCATTCCAGAAAGTGGTTCCATCTTCAATCTCTCTGGCAACTCAATTACAATAAAGATCAGCAATCCTTTTAGCTAAGGACTATGAAACAACACTGGTGTCTCTTTTGATACTATTTTCCTAAGATCTGGGATTTTTTTCCCATGCTTTTCTTCAATACATGGCATGCGCGCACACACACACACACACACATAAATTTAGAATTAAACACTAGGAGTAATGTTCTGTTAAAAAAAAAAATGCTTCCAATTCTTAGTATTAAAAGCACCAAAAAAACTTCTACCGAAAACGAAACAGATACCCCAAGTTCAGTTCAGTGGCTCAGTCGTGTCTGACTCTTTGCAACCCCATGGACTGCATCATGCCAGGCTTCCCTGTCCATCACCAACTCCCGGAGCTTGCTCAAACTCATGTCAGTTGAGTTGGTGATGCCATCCAGCCATCTCATCCTCTGTCATCCCCTTCTCCTCCTGCCCCCAATCCCTCCCAGCATCAGGGTCTTCTCCAATGAGTCAGTTCTTCGCATGAGGTGGCCAAAGTATTGGAGTTTCAGCTTCAGCATCAGTCCCTCCAATGAATATTCAGGACTGATTTCCTTTAGGATGGACTGGTTGGATCTCCTTGCTCTGCAAGGGACTCTCTGAGGGACAGCATTTGATGTTTTGAAGCGTCCCCATTGTGCAAGCTGTGTATTAAATCACAAGTGCTTACTGCGCTCCTAATAGTTTGTTACCGAAGTCGAGACTATTGGGATATTTGCAGATCCAAGCAGATCCCAGCGTCCCGGCTGCATGTTCCATTGGCTCTGTCCCTGTGCCGCACCCAGCCCCCCGGGTCCCGCAGGCGAGGCTGGGAGGGCGAGAAAGAGGAAGCAAGCCCCCTTCTGATCACCGCTTCTGATCACAGCTCAGTAAGTGAACGACGGCGCTGTCCCTCCGGCTGGGCTTTTGGGGTTGTGGGGGGTTATTGTGGGGAGGGGGTGCTTGTGGGCCGGTGCTGAGTACTGGGAGCATTTCAGCTAGATGGTGGGGGCGGGGGTCGGGCGGTGATCTTTTGCGGTGGAGGCCAAAGGATCTGACAGCGACTGTTCTCTCGCTGCCTGCCTCCAGCCCTTGGCTGGACTTGCACCAGCTCCTGGTTCCACTATTGGTGTCGATATCTATTAAATATCCAGAGTTTCTAGTTCACTGGCTACTACATGACTCCAGAAGACTCCCTTGCAACCTTGGTTTATCGCTTTAATCGTTTTTCCATTCTCTCCCGTCTCCTGAACCGCCACTACCTGGAAACAGTGTTCCTTATGTTGTTCCTAGTAATCATTTGACTCCAGGTCAAGAGAGTAAAGAATAGGATATGTTGTTCTCTCCCCGAAACCAGATCTACTTGAAGACCCCTTGTCTTTGGGTTGAGTTGATTACTCAAAAGTTGCATCTTCTACTGCATAAGATTTGTTCAGTTTAAATAAACTCAGTTTCATTCACTTTCGGTTCATTAATTTCAGTGGTTGTCCAGAATTATAGGAAGTCTAAGGAGCAGAGTAGGCAGGTTCTCCCTGCAGTGTTACCTCCTTGGTCTCAGAACCCTGTAGGCTTTTTTCTCTTGGTAAGTTTAGGAATTAACTTTTCTGCCTCGTTGTAATCATTGTTAACCGTATAGAGTGGTCGTTTACCTCATTCATCATATATTTATAAGCATTTCTTATGTCTTTGAAACGTACTGCCAACCCTGGAGAAGGGCATGGCAAGCCACTTCAGTATCCTTGCTTGGAGAATCCCATGGACAGAGGGGCCTGGCAGGCTACAGTCCATGGGGTGGCAAAGAGTCGGACACTACTGTGCGACTTAGCACATGTCCTTAATTCAGAAGGTTCTTACATTTTAAAATATAGCCTCAGACATTTTCTCTGCTGGAACACTTATATAATTACATTAAGTTATCCCAATCCATAGCGCCCCCCCCCCCCCAAAAAAAAAATACCACCAAGGATGCATATTGGAGTCCCAGTACCTATCCTTCTTAAGAGGCATCTTAGATTTTCCCTTACTAACAGTATGAGGTTTTCAATTTGTTATGTGAGGCCAACTGAAATTTGCTCACACATGTTAAAATACATGATTTAAAATTGTAGCCAAACTGATGGTTTTTTGTAGTACTTTTAAGTGGTGCTGGAGACTGAGATCACCTAACTTCAGTCCCTCAGTTAAGTTCAGTTCAGTCGCTCAGTCGTGTCTGACTCTTTGTGACCCCATGAATCACAGCATGCCAGGCCTCCCTGTCCATCACCAACTCCCGGAGTTTACTCAAACTCATGTCCATCGAGTCACTGATGCCGTCCAGCCATCTCATCCTGTTGTCCCCTTCTCCTCCTGCCCCCAATCCCTCCCAGCATCAGGGTTTTTTCCAGTGAGTCAACTCTTTCACATCAGGTGGCCAAAGTATTGGGAGTTTCAGCTTCAACATCAGTCCTTCCAATGAACACCCAGGACTCATCTCCTTTAGGATGGACTGGTTGGATCTCCTTGCAGTCCAAGGGACTCTCAAGAGTCTTCTCCAACACCACAGTTCAAAAGCATCAATTCTTTGGCACTCAGCTTTCTTTATAGTCCAACTCTCACATCCATACATGACCACTGGAAAAACCATAGCCTTGACTAGACGGACCTTTGTTGGCAAAGTAATGTCTCTGCTTTTTAATATGCTGTCTAGGTTGGTCATAACTTTCCTTCCAAGGAGTAAGCGTCTTTTCATTTCATGGCTGCAGTCACCATCAGCAGGGATTTTGGAGCCCAAAACATAAAGTCTGATACTGTTTCCACTGTTTCCCCATCTATTTGCCATGAAGTGATGGGACCAGATGCCATGATCTTAGTTTTCTGAATGTTGAGCTTTAAGCCAACTTTTTCACTCTCCTCTTTCACTTTCATCAAGAGGCTTTTTAGTTCCTCTTCACTTTCTGCCATAAGGGTGGTGTCATCTGCATATCTGAGGTTATTGATATTTCTCCCGGCAATCTTGATTCTAGGTTGTGCTTCTTCCAGCCCAGTGTTTCTCATGATGTACTCTGCATATAAGTTAAATAAGCAGGGTGACAGTATACAGCCCTGATGTACTCCTTTTCCTATTTGGAATCAGTCTGTTGTTCCCTGTCCAGTTCTACTGTTGCTTCCTGACCTGCATACAGGTTTCTCAAGAGGCAGGTCAGGTGGTCTGGTATTCCATCTCTTTCAGAATTTCCCAGTTTATTGTGATCCACACAGTCAAAGGCTTTGGCGTAAGTCAATAAAGCAGAAGTAGGTTTTTCTGGAACTCTCTTGCTTTTTCAATGATCCAGCAGATGTTGGCAACTTGATCTCTGGTTTCTCTGCCTTTTCTAAAACCAGCTTGAACATCTGGAAGTTCACGGTTCAGGTATTGCTGAAGCCTGGCTTGGAGAATTTTGAGCATTACTTTACTAGCGTGTGAGATGAGTGCAATTGTGCGGTAGTTTGAGCATTCTTTGGGATTGCCTTTCTTTGGGATTGGAATGAAAACTGACCTTTTCCAGTCCTGTGGCCATTGCTGAGTTTTCCATATTTGCTGGCATCCGTCAGTCGTCTCTGATTCTTTGTGATACCATGGACGGCAGCCTGCCAGGCCTCCCTGTCCATCACCAACTCCTGGAGCTTGCCCAAATTCATGTCCATTGAGTTGGTGATGCCATCCGACCATCTCATCCTCTGTTGTCCCCTTCTCCTCCTGCCTTCAATCTTTCCCGGCATCAGGGACTTTTCCAATGAGTCAGTTCTTTGCATCAGGTGGCCAAAGTATTGGAGTTTCAGCTTCAGCATCAGTCCTTCCAATGAATATTCAGGACTGATTCCCTTTAGGATGGACTGGTTGGATCTCCTTGCAGTCTAAGGGACTCTCAAGAATCTTCTCCAACACCACAGTTGCCTAACTTAGATATAACTTAGATGTAGTTAAACTTCAAAGAGTGCCTTTTTCCTTCAAGATAAATCCAATGCAGTCTTTCTTGAATATGGAATTTTCCTAGCAGGCGTAACTTCCTTGCTCAGTATTGCAAGAATATCTTCCTTTTCCTGAAACTGGTTTTTCTGTTGCTCACCTTTAAGACTATAAAATGTAACAAAAGAGCAGTGTAACAAAATTGTTAGGCAGTTGGCTTTTGTTTGTTTTAAGATTTTTGAAGTGTCTAATAATGATTTTCACCTGATAAGCTCTTACTACTTCCTCAAGACCCAGCTCAACTGTCATCTTTGTAAATACTTCCCAAACTACCAAGGCTTAGTTGTTTGATTCTTTCATTGTACTCCTTTCAAACCTCTACCATAATCAATGTATAACAAAACCCACTGGAAAAAAAAATAATAATAATAATAAAAATAAATAAATAAATAAAATGTTACATCTTTTCAAAAAAAAAAAAAACAAACCTCTACCATAGCCTTTAACTCTTTTTATTTGATTTATTAACAGTATCATTTCTCTCCATTAGATAGTCAGCTTCTTGAGGGACATCTTTTTATTACTCACAGTTTGTATAGTCCCTGGCCTGTTGTTGAACAATTGAATTGTATCTGTTATGTTTTTCTGCTGTATAGATATAATGAAATGTTATTCCTTTATAACATTATTTTATTTAATTTAAAAGAATTTATTAATCTTTTCAGCCTACCTTATTATGGTGTAGTATCACTGTTTATAGTGAAAATTTCTCTTAAATACTTTTTGTACAGAAATAGTTATATTTATAATTTAGGCTCTAAATATAGCTGTTTTTAAAGTTGAATTCTAAATGCCTTTGCATTATACATTTTTATAGTTTCTTGAAATAACTTCAGTCCTGTGATCGTAAATCAGAGTTTAGCTATAGTCAAATATTCATGTGTAGTTGTGCTCTTCCATAGTTTATTTGGACCTGTTTTGGGTATAACTCAAAAGTACATTATTACGTATTTTCAAGTGAATACAAAACAGATGAGCAGTAGGGGAAAACAATCACAGTTATCCATAATCCAACCGATAGTACTTGCTTGCCTTTTCTGTTTTTTCTATGCATATATGTTTAACAGCAAAAATTGGATTAAACTGTTTTTGTAGCTTTATATTATTTGATAGGCTATAATTTTTACCATCAACTTTGAGGTAAAATTGCATACAATAAAATGTGCCCATTTGAAGTGTACAGTGTGGTGAATTTTGGAAAACAAATTACTACTACAAATAAAATATAGAACATTTTTATTGTCACCTTCATTTTCATTTGCATTCAGTATCCCAAGACCATCACTGACCACAGTAGACAACAATTTTCCAACTGGGCCTAGGCACTGTTGGAATTTTGGGCCTGATAATTCTTTATTGTGTTAGTGTCCTGTACATTCTAGAATGTTTAACAGCATTGCTGGCCTCTGTGTCCACTACATAACAGAAGCAACCACCCAGCCCCCATTCCCCAAGTTGTGACAATCAAGAAATGTCACCAGCACCGTCCGAGGAAGGGGAGGGCAAAATTCCCCAGTGAGAACCACTTCCTTAGATAAGTTTTGCCTGTTTTTAAATTTCATATAAATGCAGTTTGGAGCATATAGTCTTTTCTGTATGGCTTCCTTTCCTCAGTAGAATGTTTTTGAAATTCATCCAAATAATGTTTTTATGTGTAATAGTAGTTCATTCCTTTTTGGGTTTTTCCATTCATCTGATGTTTATTTTTTTTCCCCATTTTTGGCCCATATGAATAAAGCTGCCATGAACATGCTTGTGTAAGTTTTGCAGAGACATATGTTTTCATTTCTTTTGGATAATACCTAAGAATAGAATTGCTGGTTCATATAGTTAGTATACATTTAAATTTGTAAGAAGCTGTCAAACCAGTTTTCCAAAGTGGTTGTATCATTTAAAATTTCCATCACCAGTGTATGAGAGTTTCAATTTCTATACATTCCCCAAACCCTTGGTATTTTCAGGCTTTGTATTTAACTCATTCTAGTGAGAGTACGGTGGTATTTCATTGCGGTTTTAATTTTTATTTCTTGAGGACTAGTAATGCTGAGCTCCTTCTTTGAGCTTATGGCCATTGGGGGGTGTGTCTACTGCTGTTACATATCTTTTGTGCAATGTCTGTTAATAGCTTTTTATTGAGTTGTAGTTCTTTTATATATTCTGAACCCAAGTCCTCCATCAAATATGTGTTTTCCAAGTTTTTTCTGCCAGCATGATTTGCCTTTTCTTTTTTTTTTTTTCACATTTTATTTTCAAAGTGCATTCTTTCTTTCTTTCTTTCTTTATTTTTCATTAGTTGGAGGCTAATTACTTCACAACATTTCAGTGGGTTTTGTCATACATTGTAATGAATCAGCCATGCCTTTTCATTTTTTAACAATGTGTCTTATGAGCAAAAGATTTTCATTTCATCGAGTCCAGTTAATTGTGTTTTTTCCTTAATGATTCATGGTCTTTGTTTCCTAAATAAATATTTGTGTATCCTAAAGTTGCAAAATTTTTCTTGTGTATTTTCTTCTGGAAGTTTTATAGTTTCTGTTTCTAAATTTAGGCCTATGATGGCAACATAAAAAGAAGAAATATTTCTGAAATATTCCTCCTATAATTATGCAGACACTTATAGCATGAGCTTTAGTATAATTTAAATCCAAATGCATTGTATGTCAAAATATCAATATATTTAAATGTCTTAATACAGTCAGAAAATAGATAAATGCTAAAATAAGTCTGTAAATCTGTGGTTAGTACCATGTTTTGAAGATTTTGACTAATAGTTGGATATACAAATTATATTTTAGAAACTCTGAGGATGAATCTTTCTTTAGGACCAGACTACTGCGGTTATAAAGGTCCTCTGTATTCAGTTCTACCATGTTAATTGTAGCTAGTTGGGTTATGACTTTATAATACTCAATGAGTAGTTTTTGGTTTATTATAAGCAGTATAAAGATTGATAGTGTAGATTATCTAAAACATTAAATTATTTTTGTTTTTATGTATTTTTGATTAATGTATGTCTGGTCTGAAAATTCATAAAACTTCAGAGTAATAAATGTATAGTCAACAGTAGTTTTCTTTATTTAAAGATGTCTAAAAGGTTTCCCTAGTGGCTCAGATGGTAAAGAATCCACCTGCAATGTGGAGACCTGGGTTCGATCCCTGGGTTGGGAAGATCCCCTGGAGGAGGGCATGGCAACCTGCTCCAGTATTTTTGCCTGGGGAATCCCCATGGACAGAGGAGCCTGGTAGGCTTACAGTTCATGGGGTCACAGAGAGACAGGATTGAGCGACTAAGCACACACAAAAGCAGTTTAACTTTGTAAGATTTACTAAATTGTTTGCCCCAAAATCTGTTGACCTAGATAATAGTATAGCGGTAATTATAAAATACTTTAAGAAGTCTTCATACTATCTTTTTTTCCTTAACTAAAAGAGTAAGTCACATTTATAAAACATATCAAAGAACTATTGCTTTTTAAGTTTGCTGTTTTCAGTGGAAGAATTTAAAATGAGCTCTCATGGAGTCTCAGTGTTTGATAAATTGTAGCATCCTTGTGATGTTTCTACTAGGTCCACTTGATAAACTGATTTGATCTTTTGCATGTAACATTACTTGCTTGAATATACACACACATTAATTATCTGTTTTCCCCTGTATTTTTGCCAGTTGAGCCAGTTTGGTTTCCAGTTAGGTTGCAAGGTAAAAGTTGTGCCAGTGCCTTTGGCACAACTTAGTTACAAATTACAGTATTTTATCTAGAGTAGTGCTGTTCTACTCTGAGTCTTCAAGGTCTGATCAAAATCAGACTAAAATTCTTTAGAATGAGTCAGCTCTGTAGACACAGTAAGTGGTCAAATAACTTATGCCTTTCAGTGATGAATTTCTTTTATTCTGTGTTTATCATGCTTCCAGATGTTCATAAGGCAGCTTTTCAGGAGGCATTTATGATTGACTTTAATAATTTAACTTATGAGTCTACGGACTTCTTGACTCATCTTTCTCCTTTTTTAAATATTCTTTCATTGCCCTACCTGTCTTTTCTCAGAACTCTGAAAGAGTACTTACCTCACTGTGCTGTGATTCCCATCTACCAAAAGTTCCTATCTCTTCCACTTAACAAAGTAGTTCCTCCCCGTTAGGTTGGAATTGGGTTTAGCGCTTCCTCTGGCTTCTAGCAAAATATCAAGAGAATATTTCTAAAATGTATTAAATTCACTGCTTTTAGCTGAGTGAGATTTGCTACTGTTGCCTGGACCATATTCAGTTTGGTTCAGTGGCTCAGTCGTGTCCGACTCTTTGCGACCCCATGAACCGCAGCACGCCAGGCCTCCCTATCCATCACCAACTCCTGGAGCTTGCTCAGCAAACTCATGTCCATTGAGTCAGTGATGCCATCTTACCATCACATCCTCTGTCGTCCCCTTCTCCTCGTGCCTTCAATCTTTCCCAACATCAGGGTCTTTTCAAATGAGTCAGCTCTTCGCATCAGGTGGCCAAAAAGTTTCAGCTTCAGCATCAGTCCTTCCAATGAACACCCAGGACTCATCTCCTTTAGGATGGACTGGTTGGATCTCCTTGCAGTCCAAGGGACTCTCAAGAGTCTTCTCCAACACCATAGTTCAAAAGCATCAATTCTTTGGTGCTCAGCTTTCTTTATAGTCCAACTCTCACATCTATACATGACTACTGGAAAAACCATAGCCTTGACTAGACGGACCTTTGTTGGCAAAGTAATGTCTCTGCTTTTTAATGTGCTGTCTAGGTTGGTCATAACTTTCCTTCCAAGGAGTAAGCGTCTTTTCATTTCATGGCTGCAGTCACCATCAGCAGGGATTTTGGAGCCCAAAACATAAAGTCTGATATGGTTTCCACTGTTTCCCCATCTATTTGCCATGAAGTGATGGGACCAGATGCCATGATCTTAGTTTTCTGAATGTTGAGCTTTAAGCCAACTTTTTCACTCTCCTCTTTCACTTTCATCAAGAGGCTCTTTAGTTCTTCACTTTCTCCCATAAGGGTGGTATCATCTGCATATCTGAGGTTATTAGTATAGATTCCTAAATTTCTCTCTTTTATGACTGTCATTTTTTACCCATGCCTTTCAGCAGCTTCAAACTTTTTAATTCTTGTGGAAATTTAGTCAGATATTTTCATTGCCTAGAACAGTGACTTCCATATAGTTGGTATTCAATATTTTATATTGATCAGTAAATTTATTAAATTATGTGATCAGCTAAGTGTTATAGGAATCCAAAGGAAGTTTACTGCATATCCTTGAGCATATTATGTTCTTAATGGAGAGGCAAGACTAACACCTGAAAGTCTATAGAATAGTTTTCCATGGTGCAGGTAATAGTGTAAGCATTCAGATATAGAAGAATCATTGTTGATTGTGATAATTGTTGAAAAAGTAAAATTTTAATGTGATGTTCAAGTATGAGTGAAATTTTAATATAAACAGTAACTTTCTTATTTGGCCATATTTAGACTCTTCATCCTGACTGAGGAAGAGGAAAGGGAAGTGAGGGTAAAGAGAAGATAATATTTATTTTATATTTTGCCTTGTTTAAAACATCATCTGGGAACATGCTTGCCATTATCTGGCTCACAATTAATAAAGTGATTCCATTTGGGTGTTATAAAAATGCAAAGTGACACTTCAAACCATTATGGTACATAGTTTAAAAGAAAACAAGGTAGGGGTATTAGTCAGCAAACAGGCCTTTTTGTGTTAAAAACTAAATTTACACTTTCTACTTTAGAGATGATCTTCAGACTGTATGTTTTTTTGTTTCTTTGCTTGTTTTTTAAGCACCTTTGTTGGAAAAAACCATTCAGGATTGGCGCGGTTTTCATTTTATTTAGTCTATTTAGGTCAAAAACTAAATTTTGTTATTTGTTTTTTGTATGGTGGCTTTTAACTGTGCCTGCTACCTTAACTCCCATGGTTTAGGATGATTAACTGAAAAAGAGCACTTACCTTGGTCTAAAAGTACAGTCTGCTTATATCTAAATTGTAAGTATCGACTGAGAAGGGCCTTAAATATTAATAGCCTATTTTTTTCCTTCGGGTAGTTGTTTTTATTGGCTTCTATGTATATGTACTGTAACTAACTAAACACACACAACACACACATCTGTACTGTAAGAGTTGATGATAAAATGTGGTTTCTAAATTATTTATACTAAAAACATACTTGTTGATACTTAAATAAATTGTGTTCTACTCTTTGGCCATATTTTGAACACGATGCCTCTTTGGTTGACTTTTGGGGGATTTGCATTAGTTTAGGATTGATCTGCTTCAGTTCCCTTAACATGGGAATGTTTATGGCAATATTACCATTAACCTTTTTTTGAGATGTAATCATCATGACATTTTACTAGTTTTAGGTGTCCAGCAGGATGATTTGATACATGTCTGTGTTCTGAAATGATCACCACAGTAAGTTTAGTTAGCACCCATCATCACACAGTTATAGTTTGTTTGTTTGTTTTTTCCTTTGATGAGAACTTCTGTGATGTACTCTCTGAGCAGCTTTGAAATACACAAAACAATATTGTTAACTATGGCCACCATGCTGTACACTTCATCCCCAAGACTTATCTTGTTGGAAGTTTGTACCTGTGATTAACTTTTAAAAGTGGTTCTGGCCCCATTTCACTGGAGCATGGGAGACTGATAGCTCTCCAATTCCATATGTGCATATAGTTTCTACAAACTAAGGAAATCTGCACAGAACAATCTGAACAAGTTGGATGTAAATTGTCTAATTTACTTTAAAAATAGATTCTTTGGATTTCTGAGAAGTGAATACTTGATATAATTGAATACAGCAATGGTATTTACTAAGATTCAGCAAAAGGTAACTATAACAGGATCAAGAAGAATGTCCTACTGCTGATGTATTTGTATGATAGCAAGCTATGTGACAGATCTCTCACATTGGTGTGAATAAAATAGAGAAATATGAGCTTGGTAGAAGAGTAACTGTGGAAAGTTGTGTGGCTGATAAAACAATAGTAGGTCTGTGCCAGTGTGTACCACCTATACTTTTGAAAGTGAAAGTGAACTTGGCCTATTTTTTGAAGACCACTGAACTTGCAGTACTGATGTCTGATCTTCAGTTCTGCTCTGCCACCTATAACTCTATTACCTTGGGTTAATTACATAGACTTTCAGACCTTTCTTATTCTGTGTAAAGCACAGTAATAATTTCTGTCCAGTGCTGGTTATGGAGCTTTAATGACATTCACGTGAAGGTATATATGTGAGAAGACTACAAAAACTCATTTGATAGTAACTTCTTTGTTTTGTAAGAAAATATGTATGAAACAGGGGAGACTAGATCATATTTGCTGATGATAAATGACTGAGAAAGATAGGTGATATCTGACAGTACTGATTTATTGTGTTAAGCAGGAGTAATGGATATCTGTTGGATCATAGAAAAAGCAAGAAAATTCCAGAAGAACATCTACTTCTGCTTTATTGACCATGCCAAAGCGTTTGACTGCATGGATCACGACAAACTGGAAAATTCTAAAACAGATGGGAATACTGGACCACCTTACCTGCCTCCTGAGAAATCTGTATGCAGATCGGGAAGCTACAGTTAGAACTGGACATGGAACAACAGACTGGTACCAAATTGGGAAAGGAGTATGTCAAGGCTGTATATTGTCATCTTGCTTATTTAACTTCTGTGCCGAGTACATCATGCAGTATGCTGGGGTGGATGAAGCACACGCTGAAATCAAGATTGCCAGGAGAAATATCAGTAACCTCAGATATGCAGATGACACCACCCTTATGGCAGAAAGCAAAGAGGAACTAAAGAGCCTCTTGATGAAAGTGAAAGAGGAGAATGAAAAAGCTGGCTTAAAATTCAACATTCAGAAAACAAAGATCATGTCATCTGGTCCCATCACTTCATGGCAAATAGATGGGGAAACAGTGCGAGACTTTATTTTCTTGGGCTTCAAAATCACTGCAGATGGTGACACTGCAGCCATGAAATTAAAAGATGCTTACTCCTTGGAAGGAAAGTTATGACCAACTTAGACAGCTTAGTAAAAAGCAGAGACATTACTTTGCCAACAAAGGTCCGTCTAGTCTGAGCTATGGTTTTTCCAGTGGTCATGTATGGATGTGAGAGTTGGACTATAAAGAAAGCTGAGCGCCAAAGAATTAATGCTTTTGAACTGTGGTGATGGAGAATTTTCTTGAGGGTCCCTTGAACAGCAAGGAGATCAAACCATTCAATCGTAAAGGAAATCAGTCCTGTATATTCATTGGAAGGACTGATGCTGAAGCTGAAGCTCCAGTACTTTGGCCACCTGATGCAAAGAACTGACTCATTGGAGAAGACCCTGATTCTGGGAAAGATTGAAGGAAGGCAGGAGGAGAAGGGGACGACAGAGGATGAGATGGTTGGATGGCATCACCAACTGGATGGACATGAGTTTGAGTAAGCTCTGGGAATTGGTGATGGACAGGGAGGCCTGGCATGCTGCAGTCCGTGGGGTCGCAAAGAGTCGGACATGACTGAGCGACTGAACTGAACTGAATGAGTATGTGACATCCTAATTAAAATAATTGTTTAAGAAACATACTGGGAACATCTGTACTTGAAATTCATGTAAAAATTCATGTGAAAATAGATAGCCTTTCTATTTGAGTAGCCACCATAAGTTAAAGAAGTAAAACTGTACAGCATAGAGAGTTAAGAGCACAAAGTTTGGAGTCCTGGCTTTGATCCTGTTTCTACCACTTTTTTATTCTTGTTTCTTAATCTCTCGGTGCCTCAATTTCTTCATCTAAAAATGAGGATTGAGGATAACAGTACCTACCTGATAAGAGCTGTTATGAGACTCAGCTGAATTAATATTTATTATCATTTGCAGTAAGTATGTAAGTGTAAAATAGATTATTGATATTAGAAGGCAGACATTGGATTTAAGGTTTTGTAATGGTTCATTAAAACCTGCTCCATACAGTTAATTCATTGTATTTTATATCTGTAAAGGCACTGTACCTCCATCTTTGTAGATGTTTTAAATTACATTCATATAAGTTATTTTTAAATATTTCTTTTTGTGTTCCTCTTAGGCAATGGTTAGTTACTTGATTTTATAACCAACACATGGCGAGAAAATGGGATTTGTCTTTTTTGGAACTTACTAAGATTTTTTTCATACTGTCATGGGGTTCTCAAGGCAAGAATACTGAAGTGGTTTGCCATTCCCTTCTCCAGTGGACAACATTCTGTCAGACCTCTCCACCATGACCTGTCTGTCTTGGGTGGCCCCACACGGCATGGCTTAGTTTCATTCAGTTAGACAAGGCTGTGGTCCGTGTGATCAGATTGATTAGTTTTCTGTCATTATGGTTTCAGTGTGTCTGCCCTCAGATGCCCTCTCGCAACACCTACCGTCTTACTTCGGCTTCTCTTTCCTTGGATGTGGGGAATCTCTTCACGGCTGCTCCAGCAAAGCACAACCGCTGCTCCTTACCATGGACGTGGGGTATCTCCTCACGGCCGCCCCTCCCAACCTTGAACGTGGAGTAGCTCCTCTCGGCCCTCTGCGCCCGCGCAGCCGCTGCTCCGTGGACGTGGGGTTGCTTCTCTCCCGCCACCCCCGACCTCTGGCATGTGGTAGCTCGAGATGTTCAAGCTGGTTTTAGAAAAGGCAGAGAAACCAGAGATCGAATTGCCAACATCCGCTGGATCATGCAAAAAGCAAGAGAGTTCTAGAAAAACATTTATTTCTGCTTTATTGACTATGCCAAAGCCTTTGACTGTGTGGATCACAATAAACTGTCGAAAATTCTGAACAAGATGGGAATACCAGACCACCTGACCTGCCTCTTGAGAAACCTGTGTGCAGGTCAGGAAGCAACAGTAGAACTGGACATGGAACAACAGACTGGTTCCAAATAGGACAAGGAGTACGTCAGGGCTGTATATTGTCACCCTGCTTATTTACTTATATGCAGAGTACTTCATGAGAAACGCTGGGCTGGAAGAAGCACAAGCTGGAACCAAGATTGCTGGGAGAAATATTAATAACCTCAGATATGCAGATGATACCACCCTTATGGCAGAAAGTGAAGAGGAACTAAAAAAACCTCTTGATGAAAGTGAAAGAGGAGAGTGAAAAAGTTGGCTTAAAGCTCAACATTCAGAAAACTAAGATCATGGCATCTGGTCCCATCACTTCATGGCAAATAGATGGGGAAACAGTGGAAAGAGTATCAGACTTTATTTTTTGGGCTCCAAAATCCCTGCTGATGGTAACTGCAGCCATGAAATGAAAAGACGCTTACTCCTTGGAAGGAAAGACCAACCTAGACAGCATATTAAAAAGCAGAGACATTACTTTGCCAACAAAGGTTCGTCTAGTCCAAGCTGTGGTTTTTCCAGTAGTCATGTATAGATGTGAGAGTTGGACTATAAAGAAAGCTGAGCACCAAAGAATTGATGCTTTTGAACTATGGTGTTGGAGAAGACTCTTGAGAGTCCCTTGGACTACAAGGAGATCCAACCAGTCCATCCTAACGGAAATCAGCCCTGAATATTCATTGGAAGGACTTATGTTGAAGCTGAAAGTCCAATACTTTGGCCACCTGATGCGAATAACTGACTCATTGGAAAAGACCCTAATGCTGGGAAAGATTGAAGGCGGGAGGAGAAGGGGATGTCAGAGGATGAGACGGTTGGATGGCATCACTAACTCAATGGACATGAGTTTGAGCAAGCTCTGGGAGTTGGTGATGGATAGGGAAACCTGGCGTGCTATAGTCCATGGGGTCTCAAAGAGTCGGACATGACTGAGTGACTGAAATGAACTGAACTGAGTGAGAAAAAACACAGTGTTCTGGAAAAATGAAGCATGACCTTCATCTTAATATGCTTCATTTTTCTCAGAACTCTATGGTTTTTTTCTCTACCATTTTACTAAGGTATATATTTCACAGAGAAGGAAAAAGAGGCACCAAAAGCTTTTGAGGTGTCTTAACCCAGGTCACTGGAGAAGGAAACAGCAACACACTCTAGGATTCTTGTTTGGGAAATGTCATGGACAGAGGAACCTGGAGGGCTACAGTCCATGGGGTCACAAAGTGTCAGGCACAGCTGAGCAACTGAACAACTGCAAGCCCAGTTCGGATGCCTGGTTAGCCACAGACCCAGGGCTTGTGCCCTATTTTTCTGGGATAGCTCTTCCTTGCTTTCACTTATGTCCGACCCTGTCTTCCCACTGCCTTCACAGAAAGCTGAACTGTGGTTATTTGCCACTTTACTAAGGTTGGTGAATACTGGAGCAATTGCCCAACTTAAAATAATCCCTTTAATTTTTTCCACCCCCTCCCATCCAAACAAAGGGCTCCCACCAACCATACTTGATGATATAATACCTTGCTGCTGCCTTGGTGAATTGAACCAGCTATGCACTTCTGGCTCAAGCTGAGCTGATCAGATTCTCTGCCTTAAGAATTCAGAATTACACTGAGAGAACATCTTTCCTCCGTGTGGCCAGAGCTGTCACATGTCTACTTGGAAGCTTCGTCGTAGGTAATAGTAATGTGGAAATCATCACAGTGGTGTTTGCCAAGTATTTCTAGCCCCCTGATTTTGGGGCAGGAGGCAGGATTGCATTTTCTAGGTCCCTTGTGATTGGGTGGGTCCCTGTGCCTGGTGCTGCCAACGAGTCGTGAGTGGATCTGCCGCTTGTACTCCTGGGCAGGCTCATTTAATCGCTGCTTCAGGACCTTCCAAAGTTCTCTCTCTCTCCCTCAGAGGCCAGAAATGTTTGGCTGCTTTTTCAGCCTAGGTTTCAAAGCGAGGAATTATGGGGTGGAGCTCCCAGCCAACTCACAGTGTATATGCAGTGTGAGCAAGTACAAAACCCTTCTATGGATAAATCACTAAAGCTTTGGAGCTGTTTGTTAATGCAGCATAACCTAACCCGTTCTGATGGATAATTATAGAAATAAGAGTAATCCTCATAAACCAATGAGCTTTGGGAATTGAAACTGCAGCATAACCTAGACCAAGGGTTGGCAAAGTATAGCTTGTGGGTTGTAATTATAGAAATAAAGTTTATTGCAACCCAGCCATGCTGTTTTATTTACATATTGTCTATGGCTTCCTTCACGATATTACAAGAGAACTGAGGAATTGCAAAGTAGGCCTAATGGCATGGAAAACCTAACAAACTTTCTATCTGGTTCTATCTAGAAAAAGCTGGCTGACCTTTGACCTAGACCATCCGGATGACAACAATTTGTATATGCTCAGTCATGTTCGACTCTTGGATCCCATGGACTGTAACCCGCCAGGCTCCTCTGTCTATGAAATTTTCCAGGCAAGAGTACTGGAGAGGTTTGCCATTTCCTCTTCCAGGAGATCTTCCTGACCCAGAGGTCAAATCCATGTCTCCTGCGTCTCCTGCATTGGCGTGCGTGCTTAGTCACTCAGTCATGTCTGACTCTTTGTGACCCCATGGACTGTAGTCTGCTAGACTCCTCTGTCCATGGGGATTGTCTGGGCAAGAATACTAGAGTAGGTTGCCATGCTCTCCTCCAGGGGATCTTCCCAACTCAGGGATCAAACTGAGGTCTCCTGCATTGCAGGTGGATCCTTTACAGTCTGAGCCACCAGGGACGTCTCTACAACAACAACAGGAAATACTTTACATCCTACTGTGACTATGACAGGTGCTATTGTCTGTCTCTGACATGAATTAACTCACTCAATCCACACACTTACCCTGGCTTCCCTGCCCCCAGGCTTCCCTTCCTTGGCCTTCTAACATCCACTTACGGAAATCAAATCACGTGGCTTTAAAATCACTCAAGATCACCACCTCCTACCTGCTATTTAGAAAAAAGAAATCCTAACTCCTTCCGTTACATACGAGAGCCTCCATAATCTGAGCCTCTTTTCTCTCTCCAGCCTCATTTTTACCACTTTTTTTTTTATTTAAAAATTTTTTTTATTAGTTGGAGGCTAATTACTTCACAACATTTCAGTGGGTTTTGTCATACATTGATATGAATCAGCCATAGAGTTACACGTATTCCCCATCCCGATCCCCCCTCCCACCTCCCTCTCCACCCGACTCCTCTGGGTCCTCCCAGTGCACCAGGCCCGAGCACTTGTCTCATGCATCCCACCTGGGCTGGTGATCTATTTCACCATAGATAATATACATGCTGTTCTTTCAAAACATCCCACCCTCACCTTCTCCCACAGAGTTCAAAAGTCTGTTCTGTACTTCTGTGTCTCTTTTTCTGTTTTGCATATAGGGTTATCGTTACCATCTTTCTAAATTCCATATATATGTGTTAGTATGCTGTAATGTTCTTTATCTTTCTGGCTTACTTCACTCTGTATAATGGGCTCCAGTTTCATCCATCTCATTAGAACTGATTCAAAATGAATTCTTTTTAACAGCTGAGTAATATTCCATGCTGTATCATTTTTACCACTCTTGTCATGAATTTTATCCTCAATACTTTATGCCTATTCTGGGGATTCTTCCTGGAATATCTTTCCTTCCCCTCCTTCTTGGCATAATTAACTCCTCAAGTCTTGGATCAGATTCTACCCTCTCCAGCAATGATACCCTAAAATCTTCCACACTGACCCCTCCAAGACTGGCCATGTGCCCACACTCTGGGCCCACACTGTTTTGTTTATCTTCATCTTGAACACTTAAAACATTCTTTTTAAAAAACGAGTTCTTTACCTAGCAACCCCTTGGTGGACTGTGAGCTCCCTGAGGGCCAGTTGTGTCTTGTTCACATTTGTAATCTGAGATCAGGCACAGGTTCTAGCTGGGAGTAAGTATATATTAAACACTTGCTGAAATAATATCCATTTTCTTATAATCCATTTTGATATTTATTTCTATGATTATTGACTTGAGGAGGAGAGGGAGGCATCTCCTTTCCTAAGGCCAGAACCAATGGAGAAATAAGACATAGAAAACCCTGATGGAGATCAAACCATCTTCCAGATGGAGATATGTTACTGATGAATCAAGGAGGAGAATTGAGCTTTGGAGCTATAGCATTACAAGCCAGTGTGCTGCTTCAGCACCCTGAGTTAGGCAGACTTACCACCCGCCCTGGCTGAGTTGGAAAATTTGGGGTGTCCCTAGAGCAGGCAGAGTGTGCCCCAGTGAACTTACAGAGTGGAGGATGGAGAAGGTGGGTGTCCTAGGCAGGCTGCCCCCAACAAGGCAGAAAGGTGCTAAGACAATGCTGCTCAGACCTTCTTCCAAACTGCCCTCCTTAGTGAGAGTGAGAGGGGTGCATTCATGGAATTCCCTCATCATGCAAACAGGAAGCCTGGGAAATGGGGAACCCCCATGTTATTATTTGCATCTACAGAGAAATTTGCAAGTAATGCAGTGCTATGAAATACACAATCTCTTCTGCTCACAAATAGTATAAACTGGGGTGTGCCTGTAAGTGGATCCAGCATAATTCTTCTTCCAACCATAGATGGGTTAGCTGAGGGGTGGCTGTGGCACCTATGCGTCCTCCTGGCACGGATTTAGTAGACTTTTCCAAAGGTGGCGATGATGTCAGCTGACATTCTAGCCCTCAGCATGACCAGGGGCAGAGGGAGCAGGCAGGGGCTTTTGCAACCCTCCCTGCTCCCCGCCATCATGAGTTCTGGACAAGATCTTCAAAGGCTGAAGAGCTGAGGGGTGGGATTTGGGAACACGAGAGAACCAAGATTAAATTATGGCACTGCCTTTACAGGCAGTGTGTCCCTGGGCAGTTGACATGCTCTGTCTGAATCTGTTTTATTTTTAGCCAAACCATTTCAAGGGCTACTATGATTGTTTCAGGCAGGAATAGTGGGAGTCAGAACTAGGGTTGTGATGGAGAAGAGGGAAAAATTTCCAAAAATACTTCAAAGTAAATTCCACAAGATTTTGGTGATAATGGTGAAGGGGAGAGAGGAGTCCAGACTTCAAATTGGGGGGTTGGATGGATTGTGACTCTGTGCTTAATTAAGATTAGTAGACAAAATCAAACTGAGGTAGAAGACACAATTTGTTGTTGTTCAGTTGATAAGTTGTGTCCAACTCTTTGTGACCCCATGGACTGCAGCACATCAGAGACATGTCCTCCACTGTCTCCCGGAGTTTGTGAAAACTCATGTGCATTGAGTCGGTGATGCTATTCAACCATCTCATCCTCTGTCGCCCCCTTCTATGAAGATTATTAATTCAGTTTGGGACATGTGAAGTTTAAGGTGCCTAAAGACACCCCAGTAAAGGTGTCCAACAGACAGATGACTGTAAGGCTTAGGGAAAGAGGACTAGGCTGGATATGGGTGTAGGCATCATCCCCCTGTGGGATTTACAACAATGAGTTAAGTTTCAATAAAATATTTAATAGTAATATTTTAATACAGTCATCCCTCCCCCAGATCCCATTTTATTGTCTTCCTATCATTTATTATCACTGATAGGCTATATATTTTATTCGATTGATATTATTATTTGCCATCCTCCACTATAGAATGTGACCTTCTTCGGAGCAAAGATTTTTGCCCATATTGTTCACTGCTGTATGCTAGTGTCTAGAGAGTTACCTGGCACATAGTAGATGTCTTGGCTTCCCCTTTCTACACTTCCTTTTGATTATGCCCAGGTCAAATAGGGCTTGTACCCACCACCAATCAATGAAAGGGAATGCAAATGGGCATATGCCCGAGGCTGATTGACAATTATAAGTTGTCTAACAGCTGGCTGTGTTGTTTATGTCTTCCCATAATTCTGTTAGATGTAGGATGTTCATGAGTCCTTAATGGTCTCCTAACCGCCTGAGGTTACTAGGAGAAGCTCCTGTGGTCTTTTTGCATCCTCGGTGTGCCTAGGGCCATGTGCAGGAGTTGAAAAGTCTCTGTGGTTATTTTGTAATATATCTGTGAGCTCTCCTGGGTGTGTCTGGGATGGAGTTTAGAGATGAATTTACATCCCTTTTCAGCCAGGCCTCCCTTCAAGTTGCTCATGTAGCTTCCTACCTGACAGTCCCTTCTCAAGGTGTATGGACCCCAATTCGTTGGGAAAATGGGTGTCATTCATTCTGGCTACTTCCTGCTGAGTTGGGGCAGTGAGGGGCCTTGGGTGTTCATCACTTGGTAGCTGTCAATGAGAGAGGCCAGTAAGGGCTGCTGCTGTCTGTCCAAGGGGGAGTGGCTTGAGGAAGTCATCAGAGGGATGAGGGGTTGATATCTATGCTGTCTCAGAAGCTGAGCCTGTATCTTGCTGACCTGAGAAGTAAACTAAGTAGGTTGAGGAAAGAGGGAGCCAACAGAGTTATAGGCCAGATGCACGGTAGGGCCGCATCCTTGACTGGCTGGAACCAGGTTGCTGTGGTGACCTTGTCCAGGATTTGATTAGTTTCGAATAAGCTTTTGGTGCTCAGTCCTGACCTATTGATATAAGTCAGCTTTTTAGAACATACCACAGCTAGTCTTATTGAGCGTGTTCATGGTTTCTGTGGCGGCTGGACTTCAGGAGTGTGTATAAGAGTGACAGCCCCAGAGATACATGAGCCACATGGGGTTGTCCTGAGTATGGTGTTATGGGAACCGATAACAGACATGAAAAGGATAGGATCTCCCTGACTAACACAAACCAAGAGAGAGGCAACGAGGTAGCCCAGACTGAATGCAAGCGCCATCCCAAGAAAGCTTATCCCCTGGAGCTTCAGCTTTTGGATATTCATCAGAATGACCCTCACCTGTAGTCCTGAATAGATATCGGTGGTCTTCCAGAGGCTCGCAGGTACATCGGGAATCTTCTCCTGTTTTATTCTACGACTTTACTTGAAAGTGGTGAATCCAGGAGTCATGCCTTGGCAACTTGGGTGCTGTGGAGGTCGAGAGTATTATGGGGTAAGGGCCCTTCCGTGTGGGCTGGAGTTGAGCTTTTGGGGACGCATCTTTCTAGACCTTAATGAGTAGGTAGCGGTATATAGTGGAGGTCCCTCAGATTCTTTTGGGTCCTGGTTGACACCCCACAGTCACATTTCTTATTGGAATTGCCCAATGACCATAGTGTAATTTCTAAGGGTTTGAGTCTCTGGATCTAAAAAGAGGTCATCAACATAAACAAATGGTCTCTGATATAACCTCTCATAAGCGCTAAAGCCAGCCTGTTCTTTTGGAGCAGTGCAAGTATGAAAGGGGCTATTGGTAAAGACTCCTTCCATACAAGGGAGGTCTCCTGGATTATCTGAGTGCCAACTTTAAGAATTGGCCGGCTACATTTTAGCTGTGCAGTTTCAAGAAATGTACTTGACCTCTCTGTATTTTTTTTTTTCACTAATAAAATCAAAATGCTGATTGTATTTACTTCACCAGCTTGTTGTGAGGATTAAAGGGTTTTGAACAGAAACTGGCTTATAGAAATCAGTTATTAAGTTTTTGAAATAAATTCGGATGAGTCTGGGAATCACTGGGTCACTTGGATAAGGTCCTAGCTTATCTGAGTCATGAGCATAGTTTTGCCAAGCACTGTGTTTAGTGGACCAGGGTATGCTCTTTTCAGGCCCTTCACACCTTTCTCACAGAATCTCAGTCCTAGAACTAGCTTGTGTTATCTATAAAATGGGGGAAATTAAGTGTTATCCAAAGTCAAGCATTTGAATGGGAAGGTTTCTGGAAGATTCATCCCATCTCCTAAACCTCTGATATTCTGAATCCTTCTGGATTCTTACAAACTCATTGTAGCTTCTTTGGCTCTATAAAATATGAAAAATTGATTTCATCCCCATTGTATTGCTCAAATATTAGGTGAGGGTTTAAGAAAGATGCTTCATCTTATTGGAAGAAGGAGTACTTTGTAAGTCAGGATAAAAATATACCTTGATTGATTGGTTAAACACTCATGGACTCACTTTTCTTTCTCCCTTAAGATTTTTCTCTCCTTTTACCTGTTCTCCTGTATGTCCCTTCCTCCGCTATTTTCTCAAGAATACAGGCTTCTGATAATTCTTCTCTGTCAGAAGCAGGGCATTTAATCTCAGTGCATACTTGCCTGCAGTGTCTAGGTGGTAGTTATCAGAGAAGCAGAATGGGGGTCTTGTAGAGTTGTCCATCACGCTTCTCCTTAACTAGTATAGACAGCCTGTGTCTGTTGATTGTTGACTTGAGACTTAAACATGGCAGGATATCTGCAACTTCCTGAGTTTCCTTGTGCATCTTATGGTTACTTAATCCTCTTTGAACCCAGGTGAAGGAACTCAGAATTCCCATGGTGGGTGTGAGCAATATATTCACAAATTGATTCTGAAAGAGAAATTTCTTAGGGGGCAGGAAACTAGCATCCTGTGCAACCATAAGACCCATTCTCCTGTATTAATGAGTGAGACTTCCCTGAGCACTGTGTGCCAGGCTCTGTGCTAGGTGCCAGGGATGTGAGTGAGCAAAACAAGTCCAAGTCTCTGTGATCATAACACTGGTTTTCTGGAGGAGACTTATTGGGTAAGAAATTACACAGTTCAGTTCAGTTCATTTCAGTCATGTCTGACTCTTTGTGACCCCATGGACTGCAGCATGCCAGGCCACACAAAGTATTTATCAAGTTACAGTGGTGTTAGGTGCTATGAGAGAAAAGGTGCACAAATAATTATTTACTCCTATTGATGTGGGGTGCTAAAGAAGATTACAGGGTGATTGGTTCATCCTGTAGTTGTACTTACCCCAAGTCCTCACACACACCCAGGTGACAAAGTTTCAATGTTGCTTCTTGGTTCGGGAATTTTTGCAAAGAAGAGACTTCAGATCATGGGTCTAGATGAAATGGGGTTTGAGGTTTCAATAAGGAAAGAACCTGGGAACAAGGGGTAGAATCTTCTACCATGAGCTGATGCCTCTAGGTGATTGGCTTAGCTCTGGGGGTGGGAGAAACACAGAGCTTGGATGGTGACTGACATCTGGACTCATCAGATTCACACAAGGACCCTGAGAAATCTTTGAAGTTTGTGCAGGGGAAGCCCAGTAAAAAGTATCCTCTTGACTGAGGAGCTGACATATAGCTAGGATGGGTATTCTCTCATACCTGGCTTGCAGCTTTCAGATGGACATTTAAGGAGTCGGGGTGGGGGGTGGCTTATCAGGTCTACCTTTCCAGGGAGCCACACAAAGCATCTCAAGATCTCTAGGCTGACCGATGTTGCAGCCTTCTCACCTGGCTGACTCACTGACTGTTAGGAACAGAAACGTGTTTGGGGTGATTCAAGTGAGTGGTTCTCATACCTGGAACTGGAATCACCCTGAACTTATAAAAATAGAGAAACCCAGGGCATAGACTTACTGGGACAGATTTAGGATGATTTCAAGAGATAAGGATTGGGAATCTGTATATTTTTATATGTTCAGACTAAATGCCAAGTAAGGGGAGTCTGTGGGCAAGGATGAGCCCTGATGGCTCAGAGGGTAAAGAATCTGCCTGCAGTGCAGGAGACCTTGATTTGATCCATGGGTGTGAAAATCCCCTGGAGAAGGAAATGGCAACCCATTCCAGTATTCTTACCTGGGGAATTCCATGGACAGAGGAGCCTGTTGGGCTACAGTCCATTGGGTTGCAAAGAGTTGGACATGACTGAGTGACTAACACATTATTCTGTTCGTTAATTTTAAATATAGTTATCACTACTGGAATATTACTTAGGAAATCACAATTTAAATCTTTGCATAAATGTATGATTCTCAGAACCAGATCAGAATACTTTTAATACTATTTCTCTTTGAGAAACTAAATGCCTCTTCCTAATCCTGAGGATGAATTTTTAGTTAAGGTGCTCACTATTCTGTGGGGAAAGTGTGTGTGAGTGTGTGTGTGTGTAAGCATGCTCACAGAATGTTTTCAGTAGTTGTTTCCAAAGAGTAGGTGAGGTGAGCCCTGTCATTTCAGATGTCATTTGATATGGCCCAGTGTGGGTTCTCTCAGCTCCATCTGGATTGCACAGATGAGAGGCAGAGCAGCATGTAAGTGAGCTGCTTTCTTCAGTGTTAAAGGCTGTTGTCCATATTTGCTCAGTCATGTCCGATTCTTTGCTACCCCATGGCCTTTAGCCCGTGGTAGTCCACCAGGCTCCTTTGTCCATGGAAATTTTCAGGCAAGAATACTGGAGCAGGTTTCCATTTGCAGGTTTCCATTTCCTTCTCCAGGGATCTTCCCTACCCAGGGCTCAAACCCATGTCTCTGCATCTCTTGCATTGGTAGGTGTATTCTCTGCCACTGGCCCCACCTGGGAAGCCCGTTAAAGGCGATTATTGTTTACCTAAAAAGGACACTATTTGCCATCATAACTACTGTAAAAGGCATTCATTGATTCCATCAACAATTAACAAATAGTTAGCCCAGGTCACATGCCAGATAACTATTTCTGTTCTAGAGATTCAGAGATAATTAAGGCCTGGACTTTAGTCCTATGGGGCCACCAAGGTTTTGAGTTTAGTTGGGGAAGTATATTTAGGTTAAAAGGTTGTTGCTCCGCTGCAGTGTGGCTAGGTGTTTGTACTTAATTCTCTAGCCCCACTGCTTACAAAGTGCTCACCGAATGCAAAGAATACACTGAGAGTAAAGTGGACTGAGCACTGGGAGGTCCAGCACCTCTTCCATGATCTCTGTTCCCCACGGGCACTTTGGGGAACTAATTCATTCCCCACTAGTAACCCAGTCTCTATGGCTCCTGTAGAGCAGGGCTGGGAGCTTCTAATTCAGCCACACATATACTGTTTTCATAGTTATATGATCAGAGTGACTAATTTATCAAAAGTACGTTTCTAAAGCCTGGTGGAATAGTATCTATGAGCTGATATACACTTCCTTTAAAATTGATACGTTTTTTCTATTAAAAAGTATCAAAAATAATCTGGGAAGTCTTTAAAAGTCATTCAGTTTATTCCCATTTATTCCATTGCTATGCATGAGGAGTATGCTAAGACTTTTACATAGGTGATTTTAATTTACAACAATTTTGTGAGATTTTTATTATCTCCAGATGGGGAAATAGAAGTATAGATAGCTGAATTAATTTGCCCAAAAGACAAAGAGAAAATAACAGAATCAGGATTCAAATTTAAGTGTCTATAATTGTAAAGTCCACAGTTTAAAAAAGAAAACTTCTCTACACTATTTTGATTACATATACACACATATGTATGTAGTATTAGAAGCTGTCATTCATCATCTGAATTTTAGGACCACTTAAAGAATATCTGATCTTGAGTCTAAAATATAAATCCTGTCTATAAAGATTTTGATTGACAAATCAAATATGTCTTCAGACATATAGCAAGCATCTACTGAGCAAGTATTTGACATTGTGTGTACATACATGCATGCACATGTGCACACACATATGGATACAGCCATCAAAAGAGCAGCTGTGCAGCCAGAGACACAAAAGACAGGATAAGATTTTTTTGTATTGCAGAAATATCATCCAGATTATCAGGCATCCCCTATGTTGGACTTTGCAGATTATCAAGATTTCTTGTTAGTCTTATTGGTCATGCTTTCCATGTTCCTGGTACAAACAGTGTGTGTAATATTCTACATTTTGTGGAAAACAAAGGATGAGATACACAGACAAACATGCACACAAATGTAATGTTTTTTTTCCCATGATTTTTGCACATATAGACTATCTGTAAGTTTACTTAAAAAACTCATGAGCATCGTTGCCTCTGCGTAGGAACCTAAGTGCCAAAGGTGGGGAAGAGAATAACTATGCATTACGTTCTCTTTTATAATATTTAAACCTTTTAATCACAGATATGGATTCTTTATTCAAAACAATAAACTATTAAACACAGAAACAAACAAAGATAAAAACAAACTATGTTCCTGTGTCCATTTTACCCTTTGATGTTTCTATATTGATTCCTGTGAGTGAAAGGTTGATTCTGAATGTGATTTACTCTGAAAGCATTTATGATATGGCTGGAGGCTGTTTATAATTCAGTGGAGAGAAGCAGACTGATGGAAGACCGTTGGAGGTGGGGAGGATGGAAATACTCCAGAGGAGGAAAATTCCTCCAGCCTCAGCCAGGAAAGGCCTGGGAGTGATGTGTCAGTAATTCCAATAAATTGGTTAAGAAATAAACTGGACTCTTCATCTTGATACCTGACTGAAGTGGGAGTATCTAGGAGTATTAGGAGATTTGAACTCAATTTAGAGAACTTTTTTTTTTTTTTTGAAGATAAAATGACACTATACACCAGGAATTTGTTTCTGGACTGACCCATGGACATATAACTGAGATGCAGACTTTAAAAAGACTAGCTGACTTTGTTCAGTACTTGCATGTAGTGGGACAGTTGAGTTGTTATTTTGCTGGTCTCATCTCATTTAACCTTTAAACAATCATATCAAGTAATATCCCATTTTACCTGTGCAGAAATTAGGACCCCAGAGTTATTTAGGGGTTGATCAGTTGGCCCAAGATGTCACAGATGATATGCTGAGGTCACAATATGGCACCAAGGACTCCAATTACAAAACCCTGGGCTCTACCTAATGCTGCCTGGAAGAAAAGAAGCCAGGGCTTACTTATCCACAAGAAACTGGCAAATAATTATTCTAAGGTAGTGGCTGTCAGACAATGGCTATATCAGAATCTCCTGCAGAGCTTTTTAAAGCATTTATTGCTAACCCCCATGTTAGGGAAGTGAAGTAGATAGTCCTGTTTAGGCTTCAGAGACAAAGCAAAACAGGCCTCTGAACTTGCTTCTAACCTGCCTGGACACTGCCCTGACTGTGAGTGACTGCTTGCTGTGAGCGCAAGACTTGCAGCCGCATAGATAAGATGGGGGATGAATCTTTAGATTGTTGAGCCCCTGGAGGGGGGCTGGCCAACCAAGCCCCAGGCTTGACAACATTCGAAGTTGTACAAGACAAACAGCATTAACATGAACCCAGGCTTACAATTTGCTCATAGATTGATGATATCAGTTTGGGTCCTGGGATCATAAGCAGGAACCCCTGAACTACAGTCTTGGAAGTCTCACTCACTGAGCAGGCTCGCTGCCTGGGACCTTTTCCCAATTGGTACTCCAAATGTGCTGTGACACAGGACTTCCCAGTGCTGTTTAAGTCTGGATGTTGAAACCAATTTGGTGATGTATCCTCGGCTGTTTCTATTTCTATCTTCTTTTAATGTTAGTATATTGAAAGTAAGCTCTATAATTCTCTAATAATTATTTGTATTATTTATTTGTATAGACTGAGTGGCTTATTTTGTTAACAAAGTCTTTGAACCTGAGATGAAAATGAAAACTTTCCGGCAAAACATTACTTGGTGCTGTAAGCAGGATTTGTGAAACAAAATGCCAATCTACTAAGAGATTAAGATTGATGAAGTTTTTTTTATTCCCAGATGGGAAGATTCACCTTATTGCTCATTAGCTAACACAAGGGACGGATTCACTGGATTGTGTGAGAATTGGAACTTTACATTAAGGTGGGCCAAACCTTTAAAAGTTATTGAGTGTTTGTGGTTCATACTGATTGAGAAGGGATAAGAATGTGCTGTGCTGGATGAGAGGCTTGATCCTCCTTTCTGCCTCCTGTAAGGTACATGAAGCTCACTTAAAATTGTCTAGAGAGAAATTACAATTGGAAAAAGAATTATGTGATTCGTGAGGATAGTTGTCCATGTTACCATGCCGAAATTATATTTTAACTGATCAAGTCTTCATTTTCTTTTAAGTCAGCTCTCCCTTGAGCCAGCCCACAGCCCTAACTCCCCTTTCTCTCTCCTTTCTTTGTCCACTTGCTATCTTGCTGCTACCTTATCTGCCCCCCTTACCATCCGCTAATCGTTTTCTAGCTTCCCCTATTTCTCAGGGGAGGGGGGAACCTAGGTTCCCCAACTCCTTCTCCCACTCTAGCAAGTTTCTTTTCTGTCTCTGTTGTCAGAGACAATTTGAACACTATTTGGTCTATATTTTGGCTATAAAACTATGAATACAGAAAGGAAAGATGACTTTTTGGACACAGGATGGCCACAATATTCTTTAGATTCTGGAGCAAACTGATTGAATTGAAATTGCTTTTACCTTTGAAACTGCAAAACTTTTTGCATATGCAGTTAAAACCAGCTAGCTTGTTAAAAAGGCCTAACTAGAAAAAAGCTTCCAGTACTTTGCTTGGGCTTTCCAGATGGCGCTGGTGGTAGATAAGCTGTCTGCCAATGCAGGAAATGCATTGAACCCACGTTCAATCCCTGGGTCAGGAAGAAGCCCTGGAGGAGGGCATGGCACCCCACTCCAGTATTCTTGCCAGGAGAATTCCATGGACAGAGGAGCCTGGTGGGCTGCCTTTCATAGGGTCATAAAGACTTGGAGATGACTGACATGACTCAGCACAGCATTCAGCCTTTGTCATGTCCTTAAAATGAACAGCCCAATTTGCCTGAGACCTCAGCCTTGTCCAAATTAGAATTTCAAGTCAAGGGGGATAAAAGAAGAGAGTCAGACGTTTTAAATCTCAAGCGGAAAACTACGAGATCTCTGTCTGAATTTATGTATTGTGTCTCAGTGTGCATCTTTGTTTTTGGGTCACATTGCTGAAGTTAGTTTGTAAATGAGCTCTAATTCAATTGACTTAAACAAAAGAACGTGCTTACGAATCAAACAGTTACAAGAGAAATTAACCTAAATGAATTTTAGGTTCACGTGAACTAGAAATATCTGTTTGCTAATCTAATTAAGACATGTCTTGAGTCATCAGTATTGTAATACTTTCATTGTGCCTAGGTTTAATGTAAACTAAATTTGTCAACAATGAAAGTAACTCGAGTGAAGAAACTTTAAAAAAAAATATAAATGAGACAAGAGCTTTTAGATAAACTCTATTAAGAATAATTATACTTTAGGAATGTCTGTCTAAAATAGTCTCTCCAGGTTGGGGTGCCTTGGATTTCTAGGGTTGTGCTAAACTAAGTGATGAAAGTTTATTGAATAGCTAGGTCATTTCCAAATAAAAGAAGATTTGGAACATTAATTACTGAACACTAACCTCCTCTTGGGGCTTCCGAGGTGGCACTAGCAGTAAAGAACCTGCCTGACAGTGCAGGAGGAGCAGGAATGCTAGGGTTCGATCCCTGGGTCAGTAAGGTCCCCTGGAGGAGGAAATGGCAGCCCCGTCCAATATTCTTGCCTGGGAAATCCCATGGACAGAGGAGCCTGGCGGGCTACAGTCCATGAGGTCTCAAAGAGTCGGACATGACTGGAGCGATTTAACATACATGATGATATAACTTCCTCTTACAGAGAAACTAAAGAGATTTTGGACAATTAATAAATATGTTTGGTGCCATCCTGAGATGTTCTGTATAAGAAAGCAAATGTTTTTAGAAATTATCACTGGTATTTATGCTCACCAGTCTATATAATGCAACCAGTTCATGGTTGCTTAAGAAAAGAGAATGTGTGTTTTTAGTAAAAAACAAAACAAAAAAAGGTATGAGAAATATCATTACATTTTATTAAGAAAAAAGAAAGTAGGTATGACTTACAGGTGGCTGTTTCTAAATGAGCAAAGTGATTAAAAAAACAAAACAAAACTAGAGAGAGACAGGTTTTATGGAAAGTGGATCCCCAAAGAAAGTTTAGTGCATAATACAAGTTTTGTTGAGATGTTGAACTGCCTTTGATAATGGATTTTAAGTTTCTTTATGCCCAAAGTGATCTGTTCTATGTGTACTTTGAAATCTTTTGTTAACTTTGGCTAAGGGAATAACTGTTGTTTCATAGTGACCTAAATGATCCTATCTGACTAAGTGTTATAAAACCTTTTGATATTTTGACAAAACTTCCTAAAATTAAATTCTAATGAAGTTCTTTTGACCTCTAGCTGACTCTGGGGTACTTCAGAGGGTGCCTGAGACATCCCAAAGAGAGATATTAAACTACATGCGTTCATTTGGCATGTTAAATTACATGGGAAGTATTGTTGGAGGAGTGATAAATCTTCTCAGGTTAAACGCTATGGTTGATGTTACTAATATGGATATGCTAAAAATTATGCATATAATTTATAAACATCTGATATATCCTGATAAAATGTCATCAATTATAATTCCAGTTGTCATATTATAGTGTTGCATGTCACAGTAATGACCAGGTTGCTTTGTCAATTGCAATATAATCAGATTTTAAAAATGCCTTCTGTGGTTTTACTCTGATACCTTTGAAAGAACACTATTACTTTTTTAAGATTTATGGAAAAGTCTTTCAAAGATTAACCAGATAAAATTTTGTTACTCACAGTGAGCTGGTACCAGACAGGAATTTGGTTTCCTCTCTCTGTTAAGAGAACGTTTTCTTAGAATGCAGCTTTTGATCACAGGTTGTGAATTTCTTTGCCTTGAAATGATTTATGTTTATTTTTAAAATCTTTTGTTACTTTGGTAAAGTAAATGTGCATTATTTCACAATGATCTATGAAGATTATGGTACATGTAGATAAAGCTCATTCTGCTTCTACAGAATTAATCCCTCACTGTCAAATTGTTGCTACCCTGATGTCCTTAAAACATGGAAATAGTCTATTCCTAAATTGGGGAATTTAAAATGGATAAGCAATAGCTGTAAATCAAACAGTCAGGGCTATGGGAAATCCAAGATGGCCACTTGGCTTTTCCTGGCTCTGTGACAAACCTCACTTTTATTTGATGGGGTAAAGCCTTCCCTGGCTGCAAGGTTAATGCTCTCACAATGAAAAATGTTTATGTTTCACTAAACATTAAATTCTAGTTTTGTTACTCACTTCTGAGATGCTTCCTTGTTAAGTTTTATTGCTAAAATTTTAGTTCAGTTATTAAAAGGACACTCTAACTTTGTTTCTAAAGTTTATATCAATAGTCAATCTTTGGATAAAGATCAGATATTCCATGATGTACAACCAGGAGATTAACACCTGGCTATAATCATTTAACTAAGTCAGATGACCCGGGGTGTACTGGGCTATACCTAATCAAAGTTCTTGACTTAACTTCTTGCTTGTGACCTTACTAATAACTGGTATCTATATTATTGTCTATGGCGCCTGTTGCAGAAAATTGTTATCTCTTACATTACCAAGTATGTGACTGAGCCACTGATAAAATATGAGATCAATGGTTATAATAATGTAACTCTAGATATGGGAAGAAGCAACAAGAGGGAATATTTTCCTGGACCAAGAGGCTAGTAAGACAGGAATGGTCCAGAGACTTTTTCTATTCATAGGCCCTGGTCCAATAATAGCACATTGAGTGGCCTATCAGTGGAATGTTCGCTAGACCTGGGAATGAGCCTTTCCAGCATCATGGAACATGATGGCCATGAAATGCCCCCAAAACATGATCAAATCTATGGCTATGAAGGGGCCCTGCTGACTGGAGACTGGCACTTGCAGACTGCCTCTGCAAAGATTAAATAATGGCCACTACAGCTGCTGAACTTCAACACCCCCTGAAAGGATTTCAGGGTAGATATCAGAAATTAGACACTCACTCTGTGCTCTGGCAAAAATGGGCAAAATAGGCCTTCAGATAGATGTTTTCAGGTAAAGATTTTCTTTCTTTTTTTTTTCTGAACCCAAACTCTTGCATCTTCTCATATCTAGAGAAACACTAACATCATGGGCCAATGTCTGGTCCTGGTTCTCCTGGCTAGCTTTTATTCTAGGCACCTTGACAGCTCTTCTACTTGTATGCCTGTTTAACCTTCTTGTTAAGTTTGTTCTTTGAGAATGAAGCAAATGGGTCTCCACATGTTTATACAAGAATATCACCTGGCCAACACCCAAGACAACTTCACCTGCCCTACCATTGGTCAGTAGAAACATAAAATCATAGACTCTTGCAACGGTGGTTAAATTATCTAGGCTTTGATAACTGCACCCATTTACTGACAGACTGTGACAGGACTATGAAAGGACCAACTTCTCGAGTTTGCGAACCCCACTTATTGGCGCACTCCATCGATTAGTGTGAATGGACTGTTTTCCCTAAAACCTACAATATGTTCTACATTGTTATTTACAGAAATTAATAAGACTGCTCATGTTATTTTGCCTTGTTCCTATGCTCTTTGGCCTAAACAATCCTGGGGCTGTTAGGGAAATTAAATAAATGGTCTTGCTTAGGCTTCAGAGACAAAGAAAGCAGGCCTCTGGCCTTGCTTCTAACCTGCCTGGACACTGCCCTGACTGTGAGTGACCAGGAGTGACTGCCTGCTGTCACTGCATGACTTGCAAACCCTAGATAAGATGGGAGATGAATCTTGAGATGGTTGAACCCCTGGAGGGGGCCTGGCCAACCAAGTCCCAGGCTTGACAACATTCCAAGTTGTACAAGACAAAACAAATAGCATTAACATGAACCCAAGCTTGCAGTTTGCTCACACATTGATGATGATATCTATTTGCATCCTGGGATTAATAGTGGGACTCTGAACTGCAATCTTTGAGGTCTCACACACAGACCAGACATGCTGCCTGGGACCTTTTCCTAAATGGGACTCCAGATGTGCTGTGACGTGGGACTTCTCAACGCTATTTAAGCCTGCATGTTGAATCCAATTTGGTGATGTATCTTCTGCTATTTCTATGCCTCTTTTCTTTTAATGTTAGTATATTGAAAGTAAGCTCTATAATTCTCTAATAAATATTTGTATTATTTACTTGTATAAAATGAGTGGCTTATTTTGTTAACAAATCCTTTGAACCTGAGATGAAAGTGAAAACTTTTGGCAAAATACCCCACCACCATGGTTTGGATTCAGTAGGTTTGGGCCGGCCTGGGAATTCACATTTCTAACAAGTTCTACAGAGATACTGATGCTTTGCTCTGGGGCCTCCACTTTGAGAGCTAGTGCCATAAAGTAAAGAGATTAGGGGCTCTTAAGCTTTTTTTGGCAGTTTTAGGATCACGTATGGGAACACGGCAATTACATGCTCTTTGTATTTCTTGTATGTGTGTTTTATTTATTTATTTGGACTTTAATAAAATACTTTTTGGAAGCATCCACTATCTCATGTATTTTAAGAAGGAAAATGGAAATGACTTTGTGTCTGCCGGCAAATCAGAGAGTAAAGGGGGGGTCAGGCACCTTAAGGTGTGGAGTTCAGAAGCAGCCAGAGGACTCCCCAGAGGAAAAGCCCAATCACTAGTCAGGACGCTTCTGGCCACAAGTGACAAAAATCTAACTTAAATCACTGTGTTTGGCTTTGTATAACTGAAACTGACTCAGTGGTCTTGGAACCAAGTTTCTGATTATGTTGTACAGTAATGAAACCATTTACCACAGATTGGGACTTGAACCCATATCCTGGGACTTGAAGCCAGCCAAAACCCAGTTTGGGACTCGAACCCACATGGCTGGAACTCAAATCCAGTCACAACCCATGGTACTTGGTTTCTGGATCTAATGAAGCTCAGGTTCTTGATGTCTCATTACAGAAAGAATTCAGTGAGAGACAAAGTGATAGGTAAGAAGTGGATTTATTCAGATTTAGAGAGAAACACACTCCACAGACAGAATGGTTTTTATAGGCTGGGTAATTTCACATGCTAATGAGTGGGAGGATTATTCCAACTATTTTTGGGAAGGTGTGGAGATTTCCAGGATTTGGGCCACCACCCACCCTTTGGTCTTTTAACACTGCCTTGGAACTGTCAGGGCACCTCTGGATGTGTCATTTCACTTGCTGATTGAGGATCAAGGTCTAGTCTTGCCTGCCATCTTGGTCCAATTTAATTCTAATTGGTTTATGTTGTGCCCCTGGGGTATGTCATTCTTTGAGAAATTGTGCTCTGCCACTTTCCTTCCTGTTACAGTAACACTTTTGGAGTTAGATGGTCACTGGCGTTGCTTTAGAAGCTCAATAATGTCAGATTTGATGTCTCTTTTATATTTTACTCATGGCTCATTTACTCATCCCCCCCCCCCACCTCATTCAATCAAAGTGGCTGCTGCAACCCCAGTCATCACATCTGTGTTCTAGTAAGAAAGAAGGTAGAAAGTGGAAGAGGTATGGTCTGTCTCATTGATTGTTCATATCCTTCTCTAAGGCTTCAACTGTGTCATATGATCATATCTACAGAAAGAGAAGTGGATGGAGTGAGTAGTTACTTAGGTACATTGCTTCCCTACACAAAATGAAGGTTTTGTAGTCAAAGGAAAAGGAGTGATTGGCCATTAGGAAGGCACTTAATCCTACACAGCAAATTGGACAAAATGGGGAATATATTGCCTTTGTGAGAAAGGCAAGGATAGAGTACCTTCAAGAAGTCTGTATGAGCTAGCTTTGTATAACAAGCCACTTCAAAACCTAGTGACTTTTAGTTTAAATTCAGACAAATATTTACTTGATGATGAATCTGTGGATTGGTGACTTGGGCTGGGTTCATCTGGGAAACTCGTCTCTGCTCCATGTGGTATCACCTGGGTGTAGTGTTACTGCTGTGACCTTAGCTAGATGGCTGGGATGTTTGGGATACCTGGGCTTTTTCTTTTGCCTTCCATCATGGCGTGACTGGGACCAAATGGTTTATGATGATCTTTTTCATGTCTGGCAACTGTTGCTGCCTTTTGGCTGGGTCATCTATCTCCCCAGGCTGGAGACCAAGTTTTGAAAGCAGCAAGAGAAAGTGTAGGTCCCAGTGTGCGAGTGCTTTTCAAACCTGTGCTTGCATTGCGTTTGCTGATGGCCTATGGCCAAAGCAAGTCACTTGGCCAAGACCCAACTAAGTTAGTGCAGAAGGGGACTGTGCAAGGCTGTGTGTCCCAGGAGGCATGGCTTATTGGGGGCCATTATGTATCAATCTACCAAATATACCCTAGATCAAGGACCAGAATGTCTCCTTATCATGTCTTTGCCTTTCTCTGCAGGTCACCTTCATTCTTTTACACAAAGCACTTGCCCATATCTGGAGTCCAGGGATCACTTCCTCAGCTTCCCACTCAAAGGGAACAGATGTTTCCTCTTTAATTGTATTCTGAAAAATCACTGGAAGAACTTCGATTGGCCTGCTATGGGTCAGATGCTAACCCCGGGGTTAAGCAATTGGGATATGATCACTGGTGGTTCCCAACAGAGCCTCATATTTGGCCAGAGGTTGCAGAAGGGGCAATTTTAAGAGACATCATTCTAAAAGTGAATTGAGATCCTTTCTGGAATAATGGAGCTATACTGACCAGAAAAGACAAATAGATGTGCAATGTTGGGAGGAACCATCGAACAGAAAACCTCACATGCTCTCTTTCTGGATTTTTAAAAAAATATTTGTTTTGTTAGTTGATTGAGAGAGTCTGGATTTATAATAAGAACTTAAGCTAATTTAAAAATCAATTTCTATTATTCTCCAAAACTTTAGCTTATTAAACCAATCTACATGTTTTCCTTATTTTCTTTGGAAAAATTCAGATTAACTTCCACCATTGGTCCCCAAAGGAAGCTTTCTGAGTGTTCTTTGTGGCCAGCATACAACAGAGATTACATTATTTGTCACTCCCCTCTGTTTGCAGTTGTGTTGGGAAAAGAACACAGAAAGCTAAAGAATAAAGGCTTGCGTCCTTTAACTGGTACATCTGTCACATCACTGAGGATCTATTTTTTTCCCTCCAATCGTGTAAGGAATTTAAGAGCATGCTAACAAGGTTCCAGATCGGGATCTGTGAATATACGGATTTCTGGCAAAGTGAAAATGCTGGTATCACCTTTCCAGCAGGGTGTCTGATGGAGGCATTCCAGATGAGTGTCACCAAGGGTCTCAAGCATGAGTGGAGTGTAAGCGCGTCCTCTTGCTTTTCAACTGGATTGAGGTACAGTTAAGAGAGGCAACCACCGGAATTGTTGGAGAGCAGAGGAATGCTGGCCTTTGGGGAATGCTCCCGTTTCCACAAATAGTAGAGATTCCTGAAAGGCTTTGAGAGAGGCTCTTGCTGGTAGCCATGGCGATGCTGGGTTTCTCGTGTCCCCACTGCGAGAGAGAGAGTTTGTTCCCAGTTCCCAGGGGCCTTAGCTGGTGCAGCCATGGCTTTTTTCAGAAAGCTTCTAGGCAAAACTCCTGCTCAGAAGCACTTCATTAATTGGTGGAACTTGCTCCTCACTGTCTCGATGCCCTGCGGCGTTTCACAGGCACCCCCCTTCTGCCCAGCAAACGTTTGCCTGTAATTGTGGTATCACTACTTTTAGTTAACATGCTCTGCTTTGCCTTCAAGGGGTTGTTCAGTTCTCCTCTGGATTCTTTGCTGGCACTTAGGGTCTGTTTATCAGCAGGACTGCTGAGGAGTCTCTGGACTGTGACTGAATATGAAAACAGTCTGGCTTCACATATACCCAGTTCAAAATTCATGCTCCCTTCTGTCTGTATTCCTTAGCCCTCTGGTCTCCACTACCCACTGGCCTATGTGTGGATTTCTTTGAGTTTCCCCTGTAAGAGTTTTGCTTAATTTCTTGAATCTGTAGGTTTAAGTATTTTGCTAAAGACTTGGGGATTTTTTAAGCCATTATTTCCCCCAGTATTTTTAGCACCATCCTCCTTCTCTTCTAATTTTGGGACTCAAGTGACCTTAATTTTAGGATTTTTACTTTTTACTTTTATTTTTGCCTCACAGGTCCCTGTGACTCGGTTAATTTTTGTTCAATCTCCTTTCTCTTTGTTGTTTAGAGTGGATGAGTTCTATTGATCTATTTTTAGGTTCACTATTTTCTCTGTCATCTCAGTGTCCATCTGGTGTGTATATATCTATATATACATATATGTATATATGGTTATTATACCTTATATTTCTAAAATTTCCATTCCGGTCTTTTTTATTTCTCTGCTGAGATTTCCTATTTTTCCAGTCTTTTTAAGGATATTTCCTATTGCTTGTTGTCGCATTTTTAAAAAGTTTTCGCCAGAAAATTATATCAGTGTGTGTTACTTTGCTCAGTTTGCCCTAACAGAGTACTGTAGACTGGGTGGTTTAAACAATAGAACTTAATTTTCTTGAAGTTCTGGTTGCTGGACGTCCAAGGTTAAGGCACTAGCTGGAAGGTTTGGTGTCTCCCTGACTTACAGACAGCTGCTTTCCTGCTGTCTTATGTGGTCTTTCACATGGTACATGGGCATCCCCGGTGTCTGTGTGTGTGTGTGTGAATTTTTTCTTCTTATAAGGACACTGAGTAGATTGAATTAGAGCCAACCCCAATGGCTTATTTTAACTTAATCTCCTTTTTAAGGACTCTATCTCCAAATGTAGTCACATCCGGAGGTACTGGTTGTTGGGGTTTCAATGCATGAACTGGGGGGGCACCCAATGCAGCTCATAACCCTGTGTCATCTTGAGGTCGCTGTCTGTTGATGGTCTTTTCTTAGTGGATTGAGGATTTCCTGGATCTTCATATGCTGAGTAATCTTGAATTGTACAATATCCTGCACATTTCATGTTACACTGGGAGACTCTCGACCTCAAAACATAAATATTCTTGTTTTATCAGACAAGTGACCTAGTTAGGTTCAGGCTACAAGTTCCAATCTGATAATTAGGATAGTGAAGAACAGAAAGAAGAAAGCTGTGAATGCTTGAGTCTCCTTAATGGGAAGAATAGAGGTCTGAGAAAAAACATAAATTGTATTATTCCTTGGTGACCATGTGGTGGCACTGGTGGCATGAGACAGCTTAGTGCTGTCATGTCCAAAATAGGGTGTGTACATTCTAAGAATGTGCGAGATTGTCCCTTAAGGTGCCTGAAGAAAACATTTCGTTGTTGTTGTTCAGTCGCTGTCATGTCTGACTCTTTGTGACCCTGTGCACTATAGGCTGCCAGGCTCCTCTGTCCATGGGATTTCCCAGGCAAGAACATTGGAGTGGGTTGCCATTTTCTTCTCCAGGGGCTCTTGCCCACCAAAGGATTGAACTAGTGTCTCCTGTATTGGCACACGGATTATTTTTACCACTGAGCCACCAGGTATTAGAACTCCAATTTCTGTTTAGTTTCTATCTTGAGAAAATAGAAATACACTATACTTTGCTAGTATTGAATATATGATTGATACTGGCTCCATCACTCAGTAGCTAGGATGGATGATTCTGTGTCACTGGTCTGCAAGAGAAGTGGGAGCTCTGTAACTCAGAGTTGGCGATGGCTATCTCATTCTGAACATACAGTGACATGTTGTAGTTTACATGTTCTTGGTGAGATGAATCTATACACTATATTACTGATTATGATAAATGAACACTCTTTAAAATGTATGAGTGACTTAAAATATTTTCTGCAAAGAATCTACTGGTCAAGATGATCCTAATAATTTAAGTCAATAATAACAATGAAAAAATGGAAGAAAAGCATAGCCCCTCTGGGTTTGAACTCTTTCTCAGATACATTGTGAGCTAAAAACAATAGCTATTAGTGATATGTTATCTAGCAGCAATTTTTTTGGATAAAATATGCCCGCTTAACCAATCTTTTTGAAATGAAAGTGACATTTTTCACAATAAATGAGAAAATAATGGCTTTTGAAAAAAAAAAACTCATGCTTTGGAGAAAGAATTTTGAAAGCCTATGTAAAGAAATATTTCCATCACTATGGGACTTTTGTTCCTGATTAAGACTGATTCATTTTACCTGTAAAACTCTCATATTTCAATGTTAACAATGTTTTGAAAGTGAATTTTCTAATTTCTTAAAAATTGTCCAAATGAATACTTCAGGTAGGTGTTAAGATCATCTGTAAAAATATAAATATTAAATACTTTCTTTTAATTAAAAAAAAAAGAGATTAACATTATAGAGGATGCAAATTTATTGATCAAACATAAGACTTATGTGAAAGTGGAAGTTGCTCAATCGTGTCTGACTCTTTGTGACCCCATGGACTATACAGTCCATGGAATTCTCCAGGCCAAAATACTGGAGTGGGTAGCCTTTCCCTTCTCCAGGGCATCTTCCCAACCCAGGAATCAAACCCGGGTCTCCCATATTGCAGGTGGATTCTTTACCAGCTGAATCACAAGGGAAATCCAAGAATACTGGAGTGGGTAGCCTATCCCTTCTCCAGGGGATCTTCCCAACCGAGGAATTGAACTGGGGTCTCCTGCATTGCAGGCGGATTCTTTACCAACTCAGCTATCAGGGAAGCCCCAAGACTTGTATATGAATACACTTTTCCATAAGGACCTGTGTTTCTTTGTGAAGTATATTTTTCAACTAGACAGCCATTAAAATAGAAAACCAAAATAAATTTAGAACCAAGCCATCAAATCACTGTTTCACAAAGTTTTATACCCAGGCTTTAAAAAGCAGTGGCACATGTTCAATTATACTTTCTTGCTAAAATTAATTTTATTAGTAATAATTTTAGTTAAGACAGAAAAGCTTATATCATTAATCAGTACACTAAAATAAAACTTATTTAGCTCATATTTCTCATTTTATTTAAAGTTTATTTTTGTATATTTTCTTATAGACACAGTCATAGTTAATTTGGTGTTTTATACACTTTCTTGTGTACCAGATACTGTTACAAATGCTCTACTTATATTAATTAGTTTAACTCTCACAGCACCTAATATATAAATATATATATATATATACTATTGTCCCCATTTAAAGAATTAGGAAGCTGAAGAACAGATAGGACTAACTAAGATCCCACATACTGTGTGGCATTGCCAAAAAACGAAATCAAAATCACCCACATAAACAACAACAGCAACAAAAAAGGTTAATAGGGATGAATTTGGGTAGAATTAGAACAGGAAAAATTGAGGAAGTGAGGAGACAAAAGAGAAGTTTGTTGTGCTCACCTAGGCAGGAGTGGTAAGGGTCAGAATGAGGGAAACTTGAGGGAAGGAAAAAGGGAGTGCAGATGAAAAGATAGCCTTCAAAAGAGAAGTCAGCAGGGCTTGGACACATTAAATGACAGGTGAGCAAATGGAAGAAGACAGAATGACACCAGTATTTTCATTTAAGTTGGTGTGGTGTGTACGATGACATTGAGAAATGGGAAAGTAATATTTAGAAGGGCAATGATAGGTTTGACATTTTTATGTTGAATCTGAATTAATAGAGAAACATATTTAAGTAAAAATGTCTAGGAGCATTTGGAAATCTTCAATTGCTCTGGCCCAAAGATAGAGTTGAAAGTCATCTGCATGGAGGACAGAACTGAAGGAGGTCTTTATTATCCAGAGATATATAGTAAAAAGATCATTTAAATAGCTTTATACAGAGCACCACCATATACCAATATATAGTGGAAAAACATAAAAAGAAAAAAGTGATTATAGTTATTTGTATCCTATATTTAAAACAATTTATATCCCAATTCCAACTGGCCATTAATCCTTAGAATGAACAAAGAATTTCTTGTTGTCGCTGTTTCCATATACCCAGTAAATCTGTGCACTAGTCTCTGAGAATCTACACTCCGTCTTACCTTCTAAAAAACTGTATAAATGCAGACTTATTTTCTAGTCTTTTTGTCATCACCAAGTGTTTTTATTTAAAGAAATCACTGGTATATTGATTTGAGTTTTGTCTGGTCTTTTATGCACAAATCTCACACACAGTAAAAAAGTCAGTCTTGGACTCTTTGACATGAAGTGAAACTTCAAAGACTTTTGGTAACCTATCTGAATACAAGATCCTTTTAGATTTTTATCATTGTTTCCCTTGAGCTATCTTCTTGATATTTTTAAAAAACTGTGGTAGAAGACACATAATATAAAATACATTAATACCATCTCAGTCATTTTCAATGGTGCAGTTCAGCGGTGTTAAGTACATTCACATTGTTATGCAAACAATATCCAGAAAGTTTTAGTCTTGCAAACTGAAACTCCATAACCATTCTCCTTGCCCTTAGCACCTAGAAACCACATTGTGACATTTTCTTTTCTTTTTTTTCCTCACTTTTTGACCACACATGTGGGATCTTAGTTACCTGACTAGGGTTTGAACCTGGGCTCTCTGTGGTGTAAGTGCAGAGTCTTAACCACTGGACTGCTGGGGAAGTCCCCATTGCATTATATTTTCTGTTCTCAGAGTCTGAGTACCTAGATACTTGCTGCAAGTGTAATCAATCACACAGTATTTGTCTCTTTGTTACTGGATTATTTTAGTATAATGCCTTTTAGGTTTATGCAGGTTATAGCACATGTCAGAATTTCCTTTTTTTATGGCTGAATACTATTCTTTTGTATGCATGCATCACGTTTTGTTTATCCATTCATGTAATCAGTGGACATTTGAGTTGCTTCCACCTTTAGGCTTTTGTGGGTAGTGCTGTTAGGAACATGGGCTTACAAATATCTCTTCATGACCATGCTTTCAACTCTTTTGAGAGTATACTCAAATGTAATTGGTGAACCAATCAGAAATTTAATTTTTAATTTTTTGAGGAACACCATACTCTTCCATTGTAACTGCACTATTTTACATCCTATTAATAGTCCCAAAGGCACCTTCCTGATGGTCCAATGGTTAAGAATCTGCCTGCCAATTCAGGGGACAAGGGTGCCACAAGGGTTCCCTGGTCCGAGAAGATTCCACATACTGCAGGGCAACTAAGCCCATGGGCCACAATGAAGACTCAGTTCAGTCATAAATAAATAAATATAAAATAGTGCACAAAGATTCCAATTTTTTTACATTGTCAACAGTTGTTCCCTTTTTTAATGTCTTTTTATAATAGCCACTTTAATGTGTTTTTGATTTGCATTTCCCTAATGACTAGAGATATACATCTTTTCATGTGCTTATTGGCCATTCATATATTTGGAGAAATGTTTATTCAAATACTTTACTCATTTTTGAATCAGATTGTTTTTGTTTCTGTTGTTGAAACCTAGAAGTTTTCTGTATATTCTGAATTTTAACTCATTGTCAGATATATGGTTTGCAAATATTTCCTTCCATTCCATGGGTTGTCTTTTTACTCTGTTGATTATGTCATTGATGGACAAAAGTTTTACATTGGTGTAATCCAATTTATCTCTTTTACCTTTGTCTATGCTTTTGGTGTCCATGCTACACTAAAATATGTTACCTTGGCATATTTTATACTCAATATGCCAGCAAATTTGGAAAACTCAACAGTGGCCACAGGACTGGAAAAGGTCCGTTTTCATTCCAATCCCAGAGAAAGGCAATCCCAAAGAATGCTCGAACTACCGCACAATTGCACTCATCTCACAGGCTAGTAAAGTAATGCTCAAAATTCTCCAAGCCAGGCTTCAGCAATACGTGAACTGTGAACTTCCAGATGTTCAAGCTGGTTTTAGAAAAGGCAGAGAAACCAGAGATCAAATTGCCAACATCCGCTGGATCATTGAAAAAGCAAGAGGGTTCCAGAAAAACATCTGTTTCTGCTTTATTGACTATGCCAAAGGCTTTGACTGTGTGGATCACAATAAACTGTGGAAAATTCTGAAAGAGATGGGAATACCAGGCCATCTGACCTGCCTCTTGAGAAACCTGTATGCAGGTCAGGAAGCAACAGTTAGAACTGGACATGGAGCAACAGAATGGTTCCAAATAGGAAAAGGAGTCCGTCAAGGCTGTATATTGTCACCCTGCTTATTTAACTTATATGTAGAGTACGTCATGAGAAACACTGGGCTGGAGGAAGCACAAGCTAGAATCAAGACTGCCGGGAGAAATATCAATAACCTCACATATGCAGATGACACCACCCTTATGGCAGAAAGTGGAGAGGAACTAAAAGCCTCTTGATGAAAGTGAAAGAGGAGAGTGAAAAAGTTGGCTTCAAGCTCAACATTCAGAAAACTAAGATCATGGCATCTGGTCCCATCACTTCATGGGAAATAGATGGGGAAACAGTGGAAACAGTGTCAGACTTTATTTTTTGGGCTCCAAAATCACTGCAGATGGTGACTGTAGCCATGAAATTAAAAGACGCTTACTCCATGGAAGGAAAGTTATGACCAACCTAGACAGCATATTAAAAAGCAGAGACATTACTTTGCCAACAAAGGTCCGTCTAGTCTGAGCTATGGTTTTTCCAGTGGTCATGTATAGATGTGAGAGTTGGACTATAAAGAAAGCTGAGCACTGAAGAATTGATGCTTTTGAACTGTGGTGTTGGAGAAGACTCTTGAGGGTCCCTTGGACTACAAGAAGATCCAACCAGTCCATCGTAAAGGAGATCAGTCCTGGGTGTTCATTGGAAGGACTGATGTTGAAGCTGAAACTCCAGTACTTTGGCCACCTCATGAGAAGAGTTGACTCATTGGAAAAGACCCTGATGCTGGGAAAGATTGAGGGCAGGAGGAGAAGGGGATGACAGAGGATGAGATGGCTGGATGGCATCACTGACTTGATGGACATGGGTTTGGGTAGACTCTGGGAGTTGGTGATGGACAGGGAGGCCTGGCGTGCTGTGAGTCATGGGGTTGCAAAGAGTTGGACACAACTGAGTGAATGAACTGAAGTTGAAAGAATTTGAGAAAACAGCAGAAGCTTATTTTGACCCTCTGCTCACCTTTCACCCCGAAGTAGGTCATAGTACTCTTAAGTGAGAAGTGCTTTCCCTGTAGAAACAAAGGTGCATCCTCACCTCCAAAGACAAAATGATGCTAGAAAGACTCCAAATAGGCCTTGCTAAGTTTCCCCCAGCATACTACACTCAGCTCATGCTCCTTGGCCTGTTATATTTCTCCATGAGTATCCACTCTTCATCAAATCTAGTGTGAAAATTACTCAGGTTTCACTGTTTCTTCAGATCTTGATTTTTTTATGAAGACTAATGTTTCTTAAGACTTACTTTAAGTAAATTTACATGTTTTCTCCTACTACTCTATCTTGGTCAATTGAATTTTCAAAGCCAGCCAGGGATCCCAAGAAGGTGGAGTAAAAAAAAAAAAAAAAAAAATTCCCCTAAATTTCTAAGAAATTACAATGAAATATGTCCTGAAGCTTTTCTTTGGTCTTTTCTTTTAAGACTCATAGATTTAGGTCTTGCATTTAGGTCTTTGATCCATCTTCAGTTAATTTTTGTATATGGTGTAAGGTAAGGGTACAGTTTATTCTTTTGCATGTGGATATCTAGTTTTCCCACAACCATTTGTTGAAAATGTCTTTTTTTCTATGGAATGGTCTTGGCTTCCTTATCAGGAATCATTTGACTATGATTGTGAGAGTTTATTTCTGGGCTCTCTATTCTATTCCATTGTTCTGTCTGCATTCATGAAAATACCACACTTTTGATTACAGTGTGAAAGCATGATAGTCACTCAGTTGTGTCTGACTCTTTGCTACCCATAGACTGTAGCCCTCCAGGCTCCTCTCTTCATGGGATTTCCCAGGCAAGAATACTGGAGTGGGTAGCCATTCCATTCTCTAGGGGATCTTCCCGACCAAGGGACTGAACCATGGTCTCCTGCATTGCAGGCACATTCTTTACTGTCTGAGCCACCATGGAAGCTTTGCAAGAAGCTTGAAATCAGAAAGTGTGATATCTTTAAGCTTGTTCTTCTTTTTCAGAATTGTTTGGCTATTCAAGCTCTCCAGGTTTACTGTTATGACACAGTTATAAAGAGGACAAAATTTGTAAAACATTTGTGAGGGTTCATCAGTTTTTTCTAAGAATCTTTCTTAATTTTTTGATATTCAAATCAATGTGAAGTCTTTGAAGTATCTGTTGTGTCATCATCCCTGTAAATTTATCTTCATTTGTTCACTGGAGTAGCTCTTCTATATGAGTACCTTTCTAAGTGTCTGAATGGTGCTTTGATATCATGAAATCCTGCATCTTTTACAAGATGTAAAATTCTTTTTTGAAATAGATTTGCTCTTATATTTTGTGGTGCTAATAGATGTATACCTGTGCTAACCAGTGTGTGCTGCCTCATTTGTCTCAATACATTAGCAGATCTTTTGTTAAGTAGGGAGGGATCTTAAATGTAGACTAATTGTTATAAATTGTCTCTTGTGTAGTGAATATTTTTTACAGAATTAAACTTTGTGAGTTTGGGGTTTCTGATGGTAAGTACTCAAATAAGGATAAGTTGTCACTGTTGAGGCTATGAGAATGGATATGTTCCTGAGAATAAAGTGCTTTGGGAGAGCTGGAAAGAAAACCAAAGTGCTCACGAGTCCACTGACTTTTAGAGAGTTGAGGGCAAAAACATTGAGCATTCATTCCTGGGGAATGAGTTCTTAAGGAATTATGACAAGAATTTGACTAATTAAATAAAAACTGATATTAAACAAAGAATTTCAGATTAGTTTCTCAGGGAGAATGCTTACTGAGGAAAGAGAAATGTGGGATGTGGTATCATTCTGTAAGAAAGAAAGAGGAATAAAGGATGATAGATGGAAAAGAACCTTGGGTTTCAATTTCTTTTAGAATAAAATGGAGGTAAGATATGTGTCTCCCATTGAGCTCCCATTGTCACACATGTTCTTTTTTTTCTTTCATGTTCTTATTTTCACGCACAGATTTTTTGCAGAGAGACAATTAGAGACCACAGAAAGCCTCTCACTTTGAATTTATCTTGAGCACTGTCGCATCTCCGTGCTTCCTGCCCCTGAGCTACTCCTGCAGGGCTTTCGTCAGAGCTCGCATCCACCCACCTTGACGTTAGTTACTAACAGCTGAGAGTATTTCCCCTCGGAACTACCTGCAAATTAATGAGGGATTCTAGACATTTAGTAGAACCATGTACAAAACAAAAGTTATAAATATATATGAAGGCGTTTCAAGCATATGTATAGTCATATTGTTTTATTCATTCTCTACTCATTTCTACTGAGGGTGTTTATTGAGTTTTGTGCTCACAGTATTAGACTGAGAACACAAAAATAAATCAGTCCTTAAGAAGTTTGCTACCTAAGTTCTCAACCAGGAAGCATAATAGTACTCTCCCCATGTTTGAACATATCTGGGGGCAGTTTGGTTTGTTCCAATGACTTGGGGGACATTACTGGTTTTTAGTGGGCAGAAACCCTCTGGAAAGATTTGCATAAAGAAGAATTATCCAGCCCTAAACAGTGGTGTCTCCATTGATAAACAAATGCTAGAAAAAGAATAATACTAGTAGCAGTGATTTATTATATACCATACTGTCTTAAGCACCTTACCTGCATTGTTTAACTTCACCTTGATACGCTGGACTTCCCTTATGGCTCAGCTGGTAAAGAATCCGCCTGCAATGCGGGAGACCTGGGGTTCAATCCCTGGGTTGGGAAAATCCTCTGAAGAAGGGAACGGCTACCCACTCCAGTATTCTGGCCTAGAGAGTTCCATGGACTGTATAGCCCATGGGGTCACACAGAGTCGGACACGACTGAGCGGCTTTCACTTTCTCACTTTCACTTGACATTTTGGAGTTAATACTACACTTTTTTGAATAGCTAAAAGGATAAACAAGTCTTTCATGGTTATGCTGCTAAGTAGATGGCAGAACCAGATTTGAAACAGTGTTCTAGATTAGACCCCAGGACCTATAATTTTAATGACAATTAAATAACTTTATTATATTATATTCATAATTATAAAACTATTATTTTAATAATAATTTAATAACAATTTTAATAACTGGCACATAGAGCTTCTTAAGGTAAAGGGGAAACAGAACATGGAGATCTGCATGCATGAGCAAACCCAGAGGGCACAGACTATGATTCATTCATCTCTCTTCCTTACGCCTAGTGCAAGGACTGCCAAAATTCCTCTCCTCTACCTGTCATTTTTGCCTGGAAAATCCCAGGGGTGGGGGAGCCTGGTGGGCTGCTGTCTATGGGGTCACACAGAGTCGGACATGACTGAAGTGACTTAGCAGCAGCAGCAGCAGCACCTGTCATTTTATTTAGTTCAATAGACTTTAAAAATAATTCACATCAAAAAAATTTAAAAAACGCCACACCTCAGGGTGCCTCCCCATGGAGGAAGGAGCGCGCCCAGCTCCTGCAGCATATTCAGGAAAGTCATCCACACAGGGACCTGACCACACCGCACACTGGCTGGTTCACAGGACTTATTATCCTATCCTAGACGTCCTGGTTCTATTAGCCCTAGCTGCAGGGACCAAAAGTTTCCTCTGCCCCTTCTGAAACATTAGATAATGTCAGTGCAGGGGGATAATACACTCTTTCTATATTTCTGCTCTGCAGTGCAGCAACTGTTGCTCTTGGGGATGATTGTGCTAATTCTTAGGTCATTAACGCCAAGTACTACATGCCTACACACTACTCTAACCAGAGAGAATGCAAAACAGTGCAATACATCTTTCTGAAGCATGAAGTTTAATAAGATTGAACGAAGGGAAGAACCAAGGAGTTGGCAATAACTATCCTCTCACCCACCACATGGAAGACTGAAGTGTGGGGGATGGGGACATGCCCCAGGGGACAGTCCAGTCTCTGAAGTTTCACCCAGCAGGGGAGGAGGGGCAGCCAGGCAAGGGTGGCACCTCTTCTGTTCGCCCAGGCCCCTCCAGAGCATCCTCTGTGCTGGCCAGGGTTCTGGACAGAAGGCTTCCTGAAGGGGTGGAGGTGCTGGGTTTGAGTCCCATCATTCAGGTGGGAACATGCCCAGGTCCCAGAAGGCTTGGCAGGTTATCCACTGGGTGTTTCTGGGCTCACTTTATTTTTACCCCTCTTGCTAGGCAGCCCACAGCAAAGATGTTTAAATATACCTCTCCAGATTCTCCCAGCCACCCCCTTCTTATTCTGGGTGAGGCCAGGGGGAGTGACTGTGGACATATTCTGGGGCTGCCCAACACGGGTGGAGCTTCCCGCATCAGGCACATCTGGGGGGCAGTGGGTTCCTTCAGGGATTTTACTGATGACGTCATGGGTGTTCCCGATGTCACAGGTGCCCCTGGTGTCCCGGGTGACGGTGGCATGAGGATCGTGGGTGCCGTGGGCACCACCGGTGTCACGGGCGCCTCTGGTGTCCCTGGGGACACTGGTGCCACAGGTATTGCGGGCGCCACGGGCGTCTTCTATGTTGCAGGCCCCAGTGGTGTCCTGGGTGCTTAGGGCGTCATGGGTGAGGCTGGTATCACAGGTGAGGCTGGTGTCACGGGTGCTGCAGGTGTCACACGTGAAGCTGGTACCACTGGTATCGCAGCTATCGCAGGCACTGCTGATGTCGCAGGCGTCTCTGGTGTCCCGCGTGAAGCTGGTATCACGGGTGTGGCTGCTGTCACGCCCGGAGCAGGTGTCACAGGTGAGCCTGGTCCCGCACGTGTCGTGGCGGTCACCGGCGTGATCGGTGGCTCGCGCGCTGCTGTCATCACGGGTGTTGCGAGTGGAGGGGGCTGAGCTGGGGGTGACGGTCCTCGCCTCCGGGCAGGGTAGGGAGTGGCAGGCTCTCTGGTCTTCTCCTTGACTCCTGGTTCTCCTGCTGCTGAATGGTCTCCCAAAGCCAGTCGGGAATAAGCGTGGACACTTCAGGGCTGGCGGGAGGCATGTGTTGTTGGCTGCTGAGGTCGGAGGAAACGGCCGGCCTCACCATGATGGTGCGGGCCCCCACCTTGGGTTCGTTCGTGTCACTGCCACTGCTAGTAAGCCAGCCCTGGATCTGGTCCCTTCACCAGCCCAGCATCATCCCCACTGTCACCCCAGAGTACTCTTCACAGGCTGGCGGGAGTGGCTCCTTCTGGCCCATGTTCACCCATGGATGCTGCCAAACATCTAAAGTCCCTCTGTTGCTAGGCTTGAACATTAACATCCTCTATTAAATCTGTTATTTCCCTTGATAGGCGTTTGGGCACATGGTACTGCCCTGTGCGGATGCACTCCGCAGCTCCCAGAAATCGCGTCCCCTGAAGGGGAGGGATTCAGTTAGCATGGTGTACAGGCCGACGCCGAGGCTCCACACATCCACCTCAGCAGCCAGGACCCAGGTAGAGTTCTGGGGCCGTGAACGCAGGGCTGCCGCAGAAAGGGTTTAGCTTCTTTCCTGGGTGCCACAGGTTACTAAGGCCGAAATCCGAGCTCTTGATGTTGTTGTTGGCGTCGAGGAGAAGGCTGCTCAGCTCCACGTCGGGGTGCACCACGCCCCGCGGGGGGCAGTGCCGCAGGGCCGAGACCGGCTGGCGGGACGCGCCTCGGGCCTCCCCCTCCGTCAGGCGGCCTCGGGCCTCCAAGGAGGTGGGTAAGTCTCCCCCGCTGAGGTACTCCATGACTGTAAACAGAGTCTCCGGTGTATGGATAACCTCCAGGAGTTTGACGATATTCGGGTGGTTCGCGGTTTTCAAGCTGTTAAACTCTTGTAATACTTCCTGCAGGTTGGAAAACGTCAGATGTGTCTTTTCAATTTCTTTGATTGCTACCACTCCCTTGGTCCGAACATGCCGGGCCAATTTCACTTCGGCGAAGTGGCCTTCACCAATTGTGTGAAGGATCTCATAATTTTTGATACGAGCCATCTTGTTAGCGGAGATGGCTACGAAGTCCTGCATCCCTAACTATACTAACTACCACTAAGCTATACTAATGACCTAACTATACTAACTCTACCACTAACTATACTACCACTAAGCCCTCACTAAGAATGCTAACTGTTCTAACAATACTGCGTATGCTAACAGTGCTATACAACTATTCTTGCTAACAACTAGTAACAGTGCAAATACTATGCTAGGAGACTGTTAACTATGCCTACTGCACTAACTATGGAGAATACTCACAGTGCTAACACTAACTATACTATCCATGCTAACAAACTTAGCTATACCAACTTTGCTAACTGTATCAATGATACTCTCTATACTAATACTAGCAAGACTAACTAAACAAAAAAATAATCGTAAGACAAAATGACAAAAAAGGGGGAAAAATGGGAAAAAACAAAAAATGAGGAAAAACTAAAAATGAAAGAAAAAAATGATAAGACACAAATTTAAAAAATGAGAAAAAGAGAAAAAAGAGAAAAATAAAAGAGAGAAAAAGGAAAAAAATCAACAAAATGGCAAAAACACGGAAAAAAGCTCGCTAGCTGTAGGTCCAGCTGTCCGGTCACCGAAATCAGCTTCCTGGGCTCTGGACAAAAACCGCCACCAGCTGGGGTCTTATAAAGGGTGTTGGTGAGTTTCATGACAGTGATGCCCTGTGAGGTCAGAGCAGGAAATGGACCAGTCGTGGCTGGGATAAACCCAGTGGTTTTCTCCCTTTTCAGCTTCAAGGCCCCTTTACACTTAGGTAAAAGGTCCCAGAGATTTTTCTTTAAATATATTAGAGACTGCTAGTCACTTTGTTAGAAATTAAAATCTGTAGGAGGCTTCAGCAACGTTTTCATTTCTAGTTTGTGAAAGTTAGTAATAATTTTAAAGACCTCATAATGTCTCCACTTGAAATATTCAATTCTTTTTCCTTAAACTCTGGTCGCAATGTGATGATTTAACTGACTTGATGAAACTATAGGAAAATGTTCTATTGTGTGAGACACTGGTAAAGCACATTATTAATGTTTATGAAGCTGAGAGAAGATTTGCCAGGAGGATCAAGAGCAGATTTCTCATCGGGAGCCTCAGAAGTCAGATGACATGGGTCAGTGTCTTTGAAATGTTGAAGGAAAGAAGGAAATGTTAACCAAGAATCCTATGTTTAGCAAAACTGTCCTTCGAAAATTAAACAGTGATTAACGCATTCCCAGTTCAGGAGAGTTGAGAGAATTCTCAACCACCCGATCTTGCTGAGCAAGGGAGTCCTTCAGGTTGGAATGAAAGATCCTCAACAGTGACTCTAAGCTTTATGAAGAGATCAAGATCTCTGGTAAAAGGAGGTAAATGGATGATTAGAAAAGCTAGTGCTACACTGCTGTAATTAAAATGGATAACCAGCAAGGACCTACTGTATAGCATAGGGAACTCTGCTCAATGATATGTGGCAACCTACATGGGAAGGTAGTTTGGGAAAGAATGGATACACGTGTATGTATGGCTGAGTTCCTTTGTTGTCCACCTGAAATTATCACATTGTTCATCAGCTATGTTGTTCAGTCACCTAAGTGTGTCCAGCTCTTTGTGACCCCATGGATGGCAGCATGCCAGGCCTCCCTGTCCCTCACCATCTCCTGAAGTTTGCCCAAGTTCATATCCATTGTGTCAGTGATGCCATCCAGCCATCTCATCCTCTGACACCCTCTTCTCCTTCTGCCCTTAATCTTTCCCAGCTTCAGGGACCTTTCCAAAGAGTTAGCTATTTGCATCAGGTGACCAAAATACTGGAGCTTCAGCATCAGCCCCTCCAATGAGTATCCAGGGTTGATGTCCCTTAAGATTGACTGGTTTGATCTCCTGGCTGTCCACAGGACTCTCAGGAGTCTTCTCCAGCACCACAGTTTAAGGGCATTAAGGCTTTGGTACTCTACCTTCTTGACGGTCTAGCTCTCATAACCATACGTGACCACTGGGAAGACTATACAGATCTTAGTCAACGAAGTAACATCTCTGCTTTTCAACACACTGTCTAGAAAAAAAGATATGACACTGAAAGATGAATATAAAATTAAAGTTAAAGAAAAAGAAAAGCCAATACTATTGTAACTTTGATTTGAAGCTTGAGTTTTTGTTTTCAATTTGATTTGAGACTAATATATAATAAACATTTCCAATACTTTTTTTTTAATTTGGGGGAAAAATCTGATTGGTCTCTAAAATAAATGTATGTTTCTGACTTCAAGGATAGCATTTATAAGTCTTTGTCCTCCAATATGAAGGTAAACCAGGGTCGGATCCCTTTGAATTCATCAGATAAATGACAGAAGCTACAAAATAAACTGATGTGAGGCAATAAGAGCAATAAGAGCAGACTTCAAGAAATGGAACTGAGGAACACTAGCAATAGGTGCAGTAAGGTCTCAGAACCCGTATTCCAGCTACCACCTTGAATAATATAGTAAAAAATATCCAGTAAAATTTTTTATGAAATGTGTAGACCCTCTATTAGTAATAGTCTGTGTGCATATGTGCTAAGTCACTTCAGTCATGCCCAACTCTTTGTAACCCTATAGACTATACAGCCCACCAGGTTCCTCTGTCCTTGGGATTCTCCAGGCAAGAATACTGGAGTAGCTTGCCATGCCCTGCGCCAGGGGACCTTCCCAGCCCAGGAACTGAACCAGCATCTCTTGTGTCTCCTGCCTTGGCAGGTGGGTTCTTTACCGCTAGCGCCCCCTAGCAAGCCCTAATAGTCTGCAGGGTACCATACCAGGAAAGCACACACTGTGTGCCTTAAACGGCAGAAATTTATAATTTTTCACAGTTCTAGAGGGTTGAAGTCCAGAATCGGGATTTTGTCAGGGTTGGTTTGGATCAGACTTCTCTCACTGGCTTATACACAGCCGCCTTCTATTGTTGTTGCGGTTTAGTTGCTAAGTCATGTCCAGCTCTTCCGCAACCCCATGGACAGGACTGTAGCCCACCAGGCTCCTCTGTCAGGGCCTCACATAACCTCTTCTCTGTGTACACACAAAGACAGACGGTTCTGGCGTCTCTTCCTCTCCTTATAAGGACACTTCCTGTTGGATTAAGGCCCCACCCTTTGGCCTCATTTAACCACTAACCTCCTTACAGACCCTATCTGCAAATACAGTCACATTAGTGGTTAGGGCTTCAGTATATACATTTTGAGTGGAAAATTTTGAGTCTTAAGCCATTCCGACATTGATTCCAAGTCCAAAGTCTCATTAAAATGTCACCTGATCAGATGTGGGTGAGAAGTGATGCATAAAATTAACCCTCACAGGACCCATAAAGAAAAATATAACACATGTTGAAACACAAATAACAGAAAAGTTGAACAAGTAAGGGTACTTTCAGTGCTGTAAAGGAGTCCAGTCCCTTAAATGAACTGGAACATGTACCTCCAATTCAGATTGCTGTAGAATTCGTTCTTTCAGAACTTAAGATAATTTTGACATTCATATGGGAGAATGAGTGAGGACAAGAGATTTTGAGAAAAACAAATTATTAGAAGTACAGAAAGCCTTCCCTTATCTGATGTCAAAGTGTCCTGCAAAGCTGTTGTAAGTAAAATAGTGCAGCATCAATGCAGAATAGACACAGGTCATGGAGTATAATTAGAGTACAGAAACAGACCCAGGTTAAATGAGTAAAGTTCAAAACCCTTAATCATAGAGGGAAGAAGAGTTTTAAAAAATGAACAGTATTAAACTAGAGAAAGCTTTTTATAGACACTAAAGAAGACCTAAATAAACGAAAAGGCATCATATATTGATAGATCACAAACTTAGTATTATTCATATGACAGCAAATTGATCTACAGATTCAACACAATCCCAGCATCTTTGCAGAAATTGATGAGCTGATCCTAACATTCTTATGGAAATATAGAGACCCAGGATAGTCAAAACAATTTAGAAAAAGAACAAAGTTGGAGGACTCAGACTTCTGAATTTCAAAATACATTACGAAGCCATCAAAACCAGGACAGTATGGTACTGACATGGGCTTCCCTGGTGGCTCAGCAGCAGAGAGCCCAGCTGCCAATGCAGGAGATGTGGGTTTGATCCCTGGGTTGGGAAGATTCTTGGAGAAGAAAATGGCAACCCACTTCAGTATTCTCCAACCTGGGAGACTGCATGGACAGAGCAGCCTGGTGGGCTACAGTCCATGGGGTTGCAAAGAGTTGGACATGACTTGGCGATTAAACAACCACAACCGAGTAGTTATCTTATCAAATGTCCCTAAGTCTGGGTTTGTCTGAGTAGATGGGATAAAGCATTTTTGGCAAGATCACTACTGAAGTGATGCTGTGACCTTCGTCCTTCTCTGTGCATCATTTCAGAAGCTGCATGCGTGCAGTTTGTGCTGCTAATGGTATCGATTTTGATTACTTGGTTAAGGTGCTGAATGACAGAATTATCCACTGTAAAAGTGTTTTCACATTTGCAACGAATAAATATCTTGTGGGGAGACACTTTGAGACTATTCAAATGTCCTGTTTCTCATCTCACTTTTGCCCATTAACTTGAGCATCCTTCAATGATTACTTCTCTGCAACAATGTTCACTGTGGTGTTTACTAATGGTCATTTTTAATTTTCATCATTCCTTATACAATTATTAATTGAATTCTACTGTAAGGAAGAGCAAGCCTTTCATCTCCACTTAGTATTCATTTATTTTTTCTATTAGTATGGATTCATGGATATTTATTTTAGTCTATGGGTTATAATCCATTACTATACTTTTATTTATTTGTTGCTCAAACTGTCCCAGATGTAGTCAGTGGGAGCTTATTCAATTTAGTCCATGTGTCTTTTTCAACACGTTCACATCATTTGTTGAACATTTCCTTCTTATTTTTTGGTTCCATAAGCATTTCAGGCTCACCTTATGCATATAATTTTTAATAGTTCTGTCCTCCAATTTCTTATATCTTTAAGGATCTCTATTTCCTTTTATCAAATAATGATACTTATAAACCAAAAGATGAGCACTAGGTATAGTTATTACTACTGAGATGTTACTACTTCCAGGATTTCTTAGGAAAGATAGCTATGAAATGATATATTTACTTAGTAATGCAAAATATGCATATATACTCATTTCTGTATCTATTTATGCACACACACACACATATTAAAACCATAAGTTCAGACTAATAGTTCTAATCCCAGTCCCACATCACTAGATTTATTGTCATTTTCTTCCTTTCCTTATTTATAGCTCCTTTCTCTGACCGGGAGAAGCTTGGCCCTCATTTTTGACCACATATTCACTTATTATAATTCAAGTATACACATAAACTAGTTTCCGAATTTCTAACTCACACCCTTGCATCAAAAACAAATTTACTAATTTTAAAGAAAAAGATAATCAATGATGTGTGTTAAAGACGGTAAGGCAGACTTTGTTCAGGACCATCATGGTAGGTGGAGGATAACACACTCTACAGAAAACAGTTTAGACGGCTCTTATTCACTTAAAAATCAGATCATTAAAGTCATTCCATACCAGTTCAGGGAAATTGTCTCCCCGACCCCCCACCTCTCTTTTTTAACGGCTACCTAGCATCCAGTGTATGGATGGACTATAGTTTATTCAATAACTCTTCATTGTATGGACATTTAGGTTGTTTCCAGTATTTTGCATATGCAAGCAACGCTAAAGAAATGTTCACATTGATTTTCATATTTTTGAAGGTGTAGCTGCTGGATAAATTACTAGAAGTGAAACTGCTGAGTCAAAAGGTTGGTGTGTATGAAATCTGGTTAACTATCTCCAAATTCCCTTCCAGATGGATCACACCAATTTTCATTCCCACCAGCAATGTATGAAAGAAACTATTTCCTCTGGGGATTTATTTAATGGTCAGAGACCAGGCCACATAAACTTCTGGGATACAGACATTTTAAAATTCAATTTAATATTTGTTGAAATACTTTCTTGCTTTGCTCCTCTGTATGTGTAAGCCAGCAGTTTGTTAACTGTGACATTGGGCAAGGTACTTCAACAATAAAACTTGGCTTTATTGTTTATAAATATGTAAAATAATAAAACTTGCTTTTAAAAGCATTTTTAAGATAGTGAATGAGATTACGTATGTAGGGAGTGTATTACAGTGCCTGGCAATAAATGAGAATTTGGGATGAGTGAAGTGCTTCATACATACATAGTGAAATAAAGTATTTAATTTTCTCCTGGCATCTTTGCACAGCACAAATTAAAAAAAAAATTGTCCACTTTCCCTCATAATTTGAATTAAAAGGTATTCTCTGAAGCAAGAATTCCATTTTTTTTTTTTTTTGATGGATTGTGGTTTCTTCTTTTTTTTTGGCTGTACCGTGCAGCAAATTCGGATCTTAATTCCCCCACCAGGGATCAAATTTTTGCCCCCTGCACTTGAAGCACTGTTCCTAACTACTGGACCGTCAGGGACGTCCCTGTGGTTTCTCCATAACGTTAACAGTCACCATGAGGAGTGAAAGATACCAGACAGAAAGGCTTAATATCCAATCATCAACGAGTAAGAAAATCTTAGACCAGGAAGGGACCATCCACACTGGCCTTGGACTGATTTTGAGCTTCCAAAGCAGTGAGAAATAAATTTCTGTTGTTTATGAAGCACCTAGTTGGTGGTCCTTTGTTAAAGCAGCCCAAACTAAGACATGCATTAAAATGGAAGACTGAAGCTTGACCATCTAACCTTAGTAAGAATGTATTCTACAACATCTGTTTATGCCAAGCTGTAATCGAGTCTCTGCTTAAATACTTTATTCTGCATGAGTACATCCAAAGAGGAAGTCATTCTGTTTTCAAATGACACCTTTCTAGACTTGAGTCAATTTTTAAAAACTTTTTAGAAACTTCAGCCAATAATCAAATGACACACTTAATCTGACATGAAGCCCATCCTCAACTACCACACAAAACCTGCATGAAGCTGAAACTTACTAATTTCTCCTCCTTGGTCCCAGTTCTCACCGGCCTCCTGGAACCAAACTAACCAAACAATCCCTTTGCTGCTTGACAGCGCGGCTTTTAAGAACATCTTTAAAATATGGTATCAGAGTCAGATTACAATGATAGAAAGAATCAAAGGACCACAAGCAAAAAAAAAAAAAACAAAAAAAAAAACACCCAAAACAAAAACCCCACAAATGTTCTATTCAAAAAAAGCAACTGGCAGACACTTGGTGACATTTTACAAGTCTTGACCTTTTTTTTGTGCTTCGGTAACACAAACATCAGAGCACTTACTATTTGCATCCTCCCTATGACAGTTATGACATTTCTTGTGTTAAACTTTAAGTATCTCAAGCTGATATGCTATTTTTTACATGTTTATTTCATATTCCTTGAACTAGAATGTGAGTTCTCTGAAGGCAGGGTCTCTCCAAGGTATAACTCCTCTTCTCCTCCCCTTTCTATAGACTATGTTGCTGTTTCTGTGATTACTGATTAGCAACTAGAATTTTTTTCAAAGCTATTTCTGTTAGGATATTTCCTAAGGAATGGATTGTAACTCTACTTCTTTAAGATTAGTTATACAGACATAAAAAACTACACTTACTCAAACATGATGGAGAAAGAAAGGTCTAATGGATTTTTCACTAATAGGAGTTCTTTACCTGAGGTTCAGAGAAAGAATTCGGTGATCTGTGAACCTGAATGGGAAACTTCTTATTAACCTTTATGTGAAATTTAGCAATTCCTTCAATTAGGATTATAGGCAACAAGCCACAGTAGGATTAGAAATATCTATTGAACGTGTTATTGGTAAAAATCACAGGTATTTTCATATTACAATTACTACAAATTCATCGTTATTTATTTTTTATCATTATTTGAAATTACAGTACTTTCACTAAATTGTCACTAAAGCTTATTCTCTAATGTGAGAAGCATCAAAAATTTGTATTTTTAGTATTTGTTAACTGTATTTCAATAATAACGGGTTTCTTTTTTAATTCTATGCATTTTACTTCATAAAACCATGGATCATTACTAGAATTCATGAAACAACAACAAAATAAAAAGGGCGTAACTCCTGCCCTATAATAGAGAGTGTGGGTGAGGTGATTACAATTCCAAAGAATGACCATAACTGTCATAATCATATCCATTATAATAAAATGACGGGTGAGTTTTAAAATACCTGCTTATGATTTGAAAAAACAAAAAGGGACTTTAAGCTGATCATTTTCACTTAGACAAGAAAAAGTATATCTATAGAAAAATTAATTTTCAAATACCTATTAACTTGTTATGATTAGAACAATCACAGGACTGTAAATGGTTAGGTGCTCAGGACCCTTTAACAGCGACTATTCACTGCTGCTGTTGTGTTCTTCACTGTCACCATTTTATAAAAGGACCAAAATCCATTATAGGTAGAATTCTTATATTTAAGAAAGTATGTAAAAATGTCTTTCCTTCTAGCTAGCTTCAAAATATACACATACATTTTATTTCTAACTACTAGAACTATGGCTTAGACTTTTCCTGCTCAACTATACTGGTGATAGCTAAAATGACTTAGAAAGGAATTCAAGGAAAAACACATACCTCTCCTATTGAAAGGAAGCTGTAAAAAAAAAAAGTTCCAATTAATCTACATTACTTCCCATTCTAAGCCAGAAACTAAACAATATAGGGTATTTCCTAGAGACATTTTTAGCAGTTCAATAATATGCACAGAACATTTTTCTTAAATTATGTTTAGCAGATATCACTTTTCATTTAAACCATACTTTTCACATGTATTTGAATAATCATTTCCCCCAAAGACATATTTACCTTCAGCCAGTGCTGGTGATTCTGTTCGTGTCCCTCTTATCTGTTTAAAGAAAGGAAAAAGGAAGACAGTCTATAACATTATTTTTAAAACAAGGTTTAATTTTATTAAAACTAACTTTAACCACAAAGTTCATCAATGCTATCATATATCACATGTATAAGCCATATCCTTCCCCTCTTGGGTTAACTCAACAACTCTTTATGGAGGACTTACTAAGGCGTTATCTTAAGCCCTGAGAAATATCAGTAAGTGACATACCCTAGTTGTCACCATCAAGATATTCAAAGACAAACAGGTGTACCAAGTACTCAGTTCTCATCAGAGCTTATGAAGCAGGATGTAACAAGAGAAAAAAAATAAAGAAATTCTTTACTCAGATGATAAGAGAAAAAACTAGCAATTCCTCCTTATTCATGTAAAATTATCAAAAGAGGCATGTTTCTATATTCTTATCACAATTTAAGTTCAGTTTCAATGTATTAGAAAATCAGTTTTACTACAAGTACTAAGATCCTTATATTCCATGACAATTATGCCAGAGGCACATTTGGCTAAACTCACTGAACCACAAAGTCCTCTCAAGGACTGGTTTTACTATTTCAAAGCCTTATTAAATAATTTTAGGTGAAATAAAGTTTTCAGAATGAATTTAACTTTGCAACTAAGAACAACTATAGCCATATGACTAGCTGAATTCACATAGAATGAGGGGAAACATTTGACGAATGTAACTAACCACTTTTATGAGAAGATTTCTTTCCCTATTTATCTGGTACAACCCAAGAGTCCGAGATTAACAAATTTAACAAAACTTCCTATGTATAAAAAATTGGTAGCATCTTGAGGGAATTGGGCACAGTTCTCCCAGTGGTACATGATCTGACACACTCTTCCCAAGGTAGAAATGTGGTGCCATCTCTGATAGAGTAAAAAAAAAGAAAGAAAGAAAGAAAATTATACACATATAGGAACCAAAAGATGAACAGCAGATTGGCAACCTTAGGGTCCACTGAATTAAAATTTCTGATTCTAGGGGAGAAGGGAAGGCACTTCTGTCAGGAGATGCCAAGAAGAATTCTGAAGCAGTAACCAACAGGAGAATAATGGGAGAGGGTCCTGTAAACTGACCCCTCACCATGAGGACTCATGGCAGCTCCTACACAAGAGACAGTGTACAGAGAACCCAGGGGATGGGACTGAGGCTGCCATGCCCACTGACAACCATAAATGGACAACTATCGCAACACAGCCCAGAAAGCATCAAGTGACCACAGGCGCTGATCCCTTGGGGAGGAAAGTCTGGGTCACTCCACCAGGAAAATGCCTCAGCCTGTTGAAGGGTGCTGGCTGAAGGTGAGGACAATCTAGACTTAGTAGCTGACTGAACTAAAGAACGTCATTCCACTAAGCCTGCTGTCCTAAGTCTGATGTAGACACTGTGGTCAGCCGCCGTCTTGAAAGCTTGGCAGTAGCTGGAAGTAAACGGCAAGCACCTAATGGTGGGCTGCACAGGACACCCTCCCGCCCCGCCTCGCGTTTTCACTCCAGCGGAGGCGCCTCCCCTTAGCGGCTTGCTGCACTGGGGGGGCTCACTTCCTGCTCAGAGGCTTTGCAATTAGAGACGCCTACAGGAACTCTTAGGCCATCCTGAGTCATAATGAACCTGGAAGTATGAAGGTGTTAATACCAAGAGCCTGGGCAATCACTGGCCATTGGTGAGATGAAGTCTGGTAGACAAACACCCTCCTCCTCCCACCAATAGGCATATTCTTCATATCTTCTCAGGGGGTTTTCTTCAAGATCAAGCCCAAATGCTCACAGAAGTGACCAGGTCAATGATACTCCCTTAGATTGACTTTCCTTTTCTGTTTCACTTGCCCCAGTTCTCCAACTTGTGTTTCTCATTAACACTTCCCCCAAGAAATCACCTGTCTGAAGAGTCCCTGTGTTGGGCTCTGCTTTAGGAGGTGAAAACAGGTCTAGACACTTGTCCTTCAGGACACCATATGTCCTTTCCTTTCTGTCCCACCTCACTGGATGCTCCCTCTTCATCTCCTGTGCTGAACTTTTTTGAAATCCCTGAATGCTGACATGTCCCAGGACTCAGTTGCAAGTCCTCTGCTCTCCTTGTGACCTCATCCTATCTCATAACTTTCTGAATCTAAATTTAGCAAAATCTAAAACTTACTCAAATTTATTTATCCAGTCCAGACACTTCTCCATCTCTGCACTTTCATAGCATTTCCTACTCAGTATCTCCACTAGGATGTTTTAACAGATAGCTCAAACTTAACATGTTCAAAACTGAACTCCTCATCTCACTCCCCATGCCTGACCTACCCACAGTCTCCCCCATCATTTGATGACACTTCTATCCTTACAGTTGCTCAGTTAAAAACCTTGGACTTCTCTGCAATTACTCTTTCTCACGTATCCCTTTTCAACTGAAACTCTCACTACCTACAATCTTCATGCTCTCTATTCTACCTCCTATCTACTCACTGTCGAAGGCTGAGCTGCATTAACAGTATTAGATCTACTATTACTTCTGTATTCAAGAGCCTCCAGGACAGGTGGTGCAAAGTGAGATGCTGAGATCGTGTTGGAAGTTCTAACTGGGGCTTCGTCTATAGACTGCCACAGCTACTAACAAGTCAGGCTAAAAAGGCAGGTGATCCACTGCTAGGTACTCATATAAAACCATTTTGAGATGTTATGAAGTAATTGAGTGTAAGTTTTGGAAACATTCAGGAGGCCAAAATAAAGAGTCTGAGGGCTGTATTTGGTTGATGAACCATCAGTTTGCAGCTTCTGCTTCGGAACTTTGTACTGTTTCTAATTGCTGCTATACTATTAATCCTTAATCTGTTGTTATACTTTCCTCGATCAGATAAGAGATGAACGGGAGCTACTTACGTTCAAAGCCTAACCACTCTGGTTTTTCTCACAAGCTCCTCGTGGATCAACGCTACTACAAAGGGAATGAATAAACAGTTTTGCTTTTCCTGCCGAACGAAAACTTCCTTCCCTAAGACCTACTGCGGCCACCCAGAAATAAAACAAGTGGCTTGGCTGGCCACTTGCATAAACCGCAGAAGAAAAACCAGTGCCACTGAATAACACCATGGGGGAAAAGCTCTGTTGATTCTGTTTAATTCTTAGTAAATCATGAAATAATAAAACACCTGTAATTGTTTTCACCCTTTGAAATCAAACGTCAAGTCATAAGTAGTGAATATTAGATGATATGTAAATTAAGACAATCCAGGATCTTTTATCTATAAACCAATTTCTTTGCCTCCAACAAAACATAAAATAGAAGAGTTATGACTTCAGAGCACTGTCAGCCACATTTACAGCTTTGCAGTATTTCAAATGATGGTACATAAATCTAACTGCATTAATAAATGGTGTTGAAATAACCCCATGGAAAAGTCCAACCTTTTCCACCTAGGTTGCAGTTCTCCTCCACTTGGGTATATGATAAAACATAACTGGATTCAATTTTTTTTAAGTTCCCCTTAATATACACAGAGCAATTTAAAAAGCTATCTTAGAAAAGAGCACTTGAAATAAAGGGCCTACTGATTATACTCACAGATCAGACAATATTGCGAAAAGTGCATTATGACATAATTCCAACAAATATCTGATAAGTTTTAAATCTGAGAACTTGACAAGGTATTCTGTGTCTATTTGAGAAAAAGGAAACATGCAAGTCTACAAAAATTTTCTGAGAGACAGAATAACAGGTGAGATGGATCCATCCTACTCATCAGAAATTAAAATTTTTTGGCCCTGGGTTAGATATACAGTGAGGGGAAGAAATCAGAAATTAGAATAGGTCCAACTGTATATACATGTTTAAAAAAGAAAAAACCCAACACCAAGTATTTATCACAAAGTCTGTTTATGTATATACCACTAAAAGAGATACCCTAGGAGATACTACGATGAAAAAGATTGTGCACTCTAAGAATGTCTAGTCTGAGTATGGCAATTAAAATATTTTAAGGTGAAAATGAGTATCATGAGAAATAGCTACACAGAGTGCTGCAGCAATCACGGAATTCCAGCTAGGAGTAGAGCCTGGAAATCAGGTATCAGGAAAGATTTTATGACGCTGTGGAGCTCTGGTAGCTGAAGCAGATTTTGGAAAATGAATACAATCTGGGCAAGAAGAAAAAGAAGGTAAAAGGTATAAAAAGAACATTCCATGGGAGGAATGTATAATCATCACAGGGCAGTGAAGAAAGAAAATTTAATAAACTGTGATGAAGTAGTTCCACACTGAACTAAGATACAACCTTCCCAGCCTACACAGACTAGACAGAGACGAGTTTAAGTCCTTACAGAACGAGACACTGCTGCGTGCACTGGTGTGGCGTGGGGCCTCAGCGCCCGAGTCCAGACGCGCCTCCAGCGCTGCTGCGCTTACACACCAGGGGGCGCTGCTCCAGTGCGGCGGGAAGACCCCGATCCCCAAACCCACCCATGGCCCCAAAGGTGGCATTCCTGTGCTGTGCCTGACATACAGATGTGGCCCTCTCTGCAGAGGACAGTCTGAAGAATTACCCTGGCTACACCCAACACAAATCTTTGTTGATATAAATTAAAATGTTTTATGAAATGTAGAGGTCTTGATACCTAATGCCAAACTGCTTTACAAAGATATATCTCAATCTATAATGCCATCAGAACCATGCCTCCGGGACATGAACTTCACTGTTTGAAAAGTAAAAGGTGTGCACTACGGTGTGTTTCTGCACATGCACATACAATATGGTGCCTTCTTTCACAGTGTTTTTAGTGAGCTACTAAATAACGTCGACTCTTTTTACTCTGCATTTGTAAAACTAGTCCTTTCTCGTTTTTCTATCAAGGCCTTACTTATTTTTAAGAGGATCACTGTCACTTTTGAACTCCTAGTTCAGACACTGTATATAATAAATGCATATGATAAAGTTAGACACTGTCTTCAAAAACGATCTACTAGGCTGCCATTTCATACGCACTTACTGTGTTTGAGACACACCGTGCATGATTTATTTCACTGAAGACTAACAATCTAATCAGATTAAAATTATTTGCCTCTTTTCCTTGATGAGGCTTTAAAGGGTGAAGTAGCTTGCCCAGAGTCACAAGAGAGGGAGACAGGAAGGGAGGCAGGGAATGAGTTGGAAAATTATTTTTCAGGAAACTGTTCAAGCAGTAACAGTTATAATATTCCTCTGTGTAATTGTGACTTTCTGTAAAGTAAATATTGGGTTGGCCAAAAAGTTCATTCGAGTTTTCCTGTAATACCGTATGGAAAAACATGAACAAACTTTCTGGGGAACCCAATGTTACCTTCCCATTAACATCCTCCGTAAAATTACGACGATTCCTTAAAGAATAAACCACAGCAGCATAACTGGAAAGCCTGAGGCAGTAGCTTCATAAAGATGGTATCACTAGGCTTTGGGAATGTTGTCCAGAACCTTCTCACTGATCTCCTGGCTGCTGTCATCACCAAGCCCTGATTACTGGACTTTCTACAATGGGATTTCTCTAAGACCTAAACTCAGGTATGTTTTGAAACACACAGCAATAAACATACTATAAGATGCATTTGTGGACAACAGGTACTGTGATCATGCCAACCTAAAGATTCTACAGGCTTAAGTACATTCTGTAAAACAAATACATAATCTATTTTGCAGTTGCAAAAACTCAAATTCTTTAAAACAAATGTTTGTTTCAAAGAAAAGATAGGAATTTTTACTGTGGCTCATTTACTCTACTTCATATATTCAAAATTCATCATAAAATTTACACACATGATTAAACTTTAAAGAAATTATAAATAAGAAGAGTGAAAATAACAGGCAAAATAAAAAAATTACAACTCTATATATAAAGAAAATACCATTTTCCCCATGGACAATTTTGGAAAAGATCAAATAAATATCTATTCTTTTCATTACACAGCCTCCTAAGAATATACAGGCTCCAAAATAATCAGTCATTGTATTAGCACTGAAATGACCATCCTTTCCAGCTTCTTCCCTGCTTCATCACCTCCTACTACCACCCCTCCCTTCCACTCCTAGCCCTACTCTCAACTAAAAAGTTAAAAAAAAAAAAAAATTGGCTCATCTCAGAAAAGCAAAGTTGGGTCAGAAAACCCAGAACTGTTTTTCACCACATTAACAGATGTAAGCAAAAAGGACTGACATATGATCAGGTCAAAGATGCACAAAGAGCTTTTCATGAAGCTATACTTGTGATTAAAAAAAAAAAAACCTTAGCAAAGTAAGAATAGAAGAATAAAAGATATCTACCCTTACCAAAGCCTGTAATAAATAGTCCTTAATGAAGAACTCTTAAAACATTCCCTTTAGAATCAAAATGAGACAAACAGGTCCACGATCAATACTTCTGCTCAACACTGTATGCAGGTCCTAGCCAACTTTACAAGAGAAAGAGATTAAAGGTTAAAAAATTTTTAAGGAAAAAACAATTCATGAGTTTGGCAAGGTAACAATATTTTAATCAACATGAAAATCTCAACTGCATTTCTATTTTCCAGTAAAAAGAACAAGAGAATTTTCCCCACAGACACAGTTCACAATAACAAAAAGCAATCAGTAACTAGGAATAAACCTAACAAAAGCTTTGTAATTTCTGCATGAAAAACAATCACAAAACTTTAAGAAAGCCATAAAAAAATGTAAAGACATGTTCACAAATAAGAAGACAATACTGTAAGAAATGTCAATCCTTCCTAAAATCCACGTTAATATTCAATGCATTTCCAACCCAAATCCCCAAAGTATTCTTTTATAAAACTTAATACGTTCATGCTAAACTTTACATAAAAAAGCAAAAATCAAAAAACAGTCAAAATGCTCAAGGACTCAAAACAAGACAACCTGCTCAATCAGACATCAAGATATAAAATGAAACAACAGTAATTAAGACAGAATGGAATTAACACAAAGACAAACTGGCAAATGAAAGCATAGTCGAAAAGCAGAATGCACAGTCCAGGAATACATACGGACCTTTATGAAGAGGAAGCAAATCCTGAGGGACTGAACTGCAGATCACTGGGGAGAGATTGCGGCATAAATGGAGCTAGGGTAATTAACTGTTCATAAAGAAAGTAAAATCTCTATCCTATACCACAGATAAATCAATTCTCATGGGATTAAAGACTTTAATTTGAAAGGAAAAACCTCAAGTTTTAAAAGAAAATACAAAAGTGGTTCTTTATAATCCCAAGGTAGGGAAGTGAAGTGAAAAGGCTCAGTCGTGTCCGACTCTGCGATCCCGTGGACTCTAGCCTACCAGGCTCCTCTGTTCATGGAATTCTCCAGGCAAGAATACTGGAGTGGGCTGCTGTTTCCTTCTTCAGGGGATCTTCCCGACCCAGGGACGGAGCCCGGGTCTCCCGCACGGCCCTTCCTGACCCAGGGACGGAGCCCGGGTCTCCCGCACTGCCTTCCCGACCCAGGGACGGAGCCCGGGTCTCCCGCACGGCCCTTCCCGACCCAGGGACCGAGCCCGGGTCTCCCGCACTGCCTTCCCGACCCAGGGACGGAGCCCAGGTCTCCCGCATGGCCTTCCCGACCCAGGGACGGAGCCCGGGTCTCCCGCACCGCCCTTCCCGACCCAGGGACCGAGCCCGGGTCTCCCGCACTGCCTTCCTGACCCAGGGACCGAGCCCGGGTCTCCCGCATGGCCCTTCCCGACCCAGGGACGGAGCCCGGGTCTCCCGCACGGCCCTTCCCGACCCAGGGACGGAGCCCGGGTCTCCCGCACTGCCTTCCCGACCCAGGGACGGAGCCCGGGTCTCCCGCACGGCCCTTCCCGACCCAGGGACCGAGCCCGGGTCTCCCGCATGGCCTTCCCGACCCAGGGACGGAGCCCGGGTCTCCCGCACCGCCCTTCCCGACCCAGGGACCGAGCCCGGGTCTCCCGCACTGCCTTCCTGACCCAGGGACCGAGCCCGGGTCTCCCGCATGGCCCTTCCCGACCCAGGGACGGAGCCCGGGTCTCCCGCACGGCCCTTCCCGACCCAGGGACGGAGCCCGGGTCTCCCGCACTGCCTTCCCGACCCAGGGACGGAGCCCGGGTCTCCCGCACTGCCTTCCCGACCCAGGGACGGAGCCCGGGTCTCCCGCACTGCCTTCCCGACCCAGGGACCGAGCCCGGGTCTCCCGCATGGCCCTTCCCGACCCAGGGACGGAGCCCGGGTCTCCCGCACGGCCCTTCCCGACCCAGGGACGGAGCCCGGGTCTCCCGCACGGCCCTTCCCCACCCAGGGATGGAGCCCGGGTCTCCCGCACTGCCTTCCCGACCCAGGGACGGAGCCCGGGTCTCCCGCACTGCCTTCCCGACCCAGGGACGGAGCCCGGGTCTCCCACACTGCCTTCCCGACCCAGGGACCGAGCCCGGGTCTCCCGCATGGCCTTCCCGACCCAGGGACGGAGCCCGGGTCTCCCGCACTGCCTTCCCGACCCAGGGACGGAGCCCGGGTCTCCCGCACTGCCTTCCCGACCCAGGGACCGAGCCCGGGTCTCCCGCATGGCCTTCCCGACCCAGGGACCGAGCCCGGGTCTCCCGCACGGCCCTTCCCGACCCAGGGACCGAGCCCGGGTCTCCCGCACGGCAGGCAGACGCTTTACCGCCTGAGCCAGCAGGGAAGGAGAGCTCAATGTAGATAAAATATTGGAAGTATTAACCACAAATGAAAAGCCTGATAAATTTTATTCTATTAGCATCAAAAAAATTCTGCTTATTGACACTTTAAAGAAACTGAATATACAAACCACTAAGCTACAGAAAGCTATTGATGACATATATAACAGAGAAAGGATCAGTATCTAATATATAAAGAACTGCTAAACTCAGTAAGAGCAAGACAAATAAATCAATGAAACAATGGACCGCAGTCATAAAGTGGCGTTTCAATAAAAAGAAACACAAAAGTTAAATCCTCAGTCTTGATGTTTAAAAGCTAAAACCACATGAAATATCATTTTACACCCATGTGATTAGTAAAAATAAAGAGCTTTGACAAGAGTGTTGACAAAAATGTTTATCAACAGGTACTCTCAGATACCCAGAATGTGGGATTATCAATTGATAACCACTTTAGGTGATAATTAAGTGGTTATCAATCACTTTAGGAAACATTTGGCATTATCTTGTTAAAGTGAACAGTCCTACTCTCAGGTACATACCTAGAGAAACTCTTGTAGAGAGAAGCACTATTTGTTACAAAGGAAAAAAAATAACAAAACACTGCAAACAACCTACACGTTCAATGATAGGAAAATGAATACACTGTAGCTTTTTCACACAATGAAAATTTACAGAGCAGTACAAAGGAGCTGTAGTCACCGAGAAGGATATGGATGAAATTTCAGAAACGATGAACTCATCAGAAGTCTTAAGAAGACTACATAATGATTTTCACACAGCTCAAAAACGGCATAATTAAAATACGTATTATTTAGAGACACAGACAATTGTGATTTTTTTTTAAGCTATAAAAGTGATAAACACATAATTCAGGAAAAACATTTTCCTTTAGCGGGCAGCAGGGAGACTGTATAGGGAAGGAACAAACCAGCTTCCTAGACCTTAATCAGGGGTGACTTCATGAACTTTCACTTTATGCTTATTAACAACTTATAACTTATTTATCTTTCATATATGAAGTGTTGAAGCACATTATAAGATGGTTCAGGTAAAACGATTGTGTGAATTCTTGGTCTGCATGTCGCGCTTATGCTGATAGGAAACAAGCATGTTTTCTCCTATCAGTGTTAAAACAACAAATCTACACGCAGAGCACAAAGGTGAATGGTACAATTTACTACTCTTTCAGGAACCTGCTCCACTTTGAAAATAGCAGAAGTTTTTAAGATAAGCCTTGCCTCCTTCTAAGGTGTTTACAGTAAAAAAAACCCCCTCTTTTCTCTATTAGAATAATCAGAATCAGAAGTTGTTCAATTCAGAAAAATTCTTCAGATAGATATAATATACATGCACATTCATCAGCTAATCCTGTTATGAAGACCAAGACACATTCTTTGAATACAGGTCATTTCTAGAGTACTGAACATGATTTCCTGCATAGCCTACTGAGATTTTTCAAGCTCTCTGTGGTGAAGGACAGCTGTTTCATTTTTAAATTTTCCACCCATCATGGTGGAAAGGGAAAAAATCCAGAATACTAACATGCTAGAGTTAAAAAAAAAAAAAGAAGAAGAAGAAGAAGAAGAAGACTAAAAAAAGGAAAAAAAAAAGTTTTAAAAAGACTTACAAAATACAAATCCCAATTCTCCGCAGATTGCCAACAGTTTATGAACTACAGTTGGTTTACAAAGCATAACATATAAAGCAGGAACTCTGGAGCCAGACTGTCAGGCTTAGCTCCAGACAAGTTAATCTCTCTCTGACTGCCTGTTTACCTCTAGATGGGATAACAAACAGTAATACCTACTTCAATGGGTTATTGTGAGGAGTAAATGAATATATGCTTAGCACTAAGAACAGCCCCTGACATACAAGTAGCATGTAAGTGTAAGCTGATGCTGTTGTTATTACTGTATAAACCATACCCACAAATACACGTTTTCTAAAACATCTGGCTGCCTTTTTAAAATGTAATGAGAAATGAAGACAGTGAAAACAGAATGTTTTATATGTTTAGTTTCATAACTTTGTACCCATTTTTACATCATTAGTGCCCGACGACAACCCCTCTCACAGCCCATCAGTGATCAGTCACTGTGAACGTCTGCTGTCCAGGTCACACACAGTCACTGTGAACGTCTGCTGTCCAGGTCACACACAGACCGTAAAGCACAGAGGTGTGTTTCCTCCTTGTCCCCCAGCGACAAACCCGTGGGACATTTTACAAAAACGGACAGCCAAACAAGAGGACTTGCCAACAAAGATAAAATTACAGTAAAGAAACAGAAGTGGTAATGTCGGAAGTCAAACTGTAATAGAACATAAGTGGGGTTATAGAAAAAAATAGCTGACTCCAGGAATGCTGACACTTGTCGCCATGAAGGAGACTAAATATGTAGTCAGAGGAACTCTGTGGAGACAAACTTATCAACGTGAGTGAGGAAAGTGGTCGTGATGAAAAGGACAAAGATGTCCCACAGGAAGTGATGCCAGCAAAAACAAATTCTCATTGAAAGAACTCACGGGTGTGTCTTATGACACTGAGAAGGCAATGGGTGAAATGCTGGAAGCTGACCCAGACCTACAAGTATGACAATTTGGCCAAGGCATAAAAACGATACTCCATATTGCAAGCTATACCACAAGGGGGAGGGAAGGCCTGGGATTTCACACTTTCAACTGCAGCAAACACTATAGATCTAACCCATGTAAAAACACATAAACACCAAAAGGGCTGACCTACACTGACAAAAGAAAATAGCCTTTCAGAAGCAAAGAACACAACGTCCATCCACTCATGTCCCTTTCTACAACTGGCTGTTCACTGAGTACCTCTGAAAACCACACTTCACAGTAAGAGAATCAGAGACAAGTCCACCATTGGAAAATCCAAAGTCCCAAAGCTAAGTCCACTTCTTAATTTTCTCTAGCCATTTTTCCTACTGTTGGAAATATACAACATAATCAACTGTTTAGCAGCAATATTCCCAGAGTGCCAAATATTGAGATAATGCTCTACAAAAGTATGTATTTAAGTACAGCGTGTTCTCAAACTTCTGGGTCTGAACTGCAATACCACAAATTTCAAAATAGAGTTATACTGAGTCATCTATGCAATTTTTTTAAAAAGCTTTATTCCATAGAATGAAAAAAAAAAAACAATCTATGCAAAATAAAACTAGGAACCACTAATAAAATCAAATGTACACAACTCACTCTTAAAATTGCTTAATCCTTACGTAACATTAAAGATTAAATGAAGTAACTGACAAATTCTGGCTGTTATAAAAGGTAATTTGCGTTGCTTACAAACAACTTAAGCCAGTGTGCCATTCAGCGTGGGCTGCTGCAGCATGCCGTGAACCAAGCCAGGACTAAAGATCTGATCATGCTGGGCCTGTGACCTTCAGAGAGAAGGTCTGTGCCTGGGACGTCACACCGTGCTCTCCTAATTCCAGAGAGTTCTATGACCAAACCAAACATTTAATCATCTTCCCGACAAAAATACAGATCCACACGTAAGGTAATTTGACAGAAAGAAAATCTCAGCTTTTAAACTTGAAGCAAGAATCTTAAATCTCCCAAAGTTTCAATTTCTTCATCTATAGAAAGGACTATAATATGTACTCATGAAATTGAGCGACCCAGAAATAAAGTTCGAGGGGCACTTATTCCACTGTCTGGCTCTTTTCCCCAATCTTAACCTGTCAACATTAGGCCAAGAGCACTCCCTCTGCAGAGATGTGGTCACTGCCGTTCTTGCAGTTTTCAAGGCCCAAAGACTCTAAGCAGCAACAGAGGTTAGAGAGTTTCTGTTTGTCGATTCAATCTTTATTGTGTCCCCAGCGGTGCTTGAGATATGAAGAAATAAGCCAGTCTTTATCCTGAAAGAGGCTAATGACTTCCTGTGGAAATGATACCTGCATATGTACAAACTAACAAGTCCTTAACAATTCTGCCCATACTACATCACTGTTACAGATCACAATTGCAATAGAAATTTAGAGACAATTCCACAAGAATCCTTTTTCATGGGCCTCATGACACGTCACATCACTAGTGGTAATGTCTGGCTCTTTTCCAGGACTGAACCCCTGTTCACTGTTATTGTATCTCCTGCACTAAGCACGATGCCTGGCACACTGCAGCCTCCAACGCGTAAATGCTGGCCGAGTGAGTGAATCAAGCAAGCATGATACATGATTTAAGGGGACCTGAGTAAATGCGACTTATTTAGAGTTATGGCCTCATAAGATTGGCTGTTCTGCCAAAAAGATTTCTTTAGGAAAATGAGAGACAAGGAGAGGCCATTAAAAAAAAAAAAAGTAATGGGCTAACTAGTAACATTTGGAAAAATCTGTTATTTCCCCTATTTAAATTAATAAAAAAGATGTTAAATAGAACACTCTCAAGTGGGCACCATGGTTTTATAGATATTGGTTCTTCCAAGCTAACAGAATAATTCAATTGCAGCAAGCAGATAACCACTCAGAAGAGATACTGCATACCTGACATGTAATATTACTTCACAACTATCTGTCTAAGAAGCCATCAAACCGTAGATTTTTTCAAAATCATTAAAAACTGCCTAATCACACAATCTTCTTTAAAAAATAATGCTAACCTGTTCAGCAATGGCAATTTGACAAATATTAGAAAAGGACTTCCAACACCAGATTGTCACATGCAAGGCAGAGTTTATACTGAGTAATATAAGACCTGTCCTCAAGAAGCTCACAGTCTGTGAAGGCAGGTAAATAAATTGCGACCATACAGTGTAATTAAGTACAATGCTACGCTAGAGTTCTGTGGATAAAATACTTTAGGAAAACAGATGAAGAAGTAATTGAATTATGCCTAGAGGACAGTGTTAGAGAAAGCTAGAGAAGTGCTGACCTTTGATTTTGCCTTTTATGTTTAAAAACACTACCACCACTAACAACTTCCGAAGATATTTTTTAGATGCCCTGAGCGCCCTGTCTCATGCATCGAACCTGGACTGGCGATCTATTGCACATATGATAATATACATGTTTCAGTGCTATTTTCTCAGATCATCCCACCCTCACCTTCTCCCACAGAGTCCAAAAGACTGTTCTATACATCTGTGTCTAAAAGAAGCATTTTAAACGCTATCCACCTGATTCCTAACAAGGGGCACAGAATAGGTTAATGTAAAAATCCTTAAGAAAAAGCTTTGTTAAACTGAGACTGAGGCAACATCAAGAACCCCACAGAACAATAGATAAGATTCTTCAGTCACACTAAATAACAAACACTATGCCAATTTTTTCAACAATTATTATCCTATTTGCTATGCATGTTTAAACTTTAATTATCTTTTATTTCCACTTATTGCAGAGTCTAGTTAATTTCAGATATTGACTATTCAAGTCTGAACTTACAAAGGGACACATATCAAAAAAGGACACATACCTTTTATTGGAATTATTTCACAATATATGGAAGTCAAATCATCATGGAGTATGCTTTAAACTTATGCAGTTATGTATGACAACTATTTCTCAATAAAACTGGAATAAACAAAGAATAATGGGAAAAAATGCACTACTCTAAAAATTAGTCTTTAATGACCAAAGTGTGTGTGTGTGTGTCTTAAAGCTTTATGTTTAAAACACTGTCCAAACATGCTACACATCCTAAGATAAAATTGATTTTTTTTTCTGTATCTTCTCTTTCAAGAAAAAAAAAAACAAAACCTTACATATCTTACAGTTTTTCTCTTAGGAATGAAAGTAGCCATATGATATCTAACGGATTTAACAGACACAAAACATCAATACACACAAATACAAAAGCATCACATCATACAGCTTAATTTCTCAAAACAGCTGGTACTTTCTTAATGGAATTCTGCTTTTCCTAATTTCAAGAGGCTTTGCAGAGATATACAAGTGGAAAATAATCAGTATTTCCACATTTTGGCATACATAGTGTATTACCTCGTGTTGCCTATTATGCAGTAAAGAGGAACTGCCATAGCCTGAAATGAGTCAACATATACACATACCATTTTGTGGCACATGCTCAGAGTGCTCACAGCACTGTATCTGAGTGCTACTCTCAAACATTAGTATAAACACAAGATGACAAATCAATAAAATAAAACTTCTCCAACCTATGCAGAGAAAAAAAAAAAGCTAGTACTGTGCTATCTTTATTTTCTAGACTTAAACTCCTTAAATGATTTAACAGGTTAATATCCACAAACCAAATGAATGCATCATTGCAACACAATAATTAATTGCCATAATTAATACTTTCATATAATCAATAATTTTTATGTACGTATTTCAGACTGAAAAAACAAACAGAAAAGGCTGGTAAGCATCACTTCAAATGAGGGATCAAACTCAGTATCATCAAGAAATGTGACAATCACTGTATGCCTTCTGATGTGACACATGGGGACATTCTCAATACAACCCTCTGTAAAATACTTGTCAAATATGCTGTACCTCAATCTATGTATAAGGAGACATAAAACAGAAAAATCCCAACTACAGAACAGCTTCTCAGGCCGCCTGCCTGGGTGGGAAGGAGCAGGTGCGCGCACGCCCAGCTGCCCAGTCGCGTCCGCCTCTTTGGGACCCCACGCGCTGTGGCCCGCCAGGCTCCTCTGTCCACGGGATTTCCCAGGCAAGAATACTGGAACGGGTTGCCATTTCCTCCTCCAGGGGATCTTCCCAAATCAGGGATCAAACCTGTGTCTCCTGCATTGGCAGGCGGATTCTTTACCACTGAGGTCAACAAAAAAAAGCAAGAGTTCCATTCACGTTAAATGTGCCAGGCCAAGGGCCTCCAAATGGAAACTCAGAGAGTCACAGGAGCACAAGTGTGCAGGTCACGGAAGGCCAGCCCACGAACACTGCACCTCCACCCCCACGGCTTCCGACTGATCGACCCAGAGAGGGGCGCCTGAGGGATCACTGGCAGCGGCGAGAGCCCAGAGCCAGCGTCCCGACCAGACGATCGCCTGGGCTGGGCTTTCCTGGGGCTCGCCCTCCTTTCACGACTGCTCAGGCTTTTTGAGGCTGCATTCCTAGTCTCTCTGCCAGTTTTGTCAGTTACTTGCCAGCCTCCCAATACATTCCTTTTCCATCCAAATTACCCTGTCAATTTCTGCAAGCTGCAACCTAAGATGCTTGAATGAATTATAAAGAATATTCTGGACTCAAATACAATGCTAACTATAACTTCCTTCCTAATTTAAAGCCATTCCTATAAATAAACACATCTTAACTATGTTACAAATGTAACTCTGAGATGCAGACTGTAAAGATCTTATGAAATTAAAAGTGACATAAATCCGCTTTTTGAGACATTTAAGAGGTGCCTGTATTCCTAAAAATAACTAAAAAAACTTTAAGTTTCAAAGTACAAAATTTGAATGCTAGAGTATAAGAACATCCAGAAAGAAGAAATGACAAAACACCAAGAACATTTTAAACAGTATCAATCAAATAAAAAACTAAACTAGCTTTCCAGAAAAAGAAAACACTGATGCATGTTTTGAGAAAATAGGAACACTAGAATGGTACTGGTTTTTACAAAGTGTTTTCCCTGGGGTAAGAAGGCTTCTTTCTCCTTTATGAAAACCAAACCGTGGGCTTCCCTGGTGGTTCAGTGGTAAAGAATCCGCCTGCCAATACAGGCGACATGGGTTCAACACCTGACCTGGGAAGATCCCACATGCCAAGGAGCAACTAAGTCAGTGCACCGCCAGCCCCCGCCCAAAGAAAGCTCCAAGAACAGTAATGAAAACAATTCTCCACCTGCGTCTACCTTTTCTCTAGATCCCTACTTCATGCTTCCTCACTAAAAATTAACACATAAGTAAAACTACATTTCACTGTTTCTGAAAAGTTTTCACAATTCAATTCAAAACTGAATTTTTAGCTATATTAAAAGCTCACACTTCTTACATTCTTGATAGTAGTATCCAGTAGTCATTTAAATCCTCTAATCTATTTGGTATGCTAAAGAAGTACATTTAGAGGAAGTAAAACATATGTGAAGGGGAGTAAGAACATTTAGTTATAGGAAACATCTGCTTCAGAGAGGAAAGAGCACTAGTAATATTTGTGAGCACCTATGTGTACCATGAATTTTGCTATGGACCAAAATCTCTTTGGAAAACACTAGAAAGCAGATGATGCTACCCCTTTTATGAAAAGTAAATGACAGAAATTAACCTAAAAAACTGGTTTACTCACCTCATGTCAGTGCTAACAAGGTTTTGGTTTGACTCAAGCACAGATCTGCCTGGCCCTAAAGGCAGTGTTTTACCCCCAACAAATGTCTCAATGGGCACATTCTTCTCATAAAAATTTGTTTTCACTGATATTTTTCTTATTAGAAAAACAACAGTAACCATTACCCCGAACAAGCAGAACCTGTGGGATGTAACCATAAAGGAAATTTCTGTTCATTGCTGCTCTTTAAAGTTATTCTTTGGTGATAGTGCCCCGAACCTTTATTATGATTTTAGTCATTTTCAAGTTATAAAAACTGAGCTTAGAAACTGATAGACCCTGTTTAGTACCATATAATTGTCAAAATTGTCATTCAAGGTTACAGCTTCTCCCCTATGCCCGGCTCTGCCTAAGGCAGGCTGCTGTTTAGTCGCTAAGTCGTGTCTTACTCTCTGAGACCCAATGGATTATATACCCTGCCAGGCTCCTCTGTCCAAGGATTTCCCAGGCAAGAATACTGGAGTGGGCTGCCATTTCCTTCTCCAAAAGCAGGCTAGCAGGCATTATTAGAGGACTGCACTTTACTCCTCTTCCTTCCACCTTAGTAACTCTGGGTGAGGTAATTAAGGGTCCCTGTAGGACATGGGCACTCTCTTAGCTCACAAGGGCATAAAGCCAACCTGTGAGGAACTGCTTCCAGGATCCTGGGACGCTCTCAGCCACTCCAGCCCTTTGAGATCTCTCACTGCATTTCCTTGATGGAGAACATGCAGCTACTCTGGGCATCCAGTCGTCTAGTCCCTGCTCCACTCCACACCACTTTGTTCCAGCGGGCTTTCTCTCACTGGTGGCCCTCACAGGATCCGCAGGAACCACGCAACCCTCGCCCCAGAGAACAAGAACCCACACAGGTCCTTTTCGTGTGCTGCCAGAGCAAACAGCCTCTCCTTCACCCAGGCATGAGAGAGACAGACATCAACCCACTGTGTCCACGAACCGAATCAATCGCTGAGTAAGCTCTCCAAGTCACCCCATACTTGGGGTAGGGGGAACACTGAGATGGGAGCGGGAGTCAGAAGAAACTCACATCAACCACTTGGTTCAAAAACTCTTCCAATTTCCAACTTCCTGAATCTTTATATACCGACAGAAGGAATGGGTGTTAGAAGTCACAAGATCCATTTTCTGGCTCTTTCTCTTGCAGGACCTGCATTGTGTTCTTACAACTCATTTCAGAAATGTGCATCTACTGACTTAGAGCTCAACTCAGAACAAAAGAGCTTCATTTTAACATCTTATTACATAATATAGTTAATATTTTTTTCTAAAATTTCTACCAAAAGCAGGAAGAAAAATCTATAATCCCACCAGTTAGTCACTGCTAACTGGTTTTCATGCTGTAGAGTCTATTTGTCATCTGAAAGTTTCTTATTTCAAGTTTTAACTTTTAAAAATCATGAAAAAAGCACTCATTTATATAATTTCATTGAGCGATCCAGTTTCCCACATAACCTAAGCATGACATTCTCAGACGAGATTGGGCACATTCAGGGTGATATGGCCATGGACTAAGCATGACAGTTTCAAACACCAAATTTACGCTGAGCCAACGAATGTGCACGGTGGCTTTTTGAAACTTGTCTGTCTATGTCACTCTCCAAAGTCAAAACCTCTTTAATGGCTCCCTATTTCCAAAATTAAACTTCAATCTTCTTAAATGAAGCATAATCTGTATGGTTTAAAACATGTATTCATCATAGAAAAATCATACTGCAAGAAAAATGTGAATGTCAGAGGAGTTTCTGATCATGGAAGTGGACCTACAACTCAGACGAATTTGGTCAGCTCCAATTTGGCTACTGAAAGTAGCGAAGGACCCAGCTTCATCAAGTCTACGAGGCTGAAATCACCAAGGACAAAAGTGCAAATATGCTACTCCTCCATAACTCAGTAAAAACCAAGCTTGCAGCAGGGGTCAGCCCCCACATGACTGTAAATACAACTATCACTGCACAGACACACATAATTTATTGGCTCCACACTGTCACAACTGCCAAAAAGTTTACCTAATACTTAACAGGAGATTTCTGCAAACTAAATTTATTTAAAGCTGGATCTGGGGATTAATTTCTCAAAGTTTCACACATAATTTGCCATCCATTCACAGAGCACACATTTAAAATTTTGTTTGAAGGCCATCTTTAGGCAGATGAGTGAGAAATACATTCCATTTAACATGAGACCAAGAAAACAACACTCAGTTCTCGGCCCAAAGCATCTTCACTCTCCTCAGAAGTTTATGTCAGTAAAAACCCACAGAATTTAAAAAGTGCCTGAAGGAAGAAAAATAATCATTTCTCTCCTGAAGTTGACAATAAAGGTATTCACTCAAGAAGTACACAAGAACAAGGAGTGTGGGCAAATACTGACACGTCTCTATGTATAACTGCAGAGGGTGTGTGTGCACTCATACAACATGCATGTATGTGCAGAGGTGTCTGGAGACACGTTCACCAAAACAGTGGCCACTCAGATGATGATTTCTACATTCCTCTTTTACTTTTCTATATAGTTTCAATATTTAACAGTGTTTATTTTTTTACAAGAAGAATGCTATATTATTATGGCATGAAAAGCTACAGTAATCAAAATATGTGGTACTGGCAGGAGGAGACATGCAGACCAATGAAACAGAAATGAGTCCAGAAATAAAGCCATATATCTATGGCCAATTAATTACCAACAGAAACGACAAGGCAATTCAACAGGGGGAAAGGATAGTCTCATCAACAAATAGTGCTGAGACAACTGGATAGTGATATACAAAAAGATGAATTTAGACATCTTCCTCACACTATACACAAAAGTTAATTTAAAATGGATCAAAGACCTAAATCTAAGAGCTAAAACTATTAAAAAAAAAAAAAAAAACTTTTAGAAGGAAACAGAGGAGTAAATCTCACGACCCTGGATAGGGCAAAGATTTCTTGGGCGCAGCACCAAAAACACAAATCTAAAAAGAAAAGAGAAAATGACTCTGTTAAAACTCATAAACCAAGCAACTCAAAAGAGACAATGAAAAAAATAAAAAGACAATTTTTCTTTGTCTTTTTGTCCCACTGACTGGGAGAAAATACTTAAAAATCATGTATCCAATAAAGAATTCAGATCCAGACTATGTAAAGAATCCTTACAACTCAGACAACCCAATTAAAAAATGGGCAAAAGATGTGATAAACATCTCACATAAAAGATAAAAAATGGCTTTAAAAAGATGTTCAACATTAGTCATTAAGGAAATGGAAATCCAAACCACTGTAAAGTATCACTTCACACCAACTAATAAAATTGTTATAATCCAAAAAGACAATGAAAAGTGCTGGGAGGATTTGGAGAAACTGAAACTCTCATATGGTAGTCGAGATAGAAGTTTCAAAAAAAAAAAAAAAAATTAAACACAAATTTACCATGACCCAGCAATTCCATTCCTAGGCATCTATCCAAAAGACGTGAAAACATACAGTCACACAGACGTTCATAGCAGCATTATTCACAGTGACCAAAAAGTAGAAACAATCCAAATGTCCATCAACTTGTAAATGGATTAAAAAAAGTAGTGTATCCATATAATGGAATACCACACGGCAACAAAAAGGAACGAATCCTTGGTGCACGCAGCTGACACTTGAACAACGTGAGTCTGAACTGCACGGATCCACTTACATGTGGATATGCAATACAGTAAGTACTACACAATGAGGTTGGCTGAACCTAAGAATGCAGAACTGAAGATACAGAGGGCAGACTGTAAAGTTACAGATTCTCAATTGTGCAGAGGGTCAGCTACATAGTTCAAAAGTTAGCTGTACTCAAAAACACGAACGATCTTCAAAAGCATTATGTTAAGCGAAGAAAGTCAGACAAACAGAAAAGCACGTATTATATGGTTTCACTTACAAGAAATGTCCAGAAGAGGAAAATCTATAGAGATAAAAAGTAGGTACAGCAGTCTCCCCTTATCGAAGCGGGAGATGCTCCAAGACTCCCAAGAGAAGCCTGAAACCTCATACATACATAAAACCTCATACATAAAAAACCATACATACATAAACCTCATACATAAAAGCTACATACATCCATGTTTTTTCCTATATACACATACCGATGATAAAGTTTAATTTATAAATTAGGCACAGTAAGAGATCAACAATAACAATTAATAATAAAACAATCACGACATACTATAATAAAAGTTACATGAATGTTGTCTCTCTCACAGTATCTTACTATATAAATTTAACCCTTTTCCCATCTTCCCTAAGAACTTATACACCGTGGTCATAACTTTTGCAGTTTGAGGTGTGACAGCAAAACAGCATAAACTTCTTTTTCCTTCTTCACAATTTCACAGACAGATTTGCTCTTATCTTAGATCTCAGCAACCTCAGAAGACGAGTTTTTCTTTCTTTCCTTATTAAGTCAAGAACTTTCACCAAATAGTTCCAAGCAGTCTTTTCCAGTATCCTCAACTAACTCATGACAAGGTCACTTAAGAGTTCCCATTTTACAGAAGGTGAGGGAAAAGAGTGTATATAAAGATTAGGCACAGTGAATTGGTTAAGAAGCCCTGATGTACAAAAAATGTGACCTTGCTACAAGGGGGTAACAAGTGCCTGGGATAGACTCTCTTAGGGTACCTGTTTAACCCGTATTTTATAACTTGAGGACAGTTTCCTGTAATACCATAAAGCAGTCACACTTCTTGGAAAACTGTTTTTCCGTCTCTCACTTGTGAGGCCCAAATAAGATCTTAGAAGGGGTCTGGGAGACAAGACGCCGTAAAAGGACTTCACAAAAAGCTTTGCTTGTATACCTAAACTAGGAAGAAATTTTGAAGTGCTTAAATATTTTTAAAAATTATTTAAATGCATAAGCTGTCTACCTACCCACGCTAGGCAAATTGAGAATGGTTTAAAAAGCTACATTTTATTTTAATAAAACTAAGGTACACTATCGTGTTTTTTTAAAAGTTGCTTGTAAAGAAAGAACACTGAACGTCAGCTGAAATGAAGTTCTTAAAAGACACACATGAAGCATGCTAATAGCCGACTGAGAAGGGGCAGGGACACGCACCAGAGACCGAGCGCTGGCCAGCTGTCACCAGGACACACACTGCAATGGACTGAGGCGCGCCCACCTCAGAGGCTGCCGACCCCGGGCCACATACTGTGACTATTGCTTCAACACACTGCTCTATAAACAAAAAGAAGCAGCTTTAGTTTAACTACACTCACATTTTAATACAGGAAGTCCCGCTTACCGAAGACTATTTCCAAAACACTTCAGCCTCTCAGTTTTAGGCATCAACCTACTTGTACCCAGTAGGAACTCAGAACTAGTGCCAACATAACTAGCAGATTATTTCACATTTCCAAGTCTAAATTCATGTATACTTTGAGGCAAACGAATGGAATACATGAAGCTGATTTCTCTGTACTTTCAAAAACAACTTGGTAAATATACTTACTTAATATCAGAACACATTAAATATTTAAGTCAGAAGAAGTTCAAACGTAACAATCTTCAGCAAGGAAAATCAGCTTTCAATACTCCACAAGAATGCTTGTTTACAGAAAATAACTGAAAAGGATAATTTAGAAATTGCAAGTTGGTAAAATGGAGCCCTACTACTTAACAACAAAACAATTATGAAAACTGCAGGTTTAAGCCTCTCTCCAACTAACTACACTAGCTTCTCATTCTCCTATAACTACACTATCTCAAAATCTAAAGAAAAGGAAGCCTCACTTACAAACACTGTGTTTGCGACCCAACCTGGCAGGGAGTAAGAACATAATTACAGGGCTGCGCTTCAAGCCAAACTTCAACTTTTTCTGGCTGTGTGTTCTTAAGCAATCATATCTACCTTATAGTGAAGATCACCTACGACTCGGTTTTGGGGGAAGTTTTTAAAATTAAGTTTAATAATATTTGGGCTTCCCTTGTGGCTCAGCTGGTAAAGAATCTGCCTGCAATGCGGGAGATCTGGGTTCAATCCCTGGGTTGGGAAGATCCCCTGGAGAAGGGAAAGGCTACCCACTCCAGTATTCTGGCCTAGAGAATTCCATACATTCCCTGGGGTCGCAAAGAGTTGGACACGACTGAGCAACTTTCACTTTCACTTAATGATATTTGTGACTGTGTGTGCAAGTTGCTCAGTCGTGTCTGACTCTTTGCAACCCCATGGACATAAACTGAGGTTCATTCGTTCATTTGTTTGTTCATTTATTCAGCAAACTGTTTCAAGATCCAGATGTGCCAGGCCTCCTGCTGGGTTCTAGGGTTACAGAGATGAATCACTTATCATCCTTGGCTTCCAGAAGTTCAGCTGGCTAAAGGAAAGGATAAAAAGCAAGCAAGTTCTGCACTGGGGAAGGCAAATATAGTGCAGAGTTGGTGATCTGAATATAAGCTGCAGACATTTTTTTTTTTTCAGAAATTGCTGGGCATCACCCCATTTATAAACACACACACACACAAAACGAGCTACCTCCTGAGTCAGCCACTAGCCCTAGGACCTAGCCCAAGAACAAGGTTTGTATGTCCAACTTTAGATCCCATTAGGAAGGGCTGCTGGCCACTGAGTTGGCTTTAAATGTCCAGCCTCAGACAGTCTCCATCCCTGAGTCGCGGGACAAAAGGCAGAGGCTGACACCATTACCCAGACGGCTATGCTCTAAGGGAGATCCTAGCTCTTGGCGACAGGTGGGTCTCAGGAAGCTGGGAGATAAAGGTTGCCCTAAGTGCCCCTGCTCAACTCTCCACAAATCATAACACCAACACCTGCCCCTTGTTCTACACTTTCTGGTTATAAGACACTGTTACACTTATTTGCTCATCCATCATTCATTCTCCAAATACCTATTATATGTGAGCTACTCTGCTTAGAGCTAGGAATCTAAACAGTAAGAAAACACAGCCCCTGCCCTTTAGGATGCCACTTCCTCCAGGAAGCCCTCCTTGATCTCTTCAGCTGGGTTGCACATCCCCCACCCCAGCTCCCTGTATCACTGCTGGCTCTCTCTCTATTTCAATTCCCCGGCTTAGATGAAAAAAGGACTCATTTACCTCCGACACCACTGTCCCCTGCCCCCCTCCAGGGCCTCGAATGGTGTCTGACACAGTGGAGGCAGAATAAACACCTTGAGGAAGCCCCAGTGGGAACAGCTAAGAAGACAGAGGAGAAACTGAAACCCAGGGAACAGGGCAAGTAAGACTCTTTAGGTAAGAGTCTGGCATTACCCTTCCGCCCTTTGGTTTCTAGATCAGGAAGTCTGTCTCAGAGGGCCTGGGTGACCTGCCCAAGATTCCTGTTCATACAACTAGCAGAGCCTCTGATCCCACTCTTCATATCAGCTTCCAGAACGACTGGATATCCCAGCCAGCTGCTGGCTCACTTTCTCCCCAGCAGTCACAGAGTTTCATCTGCCCTCCTGTGACCAGCTTGTTGTTGGCACCCACTGTATTCTTCACCCTCCCCCAGAGCACTGTTCTAAGATACAAGGAGATAGAAGCCTGTGATTAAAACAAAGAAACGGATTCAGGTACTCATTTATTCATTACACAAATATTTACTGAACACCCACGGGATGCTCTATTCTAGAGGTGAAGAAGCAGGAGTGAACAGAGGCAAACATCGCTGCTGCCCGCTAAGGTCCGATCATCAGATGGTGTTACAGAAAGGTGGTGTCCCTCTGGTGAATAAATGAATGAATCAAAGGTAACCTCAGGCGAACTACTGCAGGTAATGTCGATGTGATGTAAGCTGATTCAGAGCACCTGATCTGCTGGGGGGCAGGGAGACCACATAATTCTTCATCCCCAGGTCTTTCTCTACTAGCTTCTAGGAGATCCCCTGTCTTACTCTTTCAACAGTCACAGTACAAGAGAAATAGAATGAGCCCCCTTTTCTGGCCATTGCTGGCTTCCTAATTAAAGTCAAGGATGTGTGTTTACTCAAGGTCTATAAACACAGACCCCAAAGAAGTGTTTAAGAGAAAGCAGATGAAATATGGGTAAGGACTAGCTAATAAAATCAGAGGGGGAAATGCTGGGAGTTTTCAACCATGACCGTGATTAAACAAAACTTGCGGGGAGGATGCTCTGAGGGCCAAGGTCCAGAAATGTGTGCAGAGCCTGAGTTTCCAGGGCAAAATGTAAACCATAACTTCCTGCTGAATTAATTGGTCTCCGGTGGGAGAGTCAGGCTAAGTTGCTCTGGACCACGCAGCTCTTCCTGCCTCACCCCTCCCCGCCTTCTGCCACTAGGTTGTCACACTGCTTGTCAAGACTGCATTTAAAATGCCGTGGACCTGCAGCTTCGCTGGGGACTGTGTGTGCTCAATCGTGTCTCACTCTCTGCGACCCCATGGACTGCAGCCCACCAGGCTTCTCTGTCCATGGAATTCTCCAGGCAATACTGGAGTGGGTGCCATTTCCTTCTCCAGAGGATCTTCCCGATCCAGGAATCAAACCTGCATCTCTTGCATCTCCAGCATTGGGAGGAGGATTCTTTTATCACCAAGTCACCTGGGAAGCCCCAGTCTCTGGTAAATTAAAAGAGGCACCTAATGAAGCTCTGCAAGGAGATCAAACCAGTCAAACCTAAAGGAAATCAGTGCTGAATATTCACTGGAAGGACTGATGCTGAAGCTGAAACTCCAATACTTTGGCCACCTGAGGCGAAGAACTGATTCACTGGAAAAGACCCTGACGCTGGGAAAAACTGAAGGCAGGAGAAGGGGACAACAGAGGATGAGATGGTTGGATGGCATCACTGCCTTGATGGACATGAGTTTGAGCAACTTCTGGGAGCTCGTGATGGACAGGGGAGCCGGGCGTGCTGCAGTCCATGGGGTCACAAAGAGTTGGACAGAACTGAGCAACCGAACTGAATGAAGCTCAGAAGCTGAGACCATCAGAATGTTCACTGTCATCAGGGGGCTTCAGTCTCCTCATCTAGTCACTGCACCAGACACTGGCTAAGGTCCCTTCCAATGACAGCTGCCCACAAACCATTCTCCTCAACCCAGGCAGGAACCAGGGGTGTGGAGAAGGACCTCTCATCTGAAATCTGGGTGCAAGTCAGGCCTGAATTTGAACGTGAGTGGCAGAGATGTCCAGGAGCCCCAAGGATCCCCCTAGAAAGTCGATGACATCCCAGAGATCAAAGTGGGCAAACTAAGGCTGACACCCTGGGCCAGCCTGAATAAAATGCTAATGAACACATTTCCACAATTAAAGTCAACAATGGGAGAGTCACCAGTGAAGCCCAGAAAAGAGTCAATGTCTTTGATTAAGCGCTGATGAAATTCCCCATCGCTGCTTTAATCTGGCTCCCCAGGGAGTTTCCTTGGCTTTGCAATGTCTTCAAAGAAAATGATCTTGAATATATTAATACATGATTCCCCAAGCTACTCAACAGAAAGATGGGCCCTTCTGCCTCCACCCCTTCCCCAGGGCATGCAGCAGTTTCCCAGATGAGTCCTTAGCGTCAGACAGTGGCAACCTTGGCTCTTTGTCTATAGAAGATGATCTTTCTCACCAGCCATTACTCTCTGCTGGTCCAGCTCCTCTATCAGAGTCTCCATTTACCAGTGACTTTCTGCATTTGAAGCTGGAGCCAATCTCCTTGGGCTGGGACCAACCTCTCTTAAAGCTAAGGTCCTGATAAACATCAAAGTGCTCTTAGCAAACTGACTTGGTTTCCATACCAGAGCAGAGTCCATCCCGAGTCAGCTCTACACCAACTTGGATTCTCAGCCATTCTGAGTACAAATTCACTGTTTAGTTGCTAAGTCATGTCTGATACTTTGTGACCTCATGAACTGCAGCACGCCAGGCTTCCCTGCCCTTTACTATCTTCTGGAGTTTGCTCAAACTCACATCCACTGAGTCAGTGATGCCATCCAAACATCTCATTCTCTGTTGCCCCCTTCTCCTCTTACCTTCTATCTTTCCCAGCATCAGGATTCTAAGCCACTCTGAGTATAAATGATCAAGAGGAAAACACACTGAACGATGGCTCCTAAGCTGAGCCAATCCACCCTCTTGCCTATAGTTCCTTGAGTGCTGCTGCCTTTTGCACATGCTGTTCCCTTTATCTGAAATGCTTTTCCCAGCAGAGGCCTTTAAAATTCAGACTGTCACCTTGTCTATAAAGCCTGGCTCAGACCATCCAGGTAGTTCAGTTCAGCATGTCCTGAGTGTGTGAGCCTGGTCCATATATGGCTAGATGCACAGAGAAGAGGAACTTCCCCTCAACTGGCTGCAGATCCTCCCAAGACAGCGTCTTCAAATCACCTCTGGCTTGAAACTTTACTTTAAAAGCTTTAATCTGCATTATTTCACATGTTAAAAAAAAAAAAAAAAAAGAATAAAACCACCTCTTGTGTCCATCACTCAGCTTAAGGAGCAAAATGTGTGTGTGTGTGTGTGTGTGTGTGTGTGTGTGTGCATGTGTGTGTGTGTGTGTGTGTGCGCGCGCGCGCTCAGTCATGTCTGACTCTTTGCAACTCCATGGACTGTAGCCCGCCAGGCTCCTCTGTCCCTGGGATTCTCCAGGCAAGAATACCGGAGTGGGTTGCCATTTCCTCCTTCAGGGGATCTTTCCGACCCAGGGATCGAACTCATGTCTCCTGTATCTCTTGAACTGGTAGGCGGATTCTTTACTACTCAGCCACCTGGGAAGCCCTAAAGGAGGGATGAGCCCTCAGTAAATGCTCTTTTCATTCATTAGGCATGTCTTCTGACTTCTGAATTCCCTGCTAGCCTGAAGTGCATCTGTGAGGAGGCCACCAACTGGAGCTTGAGAAGAGCCAGGACTAAGGCTGAGTTCCAAACCTGGCCCTTCCCAGCTGCACAGCCCCAGGCAAATCACTCAACCTCTCTGGGCTTCTGTTCTCTGAAAAACAGATTATGCACTCATTCTACAAACACTCTTGGATCGAGGGATGCAGTGAAGCCTGACCCGCAGACCTCAAAGAGAAGAGGGCCCAGCTCTCGGGCTCAGCGATGCTCGGCGGCCACGACGTGGATTCAAAGCACTGCACAGCCATAAGGTACTGCTATGAGCCTTTAGCCTTTATTTTGTCACAACGGCCCCTTTCTGACTTCTTTCCCTGCCTTGTTTTTTTTTTCTTTTAAGGTTCAAGACACAGTGTCTGGTCAATGCAAAGTAGAACAGAGAGCCAGGAGGCTCATCTTTAATTCAGCGCCAACAGCACTCAGCTGGGCTCACACTTGGACAAAGGCTTTTCTTCCCAGTGCATCTACTCACCGAGGCCGGTTCCTCCAGTCAGCTCTCAACTATTCTCCCAGGGAGGGCTCGACCCAGGCTGGGAGGCTTGGGGGGGCGTGGGGTGTGGACGGGAAAGGGAGATGGGCGGGGAGAGCAGGCAGACCTGGGGCAGAGCCCTCCCCGCGGTCCCGAGAGCAGCCAGGGCCTCCTGGGAGGGAGGGGGGCCAGCACCCCAGAGTGCGGCCCTGCCGGCTTGCTCCTCCAGGGAGGACGCTCTCCGCCAGAGAGAACGGGAGCGGCGGGAAGCAACGGGCAGGGCTGCTCATGCAGCGGAGGCAAAGCCCTGCGTCCGGCAGCGGCTTCCCCGTGCCTCCCGTCCTCTCAGCGGCAGACACACCCTCAGGGAACGAAAACCTTGGCGTGGCCGTGAGCTTCAGCTTTGCCCAAGGACGAAACCTTTTACTAAACCCGAGTTTGGATAGACTCCGGGAGGTGGTGATGGACAGGGAGGCCTGGCGTGCTGCGGTCCATGGGGCCGCAAAGAGTTGGACACGACTGAGCGACTGAACTGAACTAACACCCGATAGGCCCCCTGTTAGGAGCTGAACTATATCCCGTGGCTGATGAGGATTAAATGAGGTGACGGGCCCAGGCAGAAACCTCTCCCACCACCAGCTTTTTAACTGCTATGTTCTAGTCCTGACCCTCGAAAGGGCGAGCATGGGGAACCGGCGTGACTCGGCTCTGCGGCTCAGGGCTCAGCCGGCAGCTGGAGCGCCTGCCGCCTGGCCAGAGCAGCGGAACTGCCTGGTTCACCTGTCGCTTCCTCCGGAAGGTGGACTGGGAGCAGAGGGCCTGGCACCGGGCCCAACAGGAGAAGAGAGGAGGACGGGAATGGAAAAAAACAAGGCCTTCTCTGGACACTCAACAAATAGCTGTTGGGCTTCCCTGGTGGCTCAGCGATAAAGAATCCGCCTGCCAACACGGGGGACACGGGTTCGATCCCTGATCTGGGAAGATCCCACAGGCCGTGGGGCAGCTAAGCCCGTGAGCCACAACAAGAGAAGCCACGACATTCAGAAGCCCAAGCACTGTACCTAGAGAATAGCCCCCAATCGCCACAAGTAGAGAAAAGCCCGCGTAGCGACAAAGACTCAGCAAACCAATAAATAAAATTACGTAAAAAACAAAAATAAATTGCCATGATTGCCCAGGAAGGTTGATTAAAGGAAGCACCCAGCTGGCCACTAGCAAGAAGATACACCTGCCTTCCCAGGATGACGTGGCTCCCAGGCCTCCAGGCGGGGAGACGGGACACCCACTGGGTTCTCCCCTGAGAACCAAGCTTTTAGGAACATTCCAGTCTCTGCACATCAGCAGGTGCATCTCAGGTGCTATTCAACCTGCCCACCCCCCCTCTGATTGAGTGACAGCCCCGTAACACAGGAGAATGAGCTCGAAGGTGGAATCAAACCCTCCCTCCCTCCTGCCCCACTTAATATGATCGGGAACAAGAGATCAGGTTCCTTTCCTTTGCATTTTAAGTGTCTGAGGTCTTGAGATGAAGATCAGTTTAGCTGGAGAGAAGCATTTTCTAATCCCATCCCCAGCCATGACCTGGAAGGGGGGGGTCCCTGGGGGAAGGGGGTGGCGGGACATTCAAAAGGTCACGCACCTCGACTATTCCTCACTTACTTCTGAGAGGGAGAGGGCAAGGGTGAAGTCAGAAGTATGCAAATTTGCTTTTCTACACTTCCTCTGCATTTCACCACCGAAACTTTGAGAAACACCGCTTGGGAAAGAGAGTTCCACTAGGGGGAGGGAGAAGGGCCTCAAGGTGGTGGGGTCATCTCTAAAGGTCGGAACCTCCTAGGGCCCAGGTCACCCTGTCAGATCAACTCCAGGACGGGGCACTCAACCAGAGACGTGGGCTTCCCTGGTGGCTCAGTGGATAAGAACTCACCTGCCAATGCAGGGGACACAGGTTCGATCCCTGCCCCAGGAAGATTCCACATGCCGTGAAGCAACTAAACCTACGAGCCACAACTACAGAGCCCGAGTGTTGCAACTACTGAAGCCCGAGTGCCTAGGGCCTGTGCTCAGCAACAAGAGAAGTCACTGCAATGAGAAGTCCGTGCACCGCAAGCAGGAGAGTAGCCCCTGCTCACTGCTAACAGAGAAAAGGCCTTGCAGTAACAAAATAACACTGATTCAGGCTCCACTAGGCCAGAAGTTGTGTCCTTCTCGTCTACTGGGTCTCCCACACTGCAGCTGGACCCCCTAAAACTCTCCAAAGTTAACAGCACTCAAGCAGGCGAGACCCCCGGAATCATTAATCATTAACATATATACGTGTAACACGTGGAGTGCCACTGGGTCAGGACAACTACACATTCTCACAATGTCCTCAGTCTATCACAAGGTACAATGGAAGTATATCTCATGTTCATTTAATTTAGCCATATTCAACTATACTCAACAGTATATCCAACTATGCTCAAGGAGCCACATTTTTTAAGAAACTTGAATGAAAGTGTGCTTTGCCTCTTGAATTTATGTGTATTTATTTTTTGGGATACTGAACACTGTGGTTTACTGTATAACTGTACACTACTATTTGTGTGATACGTTTACACACACAGGCTACTGCACAGCATCACATATACAAAATCACAAGTGTGCAAACGATCCTTCAGGGGCAAATTCTCCTGAGACTGTCTCCTAATTTACCACGCAATTCTGCCTGCTGGGTTGACTCCTGGACTTCATGGCTGAGATGTGACTCATGTTTTTTCCTCCTTTGGTGCTTTTGAGTCTTGAAGGGTGTGTCTGTCTGATAGGAACTAGCAGAAAATCAATTTCGGGTTAGAACAGGAAACTGGGCCTCCAAGCCTGGTAAGCACTGGGAAGGCCACCATGGCCCGGCACCATGGCCACCTGCCAAGGACAGGCTGTCTGGTCACAAAAACTCCTTGCTGGGCCATGAGCTGGCTATGTGGGGCTTTCACCTCCCTGATCTGATGGCTCATTCTTTCAGTGAGTGGTGCAGATGACTTCCAAGTTCCTGTGTGACTCTGGGCAACTCATATCGTCTCTCTGAGCCTTCATGGGCAGTCTGAACAAGTTCCCACCTTGGATGAGAATCAGAGCTTCCTAGACGAGGTTACACTGTGTTGAGACAGTGACCTCCTCAGCATTTCGGGCGGGTGGCCCTGGGGTCAGCCACCTCCAGCCAAGAGATGCTTCCTCTTTCACTGCCCAACCCAGGCTTACAAATTCTGTTTTCCTGCATGGGTGGTGGCCTGAAAAAGCCTGAGAAGGATGGGACTAGGTGATCTCCAATGTCCTTTCCATTTTACACCAACTGCCCCACCCCCAGCAGTTAGAATCAGGTAGTATAAAGGCAAAAGATTCTGCTACGTGGGGGTTCCTCTAACTGGGTGACAGGCATCAGAATTATCTGAGAGTGCTTGCTAAAAATGTGGATTCCTGGACTTCCCTGGTGGTACAGTGGATAAGAATCCGCCTGCCAATGCAGGAGACACAGGTTCAATCCCTGGTCCGGGAAGATTCCACATGCCTCAGGGCAACTGAGCCCACGTACCACAACTACTGAGATCGCGTGCCACAAGTACTGAAGCCCGTGTGCCTAGAGCCTGCGCTTGCAACAAGAGAAGCCACCTCAACGAGAAGCCCAGGCACTGCATCGAAGAGTAGCCCTCACTCGCTGCAGCCAGAGAAAGCCCACACACAGCAACAAAGACCCAGAACAGCCAAAAATAAATAAATATAATTAAAAAAAAAAAAAGAAAATGTGAACTCTTGATTCTCCCACCCAGGAAGCTTAAACATACCCAATTTGTAGTTAGATAAAAGAAATACTGGGGAAGAGGAAACACAGGCATAGCATATTCTGGCAAATTCACACACTGAAAATGGATGGGAGGGTGGGACTACCATGGCAGGCAATTCATCCTGTATCCACCTTATTGTCTCAAGTCTACAAGGACCTAGGCTCCAAAACCGGGGCTTTCCTTTCCTATTCAACCATCCGACCCAAAGCCTGAACCCACAGCACACTTCCTTCACCCAGATCTTTGTCTTGTGGGGGTGCATGTGGGCAGAGGAATGTGCTACACATCCCAACAGCAAATGCAACAAGAGGTGTGTTAACAGCACAAGTCAGTTTCACACTGAAATTTACCAAAAACCTCACTACTCAAATTAGCCCAAGTAACCTACCTGCAGGAGTCATTTATAAATCCTATACTTCCTGGGCTGACAAGTTCCCGGAAGGTAGCTCTCACCAGTGATGGTTGGCGGGATGCCTCACATAAGGGGACGTTCCCTTAGAAAACCACCTCTGTCTTCTAGCAACACCAAGCGGCATCCAGCCACAGCAGTCTGCTCCCTAGAAGACAACTCCCTTCGTGGGCCTTTCGTTATGCTCGAGGTACACTCAGAAGAGGTGGTAAAAACAGTAGGTGGGGACTTCCCTGGTGGTCCAATGGTTAAGAATCCCCCTGCCAATGCAGGAGGCATAGGTTCAATCCCAGCTCCGGGAAGATTTCACACGCCGAGCGACAACTAAGGCCGTGTGCCATGACTGCTGAGCCCGCCCACTATAGCTGCTGAAGCCCGCTCACCCTAGAGCCTGTGCCCCACAACAAGAGAAGCCAGCACAATGAGAAGCCTGTGCACAGAGACTAAAGCATAGCCCCACTCGCTGGAACCAGAGAAAGCCCTCAAACAGCAATGAAGATCCACCACAGCCAAAAATAATAAACAAATAAAACTTAAAAAAAAAAAAAACCAGTAGGTGACATTGAAGCTGGCCGAGACAGTACTTAGAATTCCAGCTCAGCTTTTTATTAACCTCTAAGTGTTCTCTGTGTCCTCCTCTAGAAGGTGGGGATAATATGACCTAACTCACAGAGTTACTGTGAAGGTAAGAAGCACCCGGAAAGTACACATTGTCCATGCTCGATAAGGGAAAGCTGTTGTCATTACAAGGGAGACCAAAAAAACCCCAAAAGCCCCAAATCACAAAACCCCACCATGTGACATTTACGGGAGCCCTGTCATCAGGAAGGCCCTTTCCTGGGCCATAAATGCCACACAAAGTGTCGGAGATGCTGTCTCGCGCCCCACCTCCCGCTCCCCTCCCCGCCCCTGCAATCACCCCACTGCTCCGTCCTCTGACGCCCACCCCCAAACCCAGCCAGAGAGCCTCTCCAATTCCTGAAGGACAGGGTGGGCTTGGAGGGGCTGGGTTCTGGTGAGCCCAAGGAAACAATCCGAACCTTGCCTTCTTAAGCTCCTCAGGCCCTCAGGGACTTGTGTGGGGTGGCCGGGGGACACAGAGCATTTATCCCCCGCACGGACCCATCCCCAGGCCCACTGCATAGTAGGTATTCACTTAGTGACCCCTGATGAAGAGCAGGATGGATCTGCTTTCTCCACAGTGAACTGAACACCCGATAGCTATGAAAGCATGTTTGGAAAAGACTATGAAATACCCCTCTGCTTTGGTTCACGGCCTGCTGGATCTACATGCACCCACTGGTGGTCCCTGGGGGCCCCCGGAGCTCAGGGAAGTACGCAGAGCTAGAGTTCAGGGGAGCAGGGCAGACATGTTAGGATGTTATTGGCCGGGTGTCACTTCCTGTCTTCTGTGTTTGACTTCACCTCTGGTTTTGAGCAAAGCGGGGGCCAGGCCAGCGCACACGCTGGCAGCGGAGGCCCCCCGCCGGGCGGCTCGCTCCTCCTCCCTGAGGCTGAGCGCAGACAGGGGACTCGATTCCTGAGCACCAGTGAGGTGCCAGGCCCTACGCCAGGCAGAGGCAGCCAGGCCCCCACTTGCGGAGCCGCAGCAAGCTGCACATTGGCACTGGGGTGCCGGGGCACGTGAGGCAGTCTGCAAACGACCCCACGCTCAGGGAGTCGTGACTGAGCCAAGAGGTACCAGGCCGTGAGGTCCACGGCTCTTCCCCCTTCCAAAGGAGAACCCCAGAGGCGCCAAGCCCCTCGGTTTTGCATGAAGGCACTACGGCAGTTTGAAAGGATCTTACAGAAATACCTGCCCTTGGGACTTCCCTGGCAAGTCCAGTGGCTAAGACTCCGTGCTTCTAGTGCAGGGGGTGAGGGTTCAATCCCTGGTCAGGGAATAAGATGCCACATGCTGCACGGCACAGCCAAAAGAGTAAACACAACAAAAAGAAATACTTTTCCTCCTATCAAATCCATATCCCAAGGATATGCAGAAAGACACAGCCCGGACCTGAAGTCAGCACTGGACACAGCAGCTCCTGCCCAGCTGTGACTACGTCCTTGCAGGGAGGGGTGCCTTTTTGGAGTGTTTCTATTGATGCGAGGCGCTAGGCTAGCAGCTTGTCCAGACATCATCATGCAGCCCTCCAAACAATCCAGAGAGGAGGTGTCATCAGCCCAGCTCTGTCAAGGGCGGTTCTGGCTCTGATTGGCCCAAGGTCACACAGCTACTGCGAGCAGGGCCAGGGCACGTCAGCTCCACAGTCCAACAGTATTTGCCGAGTGGGCACTGGGTTTAAATTCCAGAGAACTCCAAGTGGCCAGACAGGCCCGTCCCCGTAGACTCCTTGAGCAAGTGAGCCAAGGATGGAGCTTTCCTGCCTCTTGCTGCCCAAGCCTCTTCCCATCCTCACCTCCTCTGCAGGACTTCCCATCCTCACCTCCTCTGCATGACTTCCCCTCACCTCCTCTGCAGGACTGTAGCACTGTCCCTCCCCATCCTCATCTGAGGATGCTGACCGAGGAGGGGAGAGGGGGCCATGTGTCTCTGACACATGTGTGCGACTTCAAAGCCGTCACTTTTCCCGTGTTGGATCTTCTTTTCCACTGTGGGTTTAAGGGCTTGGTCCCCTGCCCAAGGAAGGTCAGGGGCAGAGATATCTTTCATGCCAGGGAAGGATGTCCAACCCCTAGCCCCTCATTGGCCTCAGAGCCCGGCACTAAGGCAGCCCCAAGGTACTCACGGGCAGATGCTCGGGAGCCAGGAGACCTTGGTTCCAGTCCTGCATTTGCCTCTTGGGCAAGAGGCTTCCCCCTCCGAAACCCAGTTCCCTCATCGGTTTAATTAAGAGTACGGGACGCTTGCAACGCTGAGCATGCGGTCAGTCCTTCCCAACAGCATCACGTGTGAAGGCTGCCGCACTCGCCCTGCCTCCCTCTCTTCCCTCCCCGACTCCCTGCTGGGCCGCAGAGCACCTCCGCTGGGTAGAGGAGGGCTCTTCTCCACCCTCCCTTCAGGTCCCCACCACCTTCTTATCCTGTGATTTGAGGCACATCTGCTTCCTCCACTAACTAAGCCGCCAGCTGCCGGGAGCCTCCAGGGTCATATTCCAATTCGCATCCTCAGTGTCGGCCGGGTCCCACGTGAATAAGAGGGCAGGGACCTCCAAGCTCACCCTACTGGACGCGTGGCCCACAAGGCAGAGCACCACGGGGGGGAAGCGTCAGAAATGCAGGCTCTCTGCCCATCCCAGCCTCTGCCTCTGCCTCTGCAAGGGACTCCTGAGTGGATTTGGGGGACTCATGCACTCCCGTATGGGACATGTGACAAGGTTCCCCCCAGGTCTGACATGCCCCTTCTCCACAGCCCTTGATTTGACCACCTAGACGCCTCCAGGCTTGTGGGCCTTAGCAGGGCTCCCTAAAATGGAGCTCACTAAATGTACCAAGGGTTTCCCTGGTGGGGCTGGGGATAAACAACCCGCCTGCCAATACAGGAGATCCGGGTTCCATCCCTGGCTCGGGAAGGTCCCCTGGAGGAGGAAATGGCAACCCACTCCAGTATTCTCGCCTGGAGAATCTCACGGACACAAAGGAGCCTGGCAGCCACAATCCAGAGGATCACAAAGAGGTGGACACGACTGAGCGACTGAGCACGCATGCAGTAACCAAAGGTCATGCACCTTAGGAGCCTTCGAGAAGCCTGCCGCTGGCTCACAAGCAGGATCTGAACCGTGCAGCCCCCCAGTGTGACTCCGGCCAGGTGTGACCCACTGGCCTGCTGAGTCTCAAGGAAGCCCGGCAGCTTCAAAATGTTGCAGCCCCTCCCTCAGTTCTGTGGATGAGGCCGCCCCCATGCTCCCCGCCCCCTCAACCCCCAAAAGCAGATGACTGCACAGCAGCCAATATTTAACAGCAGAGACAAACAGACCAGCACCCCCTGCCCCCTCACGGGCCCTGCATCCACGCTCAGAAAACACTCTTCCTTTATTATCTACTCTTGACATTTACTCAACTTCAAAAGAAAACGAATCCTTCCAAAACACGCTTTCAGGTTTTATTTTTAATAAACCCTGCCATTCCTCTAATGGCTTCATATTATCCTAAATATTTATAAAAAATCAGTCTCAGCATCACTTCTTTAAACAAATCTCCTCGTCAACTTCGATTATTTATGAATTTATGAACACAATGTCTCCTTCCCCTGGGGCAGATGGTAACGTGTAAGCCTTTGGAAAGGAGCGGGGGTGGAGGGAGGAAAAATCAACGGGACAGAACGTAAACTCAATGAGTCCTTAGTTTATTCTCCTTGACCAGCTCTGGTACAAGGATCTCTTCGTTCAGGGAAACACCATACTGTGGCCAGTCAACAAGTGGTTTGGGAATGCATGGAGACTTGAATCTAGGAAAATGCTGTAAGCCAAGGACTTGATCCCCAGTGGGAGCTAGAGCCCTGTTAACAGAGGGACAGGACAATGGGACTGGGGCCCAGACAGAAAGAGCCCAGGGATAGTGGGAAAGTAATGGATATTTGCTGAACACCTACCATGTGCTGGGAGACTCCCCAGACCACTTCTGCACTGATCGTCACAACAACCTTTCCAGGTGGCGATTATAATTCCTCATTTGAAAGGTGAAGAAGGCCCAGGGAAAGAAGGAGTGTTGTGCCCAAGGTCACAGAGCTAGCAAGCAGCAGAAGAACCAGGATGGACAGCCAGACACTCAGGCCTCCAAACCTAAACCCACACTGCCTTTGAAGTAGAAAAGGATGAGAGAGAATAGAGAATGGAGTTAACCTCCTCCATCCTTGGTTACAAAATTATTATCTTTCTTTCAGCCTGATGAGGCCAATCACCCCTTTTAAGACTATCAAAGATTTAACTCCCGAAGTTCCACAATGCAATAGAACTTTGCCCATTGAGAATCCAGGGGGATCAAGTCTCAGATGAAACCTGGAAGGAGTGGATGCAAAGGTTATAAGAATATATGAAATGAGACTCATAGGCAACACAGAGAGCTCACTTTATGAGAAAGAGAGGACAAAAGAACTTTACCCTCAGGGATGGATGAAAAAGAGGAGCCTTTACCAAGTGCCCCAGAGGAGGAGAAAAAGAATAAAATCCACCCTTCCTCCACCCCTTCCTCAATTTACTTCTCTCCAGAAGCTCCAATTCAAGTTAAAAAAAGAGAGACGGGTCTGGCCTTTGTGATGCTTATGCTCTCTCTAGTGAAGGATCATTACTGCTGCTGTTGATAATAACAATCCCTGATGCTGATGGCCATTTACTGGGGGCCTGGGCTGAGAGCTTCATGCACACGACTACAAGAAGCAAAACCACCCCATTTTACAAATGAGAACACTGAGGCTCTGAGCAGGGAAGAGACGTGGTGACGTGCACGGGGGAAGTAAGAGGGGACGCCGAGGTGTGGCTCTGGATCCTGTTCAGGAGGCCAGTGAACGAGATGAGACGGGGCGAGATGCGGAAAAGAGAGTTCCAAGGAGGTCGTGATCTGTCTAAGGCTTCAAGCCAGCGCCTAGCTAAAGTGGGTCAGTTTTAAAGCTGAATTTTTCACGGACACAACACCATCTCCACAATGCTAGTTGGAAGATGGTTTTGCTGGAGATGGCCAAGTCCCAGGACAGCGGTCTCTTCAGGTGTTCCTCCTGTCACAGGCTCTGGGTCCTGAAGTAAGAACAGAGACTGGGGTTCCATGATGGGGAACCAAGACGTACTGGGGAGGAACGGCCAAAGAACAATGTCAAGGTCACCTACAGGCCAGTGCGTTGACCTTAAGGTGGAGACAGACTGAACTTCCACAAAGAGCAAAGGGGAAACCATCACTCTTTTGTTCATCCTGTCAAAAACAAAAACAAAAAAATACTGGACATCAGCATATGCCAGGCAGCCTGCCAGGCACCAGGGGAACCACAAAGGCCCTTCAGGTGGGAGCACGGTCCACGGGAAAGAGAGGGAGAGCTCAGCGGATGGAAGACTGGAGTGATGACCTTGAATCTGTGGCTTCATTGGCTGAGGGTCTCGGGCCAAGTCCTACACTTTCTCTGAGTCGTAAGATGAGAATAAAATCTCTACTTCACAGGTAACTGTGGCCACTCTACATCTTCAAAATGAACCTGTGTGAGCTCAAACTGTAGCTGGCCACTGCACAGAGGTGCCTGCTCTTGACTCTTAAAATAATAGCCGCACTCGGGTTCATCTCCTGCCCTCCAGAAGTTGGGAAAAAGAAAAAAAAAAAAAGCACAGCTAAGGATCCTATGAGAGGTGCACACAGGCCTGTGGGAGCTGAGAAACAAAGAGAAGGAATGGCTGTCAGAGAAAGCAAAATTATCTGAAAATCTCCGAAAGGACATGCAGAAACACATCCTGACTCTCTATCTGAAGGCCATTTCCAAGTACCCCTGTGGATGAGAACAACCTAGCCCCCTTCAGCACACATGCTTTGCCCCTCCCCATGCCTGAAGTTTAGCAAGCATCCAGATAACGTAAACTACAACCTGCCTGGCCAAGAAAACTCAGGCCAGCTGACCACTTCTGCATGCCCCACCTAGGAGAAAACCCACCACGTTTACAGGAAACCCCAGGCCTGGGAAGTCAGCCCAGCTGTCAGCCCTGGCAGCTCGCCCCAGCCAGTCATCTGGCAGTGGCAATCAAAATGACGATTCCTTTTCATTTCCACCAAATGCAATCTTCCAAGAAGAGAAGAGGCTCAAAGTCAGAGTTTAAGCTCCTTTTCATAAGGAGTCAATATTTTCACAGGATAATCCTTCTTGGGAAGCGGGTGGATTACAAATATCCCAGGTGGCAAAACGTGGCTCTCTGGGGACTGTGGAGAGGCCGTTATAGGGCAAGAAGGCCAAAACGTGGAACCACACCGGGCCACTCACTCACTTCTCAAAATTCACCATCCACCTATTCACCGCACAGACATCTATGTGCCCCAGGCCCCCCTTTCAGGCGGTGGGGAGGCAAAAATGAAAGGTGACTGACAATGACACTTCCCATTCCTGCGCCCTCTCCAGGCCAAGAAATTCAGGCTCACGTGCTGGAGGCCCAACTCAGAGCAGCCCGTTTTAGAGACCGGCGCCTGAGACTTAGGGCAAACTACTTGCCCAAGGTCACACTGCTAGCAAGTGGCCGAGCAAGGAATTAAACCCAGGTACAAAGTCCTCGTGACACTCCCCGGTGGGGCCTCCTTCCCGCTCAAGCCCTCCCCCACCAGCTCCATTTCTGCGGCAGGGTGAGGATCAAAGCCCGCCCCCCTGGGCTCCAGTAAGGGAAGTCCTCGGCTCCTCGTTCCTAACCCCACCCCCCCGCCCCCACCTCCCCACCACACAGGACAAACAGGTTCGAGACCCACGGTGTGTGTGTGCAGCCCTAGGAAAGCCCTGTAGGCTGCAAGGGCATCCACCCGTTAACTTCCATTTAAAAAAAAAAAAAAAGGGTGATTAAAAGATAAAGAGCACAGAAGAAGCCCTCTTTAAACACGGGCCGGTGGTTACCCCACGAGGAAGTCTTGAAGCCAATGGAGATTTTGTTCACCACCTCCAGTTCCTCAATTCTAAAAGACTGGCCTTCCAAGCCTCCAGTGGAAGTTAGCTGGGGGAGGGGGTGCAAGGCACCCGGGGTCAGACCCTGCGCCCTCACCTGGCTCTCAGAAGGGGTCCGCCGCGGAGCAGTCACCCCGGGTACCCCCTCCCTCCGGGCGCCGCCGCGCGCTCCCCGCAGCTGGGTGGACCCGGGCGGCGGCCCGCGGCGTGCACTCCTCATGTCCGCCCTCCGCAGCCCACCCGAAGCGCATCCTCCGGGCGCCCTGTCCCCGCCCCGCGCCGAGCCCCCCACCCTAGCGGCGCCCCTACTCCAAACGGCAGGACGCCCGGCGCGGCCCGGACCGCATCCCTTCCCCTCCCCGCAGCCATCACGCGCGCGCCCCGCACCCCGCGCCCTCCCCGGGGGCAGGTCGGCTCGCAGGGCGCGCGCGGACCAGCCGGGCGGCCCGGGCGGCGGCGCCGGCGGAGCCCGGGGCACGTACCTGGCGGCCCGGGCGAGCCGCGAGGGGAGCGCGGGCGCGGGCGCGCAGGAGCCTCGGGCGCCGCCGCCGCCGTTTCCGGGTTGGCGGGTCTCGCGTCACCGCCGCAGGTTTGCGAGCGGCCCCCGCCGCGCCGGCACGGCAGCAGCGGCGGCCCTGGCGAGCGCCAGGAGAGAAATATGAAAGGAAAAGACGCGTCGAGGAGGAAGAGGAAACGCCGCTTACCTTCGAGAAGCCGAGCCGCCGGCGCTCGCACAAAAGGAGGACGCCCGCCGAAGCCGCCCCGTCCCCGCCGCATCGCGGGGCCCGGCGTCAGCGCGCGCGGCGCCCCGGGACCGCCCCGCGCCGGCCCCCACCCCAAAACCCGGCGGCGGGGGCGGGGGTCCGGGCCGGGGCCCGGGGTGACCTTGGACATGTCGCGGCAGGCGGCCGAGCGGCCGCGAGGGGGGCGCTGGGGGGTGGGGGGGAGCTCGGCGCCCTCCCGGCGGCGTGGACGCGGAAACTCCTGCTCCGGGAGGCGCGGGGATGGCCCAAGTTCACAGCCCTTGCGGCAGGGCTCCCGTTCGAACCCTGAGTGCCCCCGACCTGCAGGCCAGCCCGGTTCCTAGCCCAGGGTCCGCTCCCCGCTCACCTGTCCGTGGGGAAGGATGCTGGCCTGCCCGGCCCACCTGGCATTGGGGCGGTGAAAGCTGGTGCATTCAATATACTCATTCAGCTCACAAGGCATATTCACTGAGGGCCTACTATGTGCAGCCAGGAATCCAAACAGAATACCTGCCTTGGGGGGTGTCCGGCAATACATATCTGATGTGTCGTGCATATCTAAGTGCTAGGGGGAAAAATAAAGCGGGCCGGGGGCGAAAGAGTGGGCGCCTCTGGTGCTCTCCCTAAGAGGCTCTCCCGGGACTAATGCACAGAAATTCCTAGAGAAAATGCTCCTCATTGAAATTCTAGTTTTGGGTATTATGAAAGATGCTCATTAAAAGATACACATGAAAAGATGCTCAACATCACTCATTATTAGAGACATGCGAATCAAAACCACAATGAGGTATCATTACACGCCAGTCAGGATGGCTGCTATCCAAAAGTCTACAAGCAATAAATGCTGGAGAGGGTGTGGAGAAAAGGGAACCCTCTTACACTGTTGGTGGGAATGCAGACTAGTACAGCCACTATGGAAAACAGTGTGGAGATTTCTTAAAAAACTGGAAATAGAACTGCCATATGACCCAGCAATACCCCTTCTGGGCATACACACTGAGGAAACCAGATCTGAAAGACACAGGTGCACCCCAATGTTCATTGCAGCACTGTTTATAATAGCCAGGACATGGAAGCAACCTAGATGCCCATCAGCAGACGAATGGATAAGGAAGCTGTGGTACATATACACCATGGAATATTACTCAGCCGTTAAAAAGAATTCATTTGAATCAGTTCTAATGAGATGGATGAAACTGGAGCCCATTATACAGAGTGAAGTAAGCCAGAAAGATAAAGAACATTACAGCATACTAACACATATATATGGAATTTAGAAAGATGGTAATGATAACCCTATATGCAAAACAGAAAAAGAGACACAGAAGTACAGAACAGACTTTTGAACTCTGTGGGAGAAGGTGAGGGTGGGATGTTTTGAAAGAACAGCATGTATATTATCTATGGTGAAATAGATCATCAGCCCAGGGGGGATGCATGAGACAAGTGCTCGGGCTTGGTGCACTGGGAAGACCCAGAGGAGCCGGGTGGAGAGGGAGGTGGGAGGGGGGATCGGGATGGGGAATACGTGTAACTCTATGGCTGATTCATATCAATGTATGACAAAACCCACTGAAATGTTGTGAAGCGATTAGCCTCCAACTAATAAAAAAAAAATTAAAAAAAAAAAAAAGAAATTCTAGTTTTGGGTATTATGAGAGACCCCGTCTTTTCCCTCCTCTGTAATGGCATACAGTGATTTTTCTCCATGTAGCAGGACATGCCTAGGAAATTGAAATGCTTCTCTGTTCCCCCAGCTCTCAAACCCTATCACCATCTTGAAATTCAGCCACATTTCCTGGGAATACAGACAATATTCGTCTCTTTCCTCTGACCTCTAGCAGGACACCAGGAGTCACTCCAAAAGCTTCCACTGTCTTTTCCACCTCCAGCTGTCTTGGAGGTGCTGCAGGCAGGGGGATGTGACCAGTCACCAGATAGTAATAGTGAGAGCTGACTTACCTGATTATCACTGGTTTATTTACGGCACCCCTTTTAAAGCCCTGTGCAGGGAGCTGGGGGGTGCTGAGATGTTAGGATTTCAGCAGGGCTTCCTAGAGGCTCCTGGTCCTGGGGTGAGATGGAGGACCATGTGCATCCACATCTGCAGGAAAGCATGACAGTGTATAGAGGAGACGGGGCCGGGATGTTTACCCAGCTTGGAGGGAGGGAACCAAAGAGGACAGCAGGAGGAGATCAGAAAGTCTTCCTAGAAGTTGTGAGAGGCATTAGAAACCCCTGGAAGATTGCCTGAACACCCGCACTCTCATCCTTGCAAGAGGGGAACAGATGCCTCGCCCGTGGTGCTGGAGGGTGGTGTGGGGCGGGGTGGAACTCTGGGTCTTGAACTATGAAAGTGAGAAGCAGCAGGGGAAGGGTTTGGACTTAGACACAGCTGAGCTGAGTTACTTTCTGGGCTGCCTACAAAGTGGGCATCAATTATGCTGAACGTTTTGGAAATGCTGACCAGGTGCCAAAGGCTGTGCCCGTCGAATTCTCACAAGAGACACCTGCAGTAGGTTCATCACGCTCAGTGTTTTGCAAGATACTGGAGCCGGGAGAGAGAGGGAATTTGCTCAAGGTCAGACTAATTGGATAGTGGTGGAGCTGGGCATGAATCCAGATTGCTTGGCTCAAAACCCACACTTAGCCACTCTGCGCCTGTTTGCTCATCTGTGAAATGGGATTGACCATAACTACTTCATTAGGGTTGGGGGGGGGCAGTGGTGAAATGACATAGTACATGTGTATATGAACCTAGCAGATTAATAGGAGAGAGCTATCACCATTGTAGTTGTCATCGTAATTGTTAAAAGCATGGGGGTAGGAACTTTGTGGCACACTTGGGAACTGCGAAAAGCTTGGTGTGATTGTAACATAGAATGTAAATGTGGTGGCCAAGGCGGGGCGGCGGCGGCGGGTGGCAGTTAGGAAACAGGGAAGAGTAGGTGAGGGCCTGGGCAGTGGCTGGATCGCACTTAGCCTGCACTTCACTGAATTAAGAGATGCCTGAGATGAGGGATCCAACTTCTATGCATGTGTCACTGGATACAGGAAGGCTGAGGGGATGATTCTCACCTTTGACCTTGGCTCATTCAATCAGGCCCTGATAAATATGACAAATTCAAGCAAATGGAAACCTGGGGATAATACCTGGGAAGAGCTCTGGCAACTCACACTGCAGTGAGCCGCTGTGTCTCTGTGGGTATCACCCCTGACAACGGCAGGTAGAAGCCTGTGTCTGTCTGTGTGGGCTGCAGTAACCAAAAACCTCAGACTTCTCAGGGTTTCAGAGGCTGGGAAGTTCAAGATAAAGATGCTGGCAGATTTGGTGTCTGGTGAGGGCCTGCTTCCTGGTTCACAGGCGGCCTTCATCACTGTGTCCTCACATTGACAGAAGAGGGGAGGGAGCTTTCTGGGGTCTCTTTTCTAAGGACACTAATCCTATTTATGAAGGCTCTGTTCTCATAACTTAATTACCTCTCAAAGGCCCCACCTCCCGATGCCATCACATGAGGGGTTAGGTATCAACATAGGAATTTTGGAGGGACACAAACATTCAGTCTATAACACCCAGCGTCCTGAAAATAGTACTGATTTTGGAGCTGTGTAACCTAGGCAAGTCGTTTAACTCAACTCCATTAACTTCCTTGTCTGTAAAATGGGAATAATGACATTCATTTTCTGTTGTTGAGAAGGTTACATGAGAATGAATTCTGGATGCTCTGTAAGCTGTAAAACAGCACACACGTTTTAATTTCAATTTTCGAATCCTGTCCTCCCATCGTGCATGTGGTCCACTCATCTTTCAAGCAAAGTATTAATAGCTTGCTCTTTCCTTCATGTATGCAAAAACCCCTCAAAAATATGCTTCCCCATTGAGCATCTGCTTTTTCCCAAGAGTGAATGCTCTTATGTGTAGAAGGTAGCAGAAGGTAGAAGTCGGGAGGCACAGGGATTCCGTTTTTGTCCTGCTGATTAGTATTTTACAGTTAACAACTTAGTGACCAGAGACATATTAATACATCCTTTGTTACCCTAACATTATTGACCGGGGTGTTTTGATATTCACTAGCATAACAAATCATGGGCCACAGGAGTTAGTTTCTGCAACCCGCCCCGCCACCCCAGGTCAGTACTATGTTAAGCAGATTCCACTTGCCATTTAATACCACTGGGTGTTAAAGCAAACTCGGTGACATAGTGCTTGCCTGGTTGTGAGTGTCCCCTCACTTGCAGCCACTCAGAACCAACAGACTTAAGGAGGATTCAAAGCCCCAACCCTCCAGAGGCTGCCTTCCTGGAAGGGTGAGAGGGTCACCTGGAAGGGGGCTTGCAGGTGGCTCAGGCTGCCACCTTCAGGCTGGACAACCCCCCTCAGCAGGAAGAGAGAGAGCTGGCCTTCAGAATGGAACAGGGGTTCTACCCCCTGGCATGCAGATCCAGGGCTAGTGAGGAATGGTTTCCAGGGACCAGGAGAATGGGGGTAACTGCTTAATAGGTACGGGGTTTCCTTTAGGAACAAACACATTCTGGATCTAAAACAAGGTGGTAGTTGTGCAAGAGTGAATGTGCTAAATACCACTGAATTGTTCACTTTAAAATGGTTACCTGTATGTTGTATGTCCAAACTGCATCTCAATAAAAAAATAATAAGAATCAAAACAGTAGAAGAATTTTACCTGAATTTAAAAAAAAAAAAAAAAAAGGATGGGAGGAAAACTTAGTTGGGGGATGGGGAAAGCTAGTGAGCAGCACGTTTAATATATTTTCAATATTTCAACATTGCCACAATAGAGCTGATAAATGAGCCAATATGTCAGAATCTGGGCAACTGGGCACTGAAACGCCTTGTGAGCCCTAAGAATGAAGTCTGGGTATTAATATTTTTTATTATTATTATTATATGTTAATTTGTGTTTCTAAGGAAAGAGCCTGGCATAGTGGGAAAGCTCAGAGTATTTCCCTGACTTTAGTTCTCATCAGTCATAGGGCCTTGGGCAAAGTACCCAGCCTCTCCTGTTTCTTTGTCTCTTAAAATGGGATGAAGACGGCATTTACCCCATAGGGTTGTTGTGGGGACCAATGGGGAGCGCAGGTATAATTTCACCTGGAAGATACTTAATATTGATAAATGGCTCTTACTATATAACATACTCATATTTTCCAGAGCACGAAGCTACGGAAAAACCAGACCAAAGAATTTCGCGGGGCGGGGCAGGGGGCTACTTTAGGATGCGCCTCCTAGGTTCTAGGCCTGGAACTGCACAAACCGAAGCACGCCTCCAAGAAGGATCTCACACGTGCCCCGGCACAGCACGTGGCAGGCGGCGACGAGTGACTGACGCATGCGCAGCTTGCTCTGCTCCCTCTGCGCCCCTCTCCGAATCCGTGGACACGCATGGCTTGTCACTGGTCCGTTGCAAAATGACAATTACCACCAAGCGCAAGAGAGCAAAGTGAAAATACTGCCAACACCTATGATGGTGTCATCAGGAGAACCAAACCTGAGAAAAGAATCAGTGAGCCAGAAAATACATTTCTAGAAGTTACCCAATCATAAGCACAAAGAGAAAAAGAGGGACACAGGAGGGGAGAGACAGAACAGAGCATCCAGGAACCATGGGAGCAACATCAAATATTTTAATATACACACAATTGGAATCTTGAAAGGGGAAGAGAGTCTGGTCAGAAGAAACATGTAAGGAATCAATGGCCAGTTTTTTTTTAATTAATGAAAGACATCAAAACACAGATTCAAGAAACTCGAAGAACAGTAAGCAGGACATACTCCTCTCCCAAAATATTCAAACTTCAGAATACTGAAACTAAGAAAATATTGATGGCAGCCAGAAGGGGAGAAGTCTGCATTCAAATGGGTATATCTATCCTTGTCTCCTTTGCATTTAGCAAAAAGGCAGCTTTTTGCTAAGCTTCTTTTCTCAGCTATTTGTATGGACTCATTTTGCCTTTTTGCATTTCTTTTTCTAGGGGATGGTCTTTGTCACTGCCTCCTATACAATGTCGTGAACCTCCATCCACAGTTCATCAGGCACTCTTGTCTATCAGATCTAATCCCTTGAATCTATTTGTAACTTCCACTGTATGATTGTAAGGGATTTGATTTAGGTCATACCTGAATGGTCTAGTGGTTTTCCCTACTTTCTTCAATTTAAGTCTGAATTTGGCAATAAGAAGTTCATGATCTGAGCCACAGTCAGCTCCCTGTCTTGTTTTTGCTAACTATATAGAGCTTCTCCATCTTTGGCTGCAAAGAATATAATCAATCTGATTTTGGTATTGACCATCTGGTGATGTCCCTGTGTAGAGTCTTCTCTTGTGTTGTTGGAAGAGGGTGTTTGCTATGACCAGTACATTCTCTTGGCAAAATTCTGTTAGCCTTTGACCTGCTTCATTTTGTACTCCAAGGCCAAATTTGCCTGTTACTCCAGGTATCTCTTGACTTCCTACTTTTGTATTCCAGTCCCCTATAATGAAAAGGACATCTTTTTGGGATGTTAGTTCTAGAAAGTCTTATAGGTCTTCATAGAACCATTAAACTTCAGCTTCTTCAGCATTACTGGTCAAGGCATAGACTTGGATTACTGTGATATTGAATGGTTTGCCTTGGAAACAAACAGAGATCATTCTCTGTCATTTTTCTAACAGAAGCAGAAAATATTAAGAAGAGGTGGCAAGAATACACAGAAAAGCTTACAAAAAAGAACTTCATGACCCAGATAACCATGATGGTGTGACCACTCACCTAGAGCCAGACATCCTGGAATGTGAAGTCAAGTGGGCCTTAGGGAGCATCACTATGAACAAAGCTAGTGGAGGTGATGGAATTTCAGTTGAGCTATTTTAAATCCTAAAAGATGATGCTGTGAAGTGCTGCACTCAAAATGCCAGCAAATCTGGAAAATTCAGCAGTGGCCATAGGACTGGAAAAGATCAGTTTTCATTCCAATTCCAGAGAAAGGCAATGCCAAAGAATGTTCAAACTACCACACAATTGCACTCATCTTGCACACTAACAAAGTAATGCTCAAAATTCTCCAAGCCAGGCTTCAACAGTACGTGAACTGTGAACTTCCAAATGTTCAAGCTGGATTTAGAAAAAGCAGAGGAACCAAAGACCAAATTGCCAACATCTCCTGGATCATTGAAAAAGCAAGAGAGTTCCAGAAAAACACATCTATTTCTGCCTTATTGACTATGACAAAGCCTTTGTGTGGATCACAACAAACTGTGAAAAATTCTTAAAGAGATGGGAATACCAGACCACCTGACCTGCCTCCTGAGACATCTGTATGCAGGTCAAGAAGTAGCAGTTACAACTGCACATGGAACAACAGGCTGGTCCAAATTGGGAAAGGAGTACGTCAAGGCTGTATATTGTCACCCAGCCTATTTAACTTAGATGCAGAGTATGTCATGCAAAATGCTGGGCTGGATGAAGCACAAACTGGAATCAAGATTACCAGGAGAAATATCAATAATCTCAGATATGCAGATGACACGACCCTTATGGCAGAAAGTGAAGAACTAAAGAGCCTCTTGATGAAAGTGAAAGAGGGGAGTGAAAAAGTTGGCTTAAAATTCAACATTCCTAAAACTAAGATCTTGGCATCCATTCCCATCACTTCATGGCAAATAGATGGGGAAACAATGGAAACAGTGAAAGACTTTATTTTGGGGGGCTCCAAAATCACTGCAGATGGTGACTGCAGCCATGAAATTAAAAGACACTTGCTTCTTGGAAGAAAAGTTATGACCAACCTAGACAGCATATTAAAAAGCAGAGACAGTACTTTAGCAACAAAGGCCCATCTAGTCAAAGCTATGGTTTTTTCCAGTAGTCATGTATGGATGTGAGAGCTATAAAGAAAGCTGAGTGCTGAAGAATTGATGCGTTCGAACTGTGGTGTTGGAGAAGACTCTTGAGAGTCCCTTGGATTGCAAGGAGGTCCAACTAGTCCATCCTAAAGGAAATCAGTCCTGAATATTCATTGGAAGGGCTGATGCTGAAGCTGAAACTCCAGTACTTTGGCCACCTGATGCAAAGAACCGACACATGGAAAAGACCCTGATGCTGAGAAAGACTGAAGGCAGGAGGAGAAGGGGACGACAGAGGATGAGATGGTTGGATGGCATCACCGAGGCAATGGACTTGAGTTTGAGTAATCTCTGGGAGTTGGTGATGGACAGGGAAGACTGACGTGCTGCAGTCCATGGGGTTGCAAAGAGTTGGACACGACTGAGCAACTGAACTGAACTGAAATGAAGAAGGGGAGAAAATACATTACCTACAGAGGCGCTGAGATAAGAATTATAGTCAACTTATCTTCATAAGTAATGAATACAAGAAGACAATGGGGGAAAATCTTTAAAATGATGAAAGACAAAGCCTGTCAACCCCAGATTCTTCAAAAAGTCCTTCAAAACTGGAATAAACTGCCATGAAATAGTTAGGGAAATTGAAACCTGCCTGAATATTTTATGATATTAAGAAAATATTGCTAATTTTTCATGGGTAACTCTGCTCATTTTTTAGGATTTTTAAATCCTTACCTTCAGTGGTTTATGGTCACTATCTTTTACACACACATGCTAATATTTTATGGACAATATCATGTACATGATTTTCAGGTGGGAGTGGCAGTGTATAGAGGACATAAGATGGAACCAGAGTTGATATTATAAAAGGTGGGAGATGATTATATTGGGGTTCATTATACAACAGCCCTCCAATTTTAAACAGGTTTTAAATGTTTACAATTAAAAAAAAAGAGTTCATGAATAAATGAAGGAGAAATTGAGATTTTTTATCAGACAAATGAAACCTGAGGGAATTTACTGTCCATAGAGTCTCTAAGAAGTGATCAAGGAGATTCTTCATGGAAGGAATGGATCAGTCAGAAAATGCATTTACAGGCTTGTTAGAAATGAAATGAATGAGATAAAATAAAATTTACTTTTTTCTTTAGTTTTAATTGATCTAAACAGTGTGTCTGTTAGTTGCTCCGTGGTATCCGACTCTGTAACCCCATGGACTGTAGCCCGTCAGGAGACTAAAGGCTCCTCTGTCCATGGGATTTTCCAGGCAAGAATACTGGAGTGGGTAGCCGTTCCCTTCTCCAGGGGATCTTCCCAACCCAGGGATTGAACCCAGGTCTCCCGCATTGCAGGCAGATTCTTTACCATCTGAACCACCAGGGAAGCCCTGATCTAAACTAGGAGTTAGCAAATGTTTTCTTAGAGAGAAAGATAGTAAATAATTTAGGTATTGTGAGCCAGATGTTCTTTGTTCAACTACCTGACTCTGCACTCAACTCTGCCCTTGTAAGTATGTAAATATGTAAATCAGCATGAAAGCAGCACCAAATGTAAATAAATGGGTTGTGTGCCAAGAAACCCTTATTTATAAATCAAGCCACTGGTCATGGCTTACTGACCCCAGTTCTGAAAGACAACTGCCTAAGAGAAAAATAATAACAAGGTATTGTGTGCATATAGAATCTGCAAAAGAAAAACAGAACAGAAAAAAGTGAGAGGGGGGATTGGGACTACTGTTATCAGATCTTTACAGTACACATGAAATTGAATAACAGTATTTGACTCAGTTCCCTTAAAAACATACGTTGTAAACCCTGGGGAAAGAACTAGTACTTTTTTAAAGAGACATAAATAGTAAGACAACAGAGAGGATAAAATGGAATCATAAAATGTGTCCAATTAAATGCAGAAAGGGAGAAAGAGAGGGAAAGAGAAACAAAGTAGAAGGGGAACAAATAGAAAACAGCTGTCAAAGTGGCAGATTTTAATCCATTTTAGTAATCACTTTAAACGTGAATAGTCTAAACACAGCAGGTAAAAGACAGAGATTGTCAGAGTCGACCTTAAAAAAAGCAAAACCCAACTCTATTCTGACCAGGTTTCAATATAAAGATGTGGACACTTTCAAGAGAAAGGATGGTGAAAGGTAGCAGCAATCACTAAACAAAGGAGGCTGAAGCAGGTAAATGAACGTCGCACAAAGCAGATTCAGAACAAGGGCGATAATCAGTGATAAAGAGGGACATTACATAACAATAAAGAGCCCCGTTCAAAGGCAGGCACTTTGAACTAATGACAGAACTTCACAATTCAGGAGGCAGGACTGATGGGACTGAGAGGAGAAATCCACAATTCAAGTCCAGACATCAACCCTCCTCTCTGCGTAATTGATAGAACAAGCAGACAGAAAATCAGTAGGGATGTGTGAGACCAGACTGCACTGTCCGCAACCAGGCCTAACTGACACTGATTGAACTCTCTATCAGCAACCTCAGAGCACACATTCCTCTCCAGCACCCACGGAACACTCACCAAGACTGGCCTCGTCCTGGGCCATAAAACCAACCTTGATACATTTAAAAGAATAGAAATCATACAGAACTGGTCCTCAGATCATAATGGAATTAAACTAAAAATCCAGAACAACAGATCCAAGCTGCAGAGCCAAGAGCCTGTGGCAAGACCCGGGGGAAGGTCCCGATTCAGACTCCAGGCTTTGGCGGGGTCAGAGAGCAGGAAAGGGCTCTTGGTGGGTCCAGGCTGCAGTGTTGGTGGCCTGATGTGGGAGCGCACGATAAGGCAGACCCTGTGTACTGGGAGGCGACAGTGTGGAGTTTGCGACGAGGCACAGCCGGGGAGAGGCGGGCCCACCAAGTCACAGGGTGGCTGGGCCCAGCAAAACCCCTGTAAGCCGGAAGTGGTATGCACACCACTCCTGGGACAAGCGCGGGAGGCTGAAGCACCAACACCCGGAGTCAGCCCGAGACTCAGGGACAGGAATGCAGAGAGAGACAGAGGCCGCCAAAGGCCAGCCAACGACCTGCCCCTCTCCTTCCGAAAAGTGAGACCTAGGTGGGCTTCCCAGAGGAGGAGAGGTGAGCTGGACCCCAGTCCTGCCTGTCTAAGGACTGTCCCCCTGCTTGCAGCCCCCCGCGCCCCCCGCCCCAGGCCTCCTGCTCTGGTCTGACTCCACCCCTGTCCCAGTTCAGGTAGCCTTCCACTCACTTTCTACCCCCCTCCTACTCACCAAGGGGCCGCCCACCTCAGGGCCTTTGCACCTCCTTTCCCCTCGACTGCACAAGCTTCCTGTAGAACCTTGGTCCAAGCACCCCCTGACTTGCCCCAAGTCTAAATCTGGTCACCGGCTAACTTCTCTCTGAACCCTAGCACCACCGTGCCCTATGCATTTGGCAGACATGGAGAAGCAGTAAGACAGGCAGGTAAACACACAGCCCTGCCAGCAGGCAGCCCGAGCTCGAATCCTGGCTCTTCCGCTGGCTGCTGTGTGACCTTGGGCCAGTCTCTTAGCCTCTCGGTGCCCTGATCTCCTGGTGTGTAGGCTGTGGGAAGGGATGAGGAAAGTATCTAATGAGTTCACACAGGTCCAGTACTCCTGGGATGGGGCCTCTGTGGGGGACACGACCTCATCATTGGTGTCTTCCTCCATCATCAGACACCGTGCCTCCAAGGGGAAGGTCAGCTCACCACTGTCTTCAGAGCGGGCCCATGGGACGCCCCAGGAAGGAAGGAGGATGGGAAGGAATAAAGGCTGGCCCAGGGGTGACGGGAAGAGACTGGTAGGCGGGCAGAGGCCCTGCCGCCCGTGCCCCACCTCTCCATCCCCACCCCTGCTCCAGCCTCTGGTCAGTGTTCAACACCAACATGCTTCCTGGCAAAACCCATTTAAATTCCTCTTGCAGCGCTGCAGGGTGCAGTGTGCAGGCCCTATTAAAATCTAATTAGCCAAATGGATAAATAATCACACGCAAGCTTAACTCTTTCTTGCAATCACGAAGCATGCTCCTTGGAACCAGGTGGGCGGCCGGGCCTCTGACCTAGTTTGAGCGGCTGTCCTGCCTGAACCTGGCAGGTCACCGAGCTGGCAGTGAGTCCGGAGACACACTGTGATTTTCCCTGAGATGGTGTCAGTGTGACAAGCAGCAGGCCTGACCTTGACTGCTCCAGCCTTGTCACAGAGGACGAGTCACACGCAGAACCGCGAGCACCTCACTGCTCTGTCCACTCATCCACTCAGGGACATGCCTGTAGACCAGGGGTCTGAGGCTGACCTCGGCTAAGGAAAGACACGTGTGGCTTTGCCTTCTGGAAACCCTTGATCTGATGGGGGAGACAGGCAGGTAAACAACTAATTAGGATACAGGAAAAATGAAGCGTCTGAGCACAGGGAGTGAGAACTGAACCCTGTCTGTGGGCATCACAACAGGTGGACATGTTAGCACGGTTTTAGAGGGTGAATGGGAGTTTGCCAGGTGGAGCATAAAGCCATTCAAGAAAATGGAACAAGGAAAAAATTAGAAACAAAAAAGAAAATGGAAGAACAGCACACAAGCTCGGGGAAGTAATATCCTCCCCACTGTGGTCTCTATATTCGTGGAAAAACCTCAAGCATCTTGACACTGCTGGAGACAGAGGTGCAAGAGGGGTGGGCACAGGCCAAGCTGGAGTCCATCTCCGGACTCCCATGGGGGCAGACCACTGGGAAGGACGTCAGCGTAGGGTGAACAGGCCACAGGACATGCAGTGGGGAGGCTGCTCAGATGGTCCAGTCAAGGCTGACCACACAGGCCAGTGGGGTCGGTCCACGCAGACTTACTGGCCTGTTGGATGCTAGGCTGAGAGAAAGGATGGGGGAGGCGAGCCGGTCTCTATGTGCCCTGTGTCCAGTTCCACCTGAGGACCAGGAACTCCATGCCTGGGCTGTTGGAGGGGAGGCTCCCAGAGTGTCTCCTGTGGATGTGCCCACAGGGTCCCCTGGAAGAGGCCTGCCAGGGGCACAGAGGCAGACGGGGGCTCGCAGGCAGACAGAAGAGGTTGGCTGCTGCAGAGAGGGTGTGAGGAGAGAGGACAAACACCCCTGGACCCCCACCCCAGAGGCAGAGGGGAACACACAGGTCCCCAGGCACCAAACTCTCGGGCATCCCCTCCTGTAATCCTCATGAGGCTGATGCTCTTTTATGAGCCCCCGAGAGTTGGAGAACCAGGAGAGGGTGGAGTCTCAGCCCCCAGCCCTGGACCCTCACCCAGCCAGGGTTCTCACGCAGCCCTTCTGCCTCACTGCTTGGACTCTGCTTATGCCACCTCCTCCAGGAAGTCTTCCAGGTGCTCTCTGCCTGCTCAACTGCCTCCTCTGAATTCCTTGGGCAGGCAGGGGAGCTCCTGCCATCCTGGGCCCCGACACACAACACAGCCTGACTGAGGGTGACGCTGTCCAGCATTTACAGAGAAAGCAGGAAATGGAGTGAATGAAGAGCAGTGAGAGCAAGCCCCACCAGTCCTGGTCTCCGGAGAGGACGGTCAGCACTAAGCAAAGGCTGCCCAGCCCGTCCTAGCCAGTGGGAGACCGCTGAGTAACTCCCGGCAGGCGGGCAGCCGGGGAGCAGCGGCCGGCACCTCCTCCCCGACCTCCGCCCCCGGCCAGCACCTCTCGGGAGCCCAGCCCATCATGCGAGTCCACGCAGGGCCCTTCTCCCCATCGCTCCAGATGCTTGTCCTTGTTGGTCCCTTTCCGGCCCACAGGCCATCATCTAATGGGCTTAAGGTGGATTTTTTTTTTTTTTGTACGATTATGCTTTGGCAAAATGTACACCGTGACTTGTGTCCATATTTTAAATTTCCATAAATAGCCTCATTTGTTGGCTCATCCGCTTGTCTCTGTGCTCTGTCCCCAGGGGTCACCTAACACCCGCCCTCCACCGGCTGCCGAGTGCCACAGGGGCTGCCCCAACCCCCACCTCCCCTGTGACCGGCACCCGTGTGGCCTCCAGCCCCCTCACAAGCAGGCGCTCAGCCCACCACGCACCCAGGAGCAGATGTGATCGAGCCGAAGCCACGCGTACCCCTGAAGGCCCGGGGGTTCCTCCCGACTGCAGCCCACCCTCCCAGCTCTCCCTCTTGCCCCATCCTCCCCCCACGCGCCTGCCCAGAGCAAACACCAGGTGCAAGTCCTTGTCACACAGAAAAATCTAGTTAAGTTCTCCCAACAGGGCCCAGGACGTCTCCAGGGGACGGGCCCAGGCTCGGGAAGCTGCTGTCCCAGGGCCCTTGGGAGAGAAGCTATTTTACTCCAAACATGAAAGGAGTGAGGTCATCCTGGCTGAGCATCTCCAGGTGGGGGTGGGGGTTGTGCCTGTGTGTGAGTAAGCATGTGTGCACGATGCACGCGTACATGTGTGTGCACACATGTATGGGCCATCCTACAGGTGCCTCTTGCCACCTACTAGGCCACCCACCTGTGTCTCTAAGCAGTGTGGCCTGAAACCTGACAGGGGGCCCTCTGAAACCTGACAGGGGGCCCAGAGCTGACAGGGGGTCTGCTTTGGCTCTAAGGGGGACCCCGGGCTGATTCAGGGAGCAGAGCACAGAGCTCCGAGCCCCCAGGGTCTTCACCTTCCACTCACATGACTGGTCAGGCCCTTCACCTGCCTGGGCCTCCGGGCCGTGTCTCAGCCTCCCCATCAGCAGATCTGGTCAAAGTGGAAGTTACCCAAGTGCCCAACATCAGAACACCGCAGAGGCTGACCCCAGGCCCGGCAGGACTGCCCACGGAGCCCACAGATATGCCTGACACGGCACCATGGCGTTAATGCAGGGAGAGAGGGGAGGGGAAAGAAAAAAGGGGAGATGACAGACTGACCGAGAGGGTGTCCACAGCAGCATCTTCCACGAGAGCCAGGAAATGCAGGCAACCCACATGTTCATGCACGATGACTAGACTAGAGAATGTGGTATGTGAGTCACAATGGGATGTTACTCAGCCTCAAAAGGAAGGAAATCCTGCTTTTGCATCAGCATGGATGGGCCTTGAGAACTTCATGCTGAGTGAGAGGAGTCAGTCAGTTCAGTCTCTCAGTCGTGTCCGACTCTTTGTGACCCCATGGACTGCAGCACGCCAGGCCTCCCTGTCCATCACCAACTCTGCTTGCTCAAACTCACGTCCATCAAGTCGGTGATGCCATCCAACCATCTCATCCTCTGTCATCTCCTTCTCCTCCTGCCTTCAATCTTTCCCAGCATCAGGGTCTTTTCCAATGAGTCAGTTCTTCGCATCAGGTGGCCAAAGTATTGGAGTTTCAGCATCAGTCCTTCCAATGAATATTCAGGACTGATTTCCTTTAGTATTGACTGGAGTCTTTTAAGATTTCCTTTAGGATTGACTTTAAGATTGCGAGAAGTCAGAGACGAAGAAATACTACTTAGATGTGGAATCTGAAAAACACGAACCCACAGGAGCAGGGGGCAGGCTGCCGGTCACTGGGGCTGGGGTGAGGTGGGGGCCAGGGAGGTGGTCAAGGCACCAGGTCCTAGTGTGGAATGAGTGAGTCTGGGCTCTAATGCACAGATGACCGCAGCTGGAAATACTGTATCGTGTGCTTGAAAGTCGCCGAGAGAGCAGATCCTCTGTTCTTACCAAAGCAAAAGAGAAAAAGAAGGAAGTGGTGAGACCCTGTCAGGCGATGGGTGAGCTAATTAGCTTGGTTGTGTGACCATTTCACAGTGTTTAAATGTGTCGTGGGACCGTAAGTATACACCCGTTTTATTTGTCTGTTAGACCTGCATAAAGCTGGGGAGAAAAGAAGGGAGAGAGAAAGAAAGGGAGAGGAGGGGAGCCAGGATAGAGCGCTCGGGGCCGGGGGTGGGGCAAACCCACCGATGACAAGTCGGGAGAGGAGAGGGGAGAGCAGGTGCTCTGCCCGGCGCACCTGGAAGGCTCCTCCTGCAGCTGATGTGATCTGAGGGCGGGGGTGCCCGAGGGGGAGCAGGACTGAGCAAGACGGGGAGGGGGCCCAGCCGTGCGTCCGCTCTGCTCTGAGGGTCTCCGGGGTATGATCTGTCATCAGCAGTGTCCCTTAATGAAGCTGTAATTGGTCCTTTAAAGATATTTATGGACTTCAAGTATCTGTAATCAGATGTGTCTCACAGTTGTAAGGTTATTAATTTTTAATAATTAAGTGATGCTTAATGACACAGGACTAACCGGAAGCATCTCTTTGAGACACGTGACTTAATATCTCCTTAAGCAGCCACATCTCTTGCCCACCCAGGCCCCTGGCACGGGACAAGCAGGCTGTGTCTGTGTTGTGGGGTGACTCTGTGAGGCCATGGGGTGTCTGAAATGAAATAAGCCCCATGAGACCCACACCCCCCTACCCCTCAGCACATCACCCAGGCCCTCAAGGTGAGTTCATGAGATGGAACCAGATCCCTCTGGGGCTGCCTGGAGCTGGGGCCCAGGCCTCCACCGCTTCAGCTCGGTCAGACCGCATCTGAGATGAGGAAACAGGCACAGAGAAAGGACGTGACTTCACCCACAGCGGCCAGGCCAGGAGGGCCAGTGCTGGGACCCCGGCTACGCCTGAGTCCAGAGCTGTGCTGACCACTGGGCATACACTGCTCCCTTATGAGTGGGCTGGCGATCAGGAGACCGTGTGCCATCAGGGCCAGAGGAGGCCAGCCACAGCCATCACCCCAAGGAACTGACTATTTTTAAAATTTGAATTCTTATTTATAGTCAAATGCACTTGGAATAAAATTCAAAAGGAAGAAAAGTCCACTGTGAAGGTCGAAACACTAAACACTGCACAGGAGCTGGAGACCCTGAGTCTAACCGGCCAGCTTCCAGCCGCTCGCCCTGCTGGGCCAGGCTATCGTTAATCACTTATTGATCCGCTCCCTCATGCAGACAGACCCTCCAGGCCGGGCTCTGTTTTGTGCCCAGATGTGACCAAGAAGTGGGGAGAGCTGCACTCACTCCCACAATGGGGCGAGAAGGATGCCCCAAGGGTGTGCGGTCTGGGCCTGGAAGGGCGGCGATGCGGACTTCCCCGCCAGAGGCCCGGTTCTCCCACAGCCCCATCACTGGAGGTCCGCGACCGATATCCCCTGTCCTGTTGCCTTTCCCTCCCTGGCAGAGGCCCAGGACTGGCTCTGCCCACAAGATACCTGGGTCATCTGGATCTGAGCTGGGCAGGGAGGGGAGGGACAGGTCAATGAGAATAAAACAACCCCTGAGGCGAGACAGCTGCTGCCTTCAGCGTCAAGGCCAGCGCACGGTGCCTGCCCCACTTGCCGCTCCCATGCCGACTGCAGGCTGGCCCTCGGGCCGAGGCACAGGCTCTGCACTTTGAGTCAGTTCATCAGTCTTTGCAAAGGCTAGTGGGAGGCCAGGACCCAGTGGTGAAAGCACTGCTTGTATCCCGGGGCACGCACCCTAGCAGTTAGGAGCCTGGGCTTACTCTTGACCTGGGACAGACCAGCGTCCTGGGATGCCCACTGCCTCTGGATGCTGAGGACCAGCCGCAGCCCTGCCCAGGCCACTGGGATGCTTCGGGATCTGACACCGTAGCACAGATAGCAGGTGAGGCAGAAACAGGGCAGACGAGAGAAATGGGGAGACGGCACAGGTCCCTGCCGGCCAGCTCGTGGGGGAGGCTGCGCCCGGCGTCCACTCTCGGCTCCTCCCCAGTTTTCAGCAGGGTACCTGCTGCCCAGGAAGAGGGTGTGTCGTCTCCCTGTGTGGCTCAGAGCGCTCCTGTGAACTAGCTCACGTCCTCAGATGGGAGCACATGTCGTGCCCTTGAAGGAAGGGACGGACCTGCCCCTCTGCCCGTGTCTCTCCCACGTTGAACGGCGGGCGTGCCCAGTGAGAGCTGAGCCTGGAAGTGCCCTGTGCCCTGCTCCCTGGGCTTCCTTGGCTCACTTCTGCTGCACTTACACGTGTTCAAGTCACTCGAAATTCAGATTCTCCATCATGTACAAAGGAACCCACAACCTAACAAATATACTGGCTAAACGCACTTTTTTGTAAAAATTGTAAAAAATGTTGCCACGTTCTGCAAATGCGGTCCACTACCTACTATGATCACTTCATTTTAGAAAAACAAGCACCACAGTGACCCAAGGCATCGTACGTGCATGGAGTCTTCCAGCTCCCCAAATACCCGCACGCTGTGACTCTGCAGGTCCCTGGTGGCAGATGGAGAAGTCCAGGCGCTGTTCATGGCTGATCTGCTTGTAGCCAAGTGCAGTGTAATTCCTCACCACCCATTCGTGCAAAGACTCATTTATAAAACCGTTCTTTTGGACCAGACGATCTATAATGCCTCAGATTCCTATGTGAGTCTATTATTAGGAAAACAGGCCTGACTTTATTTCCTGCTCCATACACCTACACTCACTAAACCTATTTACTGTGCTTGGGTTCCATTTGTTTCTCTTCAGGAAGCACAGGCTCTGGGAACAAACTGCCTGGGCTGTGTGACCTCAGGCAGCTTCCTTAACTTCTCTGTGCTCTCTATATAAACTGAGAATACTCTCCATTAGACCTCTTGAAATTCTCTGGAGCACAAACAGAAGCGACAAAGCTAAAGTGGACTTGAAACTGCACCTGATGGCACTCTCATTATCAGTATGACTAGGGGCAGGAGTCATAGGAGCTGCTCCTTCAGTAACTCCCTAAAAGGTCAACAAGTTCCTGTGCTAGGTGATGAAAGGTATGAAGATGAATCAGACATTGATCTCGCAGAAAGATGAACACTCAGGCAATTAGAGAATAGAACAAATATGAAAATAGCGCACTCGGACACGTGCTCCAGAAAGCGAGATGCAGTGGGTACTCGGGAGGAGGGGATCAATGTTGGATCAGATGACTGGGGAAGTCAGCCTGCAGGTTTATTGAATATGAGTTTGGGCCAAAAACGATAGAGAGAAGCTGGATACTTGAGGCTGGCTCTTGAAACCCTACCCCTCGTTGATGCGGGCATTTGGGGTTTGTTACTGTCTTATGTCAGCTGCATGCTCTAACCTTCAGAGGAAGCCTGGCAACCACTCCTACGTGGACCTCAGACCACACTCAGGAAGCCGTGGGGACTCTGATAATCATAAAGGCAAAGATTGGAGGGTCTATTTGAAAGGTGAATTGTAAATAAAACTAGATCATGGAAAATTCTTTGTGAGTCTTCTTTTTATCTATTACATGCTGTTACTCTTTTTTCACCTCTCACTGGGCTAGGTAATGAAATGGGTCCAAGGATCTGGTGAGCTATGTGTAATCTCCACCCACTGCACCCAAAACTGTTGACCAAGCATTAAAGGACTCAGGACACTGTGTAGAGTTCTGTGCGGGGAAGAGAAAATGGTCCTGGGTCTTTGACCCCATGACCTCACATTCCAGAGTGCAGACACACATGAGGGGCTTCAGGATGCCGAGGGAAGGTACTTCTTGGCAGGAGGTCCCACGGGGCTACCCTACAACCACAGGTCGAGAGCCACCCACCCTGATCAGGGCTCACAGTGGCCCCAGGCGGGAGAGAAGTCCTAACACAGACCCAGCGCCAGGGAAAGCAGATGGTTTCAGCACCATGGAGAGCTCATGGAGACACTTTCCTGGAGCCAGACTTGAGCTTCGGCTTTCTGCCCCCTCCTGCCCTGGACTGTCCAGGAATTACAGCGGTTCTGATGAGTCTGACCCGGAAACCTGTCAGAGTCCTGGACATCGAGACTGGAAGAAGGTCATGGCTCATTCTCCAGTCCTAGCGGGGCGTCTGTGCCCTGAGCTCTCCAGGGATGGGTGTTCTGGGGTCTTATTCTAAAGAGACTGGTTAAGGGGTTCTGGGATACTCTCAAGCAGAGCCCATCAGGGAAGGCCTGAGTTCTTACTGAAGATATAGCATGGGTCTCCCCTCAACTGCACCCCCACCCAATCCCAGGGTTTCATGTCACAGTCTTCATGGTGCCTCCTGGGCAGTCTTTCAGCCCAGCCACCCTTGGGACCCCAGCCATAGCCAAGGGTCAGAATCGGAAGGACACCAAGTCCATCACCCGGAATCTGCCACATGTTCTGCTCAGCAAGAGTGTGACTGAGAACATCTGGATTTTTCCCTTTCAACCAGTTGGCTAAATGCCTCTGAGCTCCCTCCAGAGTCAATAAAACCAAATCAGGCAGCCACCCCCTCAGCCCTGGCAGATGCTGGTTGTCTTTGGAGCAGCAATCCATCTGTCTTGACGCCATCCCTATGCTTCTCCGTGGACAGGTGCTGACCCTCCACTTCAGACTGCAGGGTGCCTGGTGGGTGGAGACCAGGGGGTCTCCAACCTCTGTAAGACTGTACAGCCCCCTGGAGGCTATGGTCTCCCTGGGAGGCTAGGCTCTCAGAAGAAAGAATCTTGCCTTTCTGCCCCAACCAGGAACCATGAAGACTAGAGATCGCATCTCCCACATCTGAGCAGCAGGTGGAGAGGCAGAAGGTCCCCCATCTGACCATAAGATTTGGCAGGTGGTATGTCCTGCCTCTGACCAGCAGTTGAGGAGATATATCACTCCCATCTGAGCATAAGGCCAGGGGCTATGGATCAGGGGCTCTATCCCCTCCATCTGTCCAGCAGATCAGGAACCGCCTCCTCCATCAGACTGGATGATGCCCTGAGATCAGGAGCTGTGTCTTCGTGACCAAGCTCGGTACCTCCTTCTCAGTGGAGGGCAGTTCACACAGTTTCCTCTGTCAGGGCCCAGGCTCTCTCCATAGAGGGTGACAAAGGGTGTGTCACTGACCATCAGATGGATGTGCTGGCCTCTGATCACTCTATTGGCCAGGAGCTTGGGATGTCTGTTCTCAGAGGACTTATCTGAACAAATGAGTAACCCACACAGCTGAGCAAACAGAAGGAGACAGTGATGCTTCTCTTTTAAAGAAGAAAACATCGCTCACAAGATGAGCAGGAAATAGTGTCATTTATTTTAGTCTCGGTGCAATGGCAAATAAGTCAATTTCTCACCCTAGGTGCTCTGGGGGAAAAAAAAAAAATGGAGATGGATGTATGTTTGCTATGACAGGAGGGTGTTCCGGTTTTCCTCTTGAAGACACAGATGGGACGTGGGCAGAGCCCCCCGCTGCGGGCCCCTGTCCCACACCCCGCTCCTTGGTCCCACGGGCAGAGCACTTTCCAAGCTGACTTAGAGCAAAGCTGCTTTTGCCTGAACTCTCTCGGTGGGCAAAGTGAAGCTCAGAGCAAATGTTCTGGAAAATTATTCTGATCCCAACTTACGGCATGACCTTGAGTCTCTAACTTCATCTTTTAGAAGCCAGCGATATCACCTGTCAGAGTGGGACCAGGTTAGATGCCTGAGGTCTCATCACCATCTGAAGACGGGGACACTGCCGAACGCATCTCAGGGCTGGGGCTCCGCGGTCCCTGGACTCAGCTCTCTGCCATCATGACAACTGGATGCATGTGCTGGCCACTTGGCACTTTATAGAGCTCTTCACATTGTCCGTGATGAGAGCCCAGGATGAGAGCCCCTGCCCGGGCTGGCCCTGGGTGCCGGGTCTCTGCACCCTGCCCACCGCGTCCCCTCGCCTTCCCTCACGGACGTGCGCCTGCAAGTCCCCAGAGGTCGTTGAGCCTGAGGTTGTGGCCTCTGCGGGCCCGGAGGGGAGATTCAAAGGCTGTGCTCTACTTCCTCACCTCATTCCCTGCTAGTATAAAGATATTGCAGCATCAATTTCTGAAACCACACGGATTCAGGGCCCATTCATCACTGCCTGCGGCTGGAAAGGAGGCAATTATTGGAGTCATCGGCTGTCCTCAGGCCACTGCTTCAGGCAAAAGCGGGAGTCACAGACGCCCCGGGCCCCTCCCAGGAGCAGATGGCTGGGAGAAGAGCAGGCGGCTCCGGGCCGGGCAGTGTGTGTGTGCAGCCCATGCTTCTTCTGACTCCACCAGCCCGACGCTCATATGAGGGGCCGGCTCCGCACTCAGAGATGCCAAACTGTGGCCTGAGCGGAGGACCGCACCACAGCCGCCCTGTCCCATCAGTCCCCCGCTGGCCCTCCCGGCTACCGCCACGCTCCCTCCCCTCGGACCCATGAGCCCGCCCAGCGTGTCCCTGCCTCCAGGCCGTTCCTTGCTCTGGGGGGCCCTTCCGCGCATCCTCCAGGGCCCCCCTCTCCAGCCCCAGACCTCAGCAGGAAGGTCCGTCTTCTGGGCGCCCTTCACCACCACCCCGCCCCCGGGTCCTCTGCCACCGTCACTGTCCCTGCATTTCCTCCTGACAGTTCACTTGCCGGGGTGACTCCTCATTGTCTGTCTCCCCACGGTGCTGCCTGCGTGAGGGTAGGGCCCACAGCCTGGCCTCAGCTGTCACTCACCTGGTCCTGCGCCTGGCATGTGGGAGTGACTCCACAAACACCAGAGACCAGACAGACCCACCTGTGCCCTGGCTGGGCCTTGGTGGGAATTGACTTCTCACATAGTGCTTGGAGGCAAGCTGAGCAGGCAGGCTTCACAGGATCCAGGGAGAGTCCCCTGGAGCCTCCCTTCTCGTGGCTCTGCTAACCAGGTCCTCCCAGACTCCACATCTGGCTGGAGGAAGGATAACTTGCGTCCCAGACCCCAAGTGAAGCACATCCCTTCTGCTCATACCCGCTGCCCAGAGCATGGTCACCTGGCCATAAATTGAAGTGAAGTCGCTCAGCCATGCCCAACTCTTGTGACCCCATGGACTATAGCTTACCAGCCTCCTCTGTCCATGGGATTCTCTAGGCAAGAGTATTGGAGTGGGTTGCCATTCCCTTCTCCAGGGGATCTTCCTGGCTCAGGGATAGAACCTGGGTCTCCCGCATTGTAGGCAGATGCTTTACCATCTGAGCCACCAAGGAAGTCAACCTGGCCATACCTGGCACCAAAAGCAGCTGGGGATCTAATTATGCCTCAGAAAGAGAGGAAGTGGGTTGCTGGTGAATGGGCAGCTCTCTGTGCTACAGGGCATCTTTTACCAGCGGTGTGTGGCTGGTGCTGGGTCAAAAGAGAAAAAATCAGGTCAGCGGGTTGTTGTTTTCTTTTTCTTTTTATCTAAATTGTACAGAACTAGTCCCCTGAAGTCAGGACATCCAGGACAAGCACTGGTCAGAATACACATGTGCTTTTCATGCAGTCTCCCATAGGACATTGATCAGAAATCTGGTGATGTACAAGAGGATGGGCAACCACAGGGCATCTCTGACCACACAGTGTAAACTCCCCATGCCCTGCCTCCTGCTTCCTCCCAGGGGCAGAGCAAGCTCCCAGCGCCCTCTGCTGCCTGCCAATTTCCTCACTGTCCTGCTGCCGTGGGAACTGCATGTTGAGATGCGACTGTCCTCTTCAGCAACCCCCTGGGGCAGCCATTAAAGAAAGGCATTATCTAAAGCACTGAGCTGGGGGTAAGGAGGGCGGGTGAGTGAGAAGCATAATCAATTGTTTCTAATTAAAATGGAAATAATACAGAACATTACCACGGATGATGGGTGAGTTCTGCAGGCTCCACTTATGGCTGAAGGCTGCTTTATGTAACTCAGAACCGGAGAAATAAAGTTGCTGATTCATGGTTCCCAGAGGGCCATGGCACCAGTTCCGTCCAGGCTTTCTCCTTCCTCGAGTGCTCCCTGACGTCGCCTGCCGCTGGACTGGCCATCTGCTGATGGGTGCACACCCTGGGGCACTCTGTCAAGGACCAGAGTCCACCCGTGGAGCCTGCTTCAAGAGCGAGGCCTCTGCCCACAGTACCTGTGACGACGGGTCACAGAGCAGCTCCGTCACCTGGGCAGGCGGTTCCCTTCTCCAGACTTTTCCTCCCCACTCACCAGGCTCAGAGAGGGAATGCAGAGCTCATATTCCTGCTCCTGGGAGGAGAGGAAACCCTCCGCTTCTAAAACCTCGCGATCCTGTGATTTCACTGCTGGAGCAGGTCTAGGGCCTGGGCTCCCCTTACACTGGATCCAGATCTAATCACACGGCTAGTTTTTCCCAATGTGGATGCCCCCCCGCTATCACAGGAGAGTACATAGCAGGTGTGAGTTTGGTGTCTTATGACGCAAATAGGCACGTTCTCGAGCCTGGGTAAATTACTCACTAACACTTGTGAGAGAAGAACTAGTGACTCAACACTTACCAGGCGCCTCCTCTGGGCCAGGGTTGTGCTAAGGCCCTGGCAGTTTTTATTATCACTTTATTCATTTGACCCCCAACAGCTCTCCCAGGTGAGCGCGCTTGTTATTCCATGTTAAAGATGAAGACACAGAGGATTAGAAAAGGGAACTCGGGAGGCCACGTGGATGCAAGTTTGGAGGCCAGGGTGGTGGACCCCCAAGCCACGTTCCTAACAATCCCAGAGGCTGCAGGCGTCCTTGCCTCCAGCCACCAAGGCAGTACCCTGGGGACAGCTTAGCAGAGATGACAAGGGGAGTGGGGGGAGGCCCAGGAGGGCCAAGAGGAGGGGGCGGTTTGGCAGGGCATGGAGGGACCCCTCCTGGGGATAGCCCACTCTGCAGCCCAGGCCGGCAGCTTCCCCCATGATGCCAAGGGGTCCTGGGGAAACGTGTCTCTCCCCTCAGTGGTGAACTAGGTGCTTGGCACACACGCTGAAGCTTCTGATGAGGACGGTGGATGCCTAGGGTCCCCAGCAGGTCCTGGGACCAGCTTCTGTGAGCCCTGGGTTTCCGGCCCAGCCTCTGAGCCGATGAAGCAGCCTCTTCATTCGCCCTTCAAAGGCCATGCGTGTCTCATTTGCTTTCCTCCCGGTCCCGAGGACATGTCATGAGTGTGTTAGCACTCCCACTTTCCATGAGGACTCCCAGGCTCCTCCGAGAAGTTTAGTGATGGGATGGACATCCGTGCCATGGGGCACCCTCAGGTCTCCCCAGAGTCTGGCCAGCCTGGGCTCTTTGCGCTATTGTTCATGAGCAAATATTGGGCCATCAGAGAAGTACAGAGGACAAGCCCACCCCAGACTGAGCCAATCAGAGAACTGGCTGCCTTGGGTCAGTGGCCCGACCACCAGGAGAAGGGCCTGGCTCCCCAAGGAGCATAGAGCTGGGCAGCTCATCTTGTGGATGAAGGACAACAGATTCGATTAAGAGTCCTGCAACCAACTTAGAATTGATTTGGATATAAATAGATGGCGTGAAACTCATCCCAGTACCGCAGGGGCCCAGCTCCCCCTCGGGGTCACACTGAAAGACGGTCATTTCTAAACCCGGTTAGTTCTGTGACTCCTGACACCCAAGATACAGCTGGGCCGGGTCTCAGGACAGAGAGACTCAGCTAGACTTGGTCGCATGTCCCCTCTCTGTCTCTTTCTCTGTCTTTTATCTATCATCTGTCTGCCTGCCATTCTATTTATTTATCATCTATCTAGCTATCAACCTGTCTCCTTCTCTCCCCCTCTGTCAATCTGTCATCTATCTGTCTGTCTATCTGCCAGTCTATTATCTACCTGCTATCTGTCTGTCTCTCTATTACCTGTCTTGTCCGCACATCATATAAACTTTCTTTCCTAGTCTCACTCCAAGGGGGAGGAGACTTAATTATTCATGAGTTGCCAAGGCCTCTGGACCCATCGATTTTGTTTCTGGTTCCCCCTTGGATCCGGTACACGGATTCTGGTTTGAGCGCATTAAGTCTCTTGAATAATTAATATGGTAATTTAACCTGAGCAGAATGAACAAATGTTACCTTCTGCTTAGAGAGTGGGAAAAAGAATTTCCCTGAGGCAGTTTTCCCAGACCCCTTCCTGTCACTCCAGCCCTTGAGAAGGAGCATCAGTCCTGCAGAAGGAAACTTCTAGCTGTTCCTCCCGGTCCCTTCCTGAAGGGAGGCAAAGGGCGCCTCGCCCACTGCACGGGGAATCGTGGCAGCCAGGCTCCCGCCGGCTCCGTGGGGTGACGAGGACCCGCGTCCGAGTTTCCCTTGGACCTGATGGCCGGGTCCTTCTCCAGAGGCCTCGCCCCTGCCTGCCTCCCTCGCCGTTGCACATGGGACTGGGAGAGTCTCTGGGCTGAGCGTCCCCTGGGGACCCCTAGTGGACCCTGCACTGCAGGCCCCATGCCATCTGAGCTCTTGGAAGGCTGGTGCATTTGTCCCCGGGTTGCACAGGGAGAGAGCAGCTCCCAGACATGGAGACAGAATGAAAATCGCAACTCTGAGAGCCAGGAAGAAAGTCGAGAGAAACCGGTTAGGAAGCGGCGTGGAAAGCCCCACATGGGATTTGGGGAACATCTTTCAGATCCCAGGAGTGCGTCATGAGGCTGTGTCTTTTCCATGGTCCAAGCAGCACCAGTCTGTCCCAGCAGGGGCCCACCACTGGTCTCCAGGGCAGCAAGAATCTGCATTTCCAGAGCCCCCATCCCCACCCCATCAATGCCAGTGGTGTACAGGGCGTAGATCCCCAGCCCTCCATGTGGCATGAAGTCCTCTGAGAAATTCCCTCCATAACGCGGCATCACCTGGGAACCCACAGCTCTGGCAGCCCTGGCATCTTGTCACCCTCGTCACAGACTGGCCTCCGGGGCTGTCCCTTCCTGGTGCCCATGGCCTGCCTCACTCTCCCCTCCTCCAGGGAAGCTGCCCCAATGTCCAGCTCACCTCCATGGCCTTGCTCCCGCTCTCAGGATGCCTCCTGTATGTTTCACGGGCTGCGCTAGGCACATCATAGAATGGTCACCTGATTCGTCTCCTGACACCACTCCACTGCACACCCAGGAGCATTTTCTCTCCCTGCTCTTGGTATTACTTAGCTCTGACCTAGAGTAAATTTTTGAGTGATTAAATGATGGTGGGTAAATGCCAGTAAGAAGCATTAAGGAGGGAGGGGGCCTGGGGTCTGGGTGGGACCCCTCTGTTCTCCTGCTGAAGACCACCCCGCCGAGCACCGTGGCCTGGCAGACCCGGAGGATGTGGGACCAGCCGCTGAGGCAGCAGGGATGCCTGGGGCCTTCCCAGTCCCGGTCAGCAGCTGTGCGCGACGGGGAGGCTGGGGTTGCAGCCTGTGTACTGATTTCCTGGCACTGTCATAACAAAATATCACCACTGGGGCAGCTTGAAACAACAGAAATTTATTCTCTCGCAGTCAGAGGCCAGAAATCTGAAATCAGGGTGTCAGCAAGTTGGGCTCCGACTGAGGGCTCCAGGGGAGGGTGTTTCCCTGCCCACCCCCCAGCCACTGACGTGGACAGGATCCTCAGCACCCTTGGGGTGTGGAGGCCTCCTTCCAGCCTTCCCCTGGTCTGCAGTGGCCGCCTCCCTGCGCCTGTCTGTCCCGATCACCCTCATCTGACCATGGCAGGGTCACATCAGGTGGTGGCCACCCTGCCCCCGTGACCTCATCTTAACTTCGTCATCTGCAGAGACCTGCTTCCAAATATAGTCACCCTCGCAGGTACCTGGGGTTAGGACTTGGATGTTTCGGGAAGGGGGACACACTTCAACCACTACACCCATGGTAGAGATGAAGAAACCAAGGCTCAGAGCGTCCAGAAAATTTTCCAAAGGCTGTGCCGTTTATGAGTGGTCAGCCTGTACTCGGTCAAGCCTTGCCCACTGCCCGGGCCTTTGTGCCCTGTCCTCTCCCTGGGACCACCAGCATCTCTGCGTTTCTCCAGGGCCTGTCAGCCATGTCATTGCTGGTAGGAGATGAGCAGAAGCCTGTTTGCAGCCTCAACTCTCTTACATTTTAGGCTCTGTACTCAGCATCCCACCAGTTAGATTTACTCTCCTGTTTCTCCAGGCAGGAGGACTGGGGCAGGTCTGGAGACACCAGTGACCAGCCTTGTGGGCCCCCTGGGGAGGCGAATCTGAGAGGATGACTTGGAGTTGAGGTTGGGAAGGTGTCTGGGGCCTGAGTCCCCAAGTTCTTCATTCAAATAGAATGAATTCTATTTCCTCTCTGTCCCCACGAGAGGAAAACAGAACCCTGATCCCTGCAAGCTTGATGCGCCTGAACTCAGGCCACTGAGCATCACCCGTCACTTCACAGGAAAGCTGGAGTCCACGGCTCTCTCAGGGCATGTGGACTTAGTAACCGGCCCAGCCCCCAGACGCATCCCCTGCATTTGCCGCAATCATGTTTCATATGCTAATATGATAAATGCATGTGTGTTTTTTAATTGGCACCAGTTATTCCTCATCCTGCATAAAGAAAATAAGATGACTAGACTTATCTCTGGAGAAAATGCCCCACGCTGCCTGTCTGAACTTCTGTAGCGCGTGTGCACTTAGAGTCCGCGAAACAGCAGCGTTAGGTGGACTGGACGGAGTCACGGCTGCCGCCCCGTTTCCACAGGCGAGGACACGGAGGGTCAGAGAAGCTGATTAAATCGTGCTGAGGAACGGAGCCCAGTCCTAACCGCACACCGACATGCTTTCTACAGCACCATTTGTCTCTCATCTGAGGTCAATTCCAAGGGCAGCCCAAGTGACCAAAAACCCATACCCACTTATGGTGTACACATACGTACCCAACTTCTGCCTTCATTAATGTGTGTCCACTGAGCCTGTGCTTCAGGAAAGCCTCAGAAGTTTAAGAATCTCACCTCCTCATCTCCAATAGCTTCAGCCAAGCACAACTGCATATGTGTCTGGTCATGGAAGAGCCAACAATCTTGGTTCCAGCTCATGAAACAGAGGACAATACAGCCAATATGTGTGCTTCCCCTAATAAACCACTGAATAAATGGTGGGGATGGGCCTGAAATATGGTGACCAAGCTCCAGCTGCTCACAGGTCCCTGGGATCTGATCTCCGTCACTCACCCAGGGCCTCTGACGTCAGACTGAACGCTTGGGCCGGGGCCAGGGTGACGCCTGCACCTAGGAGAGGGCCTTCATTTCGGGAAAAGGCTTCGGGCACCATGATTTATTTCAGAATTCCTCCCAGTTCTGACTTAGGACCCACCAAAATCAGGGATGCACTGAGAATGACCTTGAATCTCGGTGGAACTGAGACTGTGTCATGCGTGCTCACACATGTTCTACGCTCACAGTGGAAGGGGCTGACTACTGATTTCTGTCTGGGGCACCAAAAAGAGCACTGGGGTAAGGGAAAAAATGATCCGATCCGGATGTTAATCCATACACACACACACACACACACACACACACACACGCATCCTGGTCTATCTGATGAAGAAACAAACTAGCTCACCTTTTAGTTCAGCCTCTACTTAACAGTCACTCCAGTGTTCTTGCCTTGAGAATCCCAGGGACAGGGGCGCCTGGTGGGCTGCCGTCTATGGGGTCGCAGAGAGTCAGACACGACCGAAGCGACTTAGCAGCAGCAGCAGCAGCAGCAGCTACTTAACAGTGTGACTTTCTTGGTTTCTTAACCAATCAACCAATAGGTCAACCAATCAGCAAACACCTTCACTGACACCTTCTCTGCACCGGGAACCCTGCCAGCCTCCAATACCTGAAACCAAGTCCCATTCTGAAGGCTCTCAGCACTGGGGAAGCTGAAGGGCAGGACTTAAAGCTATTTCCCAGAACACAGTTCCTGTGGGCACCCAGCCTCCTGGGTTGCACACAGTAGGTTTTCAGTAAGCACTGATTTGGTGGGGGCAGGGGTGCTTTGCTGCCTGGAGTCTCTGATGGCCTTCCAGCTGCAGCGTCAGCTGAGGCAGAGTGGTGTAGGTGCTTGGTCAGCCCGGGACCTCCCAGGCCCCAGCTCCTGTCTCCAGCGCTTGCTGACGCTTCCTCCACGATGTCAGAAGACACTTGGTAAATGTTAGCAGGACGATGAAAGCTGCTTCTGAACCAGCTCATTTTTCTGAGCCCTGAAGCGCCTGGGGCCTGGACGGGGAGTTGTCAGAGGTAATGAATGGATCATTCCCGGAACGAGGGGCCTGGGAAAGATGTTTTAAAATTGGAAGCATGGGGTTTTTATTTATTTATCTCCTTATGCCCTGCCTTGTTCAAAAAGAATTTAAGACAGCTTATGAAGATTCATAAACTAGAACAAAGAAATATAAATGAGGGTCTGGGAGAGGGAAGCAGGGCTTCCCGGGCCAGGAGGAGCCTGTGCCTCACAGGCGCCCCGCCGCCCTCTGCCTCTCTGAGCCTTGTCCTCCGGGGACACTGCCAGGACCCCGCTCACCGGTCAGGACCGCTCCACCATGCTGGGGAAGCTGATGTACTGCCTGTGAGCTCCACATCACTCACGTTCCTGAGTGTGCACACACGTGCGCCCATCACACACATACACTGTGAACACAAGCTTGCTTACGCACACACATGCACACACGGACATGCATATTCATATGCATATATCACACACAACATGCAGGTACACCTACACACTCACACCGACAGACATACACATGCCACTCATACACACGTGCACACACAATACACACACATACAACACATATGCACACACACAAGCACGTCCCACAGAAGGACAAAGCCTCTGGAGAGGGCTGTGGGCTTTCTGCGCAGAGAACCCTGGTCGAGCAGAAGAGCCCTGAGATCTGGAGGCCCCCAGGCCCAGCCAGGCGGGTGGTCTTGAGCTGGGAGGCTTGGCTGCGGTCTCCTGGGAGAAGGACCTTGTCCTCTCACACACCCACCCCAGGAGACAGATGAACCGTCTGCCTTTCATGGCTGTTCTAATTTGAGAGACCCCGATTGAGCCTGATGCTCCCCACGGGACCTGCTTCCATCCCTGTTCACACCCACTCACTGTGGTGGACAGAACGCCCCCCAAGGTACGCCCATGCCCCAAACCCCAGAAACTGTGGGTGGGACCTTGTTCAGAAAAGAGGTCTTTTCAGATGTGGTTAAGGGTCTCAAAATGAGACAGTCTTAAACTGAGGGCCGACTCCTGTTCCAACGGTTGCTGTCCTCACAAGATGCAGAGGAGAGGCGGACCCAGAGGGACACCCCGGGAGCAGGGAGGCCACGTGAAGACAGAAGCACAGACTGGAGCGATGCTGCCATGGCCGAGAAACCCCGGGGGCCACCAGAAGCTGGGAGAGGCGGGAAGGACCGTCCCCGGGAGCCTTTCGGGGGACGTGTCTGGTACAGCTTGCCGTCAGCCTCTGGAGCTGGGAGAGGATGAACTTCTGTTGTTTTAAGCTGGCTAGTTTGTTCCCATTTATTTGGTGGCCACAGGGAACAAATACACTTACTCTGTTATTTGTAAAATGCAATAAACCCTCATAACCCCCTCAGCAACACAGCCACGGCGGCCACCCACGCTTAACCCTTTGTCCTGTATCCCGTGCCCCTGCTCCCCCATCCAGGTGATTTTCATCTCCAATTTGTAATTTTTGCCAATTTAACAGGCACCATCACATCCTCCAGAACTTGGACCTGCCTCCCCTGATGGCCAGTGACCAAAGTCACTTCCTGGTCCTCACTGGCCAAGGGGGTCTCCTCTGGGCGGAGGTGCAAGCTGTGTCTCTGTATTCAGGACATTGACCTTTCCTTGGTTATGTTTGCAGCAAGATAACTTGTCCCAGTTTGTAACTAGTCTCTTGGTTTCTTCTGATGAACAAAATTTCACATAGGATGCAGGATTCCAATGAAAAAATGAATGAGAGAATGAATGAATGAATGAGTGAGTGAGCTGTTTTCAGTCCTGGCTTTTCCACCCATGGCACTGAGGTCCCTGCAGTCCAATGGGACCCAGCTTCCTTGCTGTTAGCACAAGGACCTGAGTCTTATTCCTGGCCCAGCCTTCCCCACCTGGCTCTCTGATGCCACAGAATCTGCTGCACCGCTGGGGAAGAGCCTTGAGGATTACTAGGAGCTTCTTAGACAAAGCAATTTCTAAGCCTCTTTAAATCCTTTCTGAAACATGCTGGCATATAAATAAATAAACAGTTCCAAAGCAATTTCCATCTGCCCTCCCCAAGCTGGGACTCTTCCAAGCTGCTGGCCAAAGGTTCCTGAAACCGCCACGAGCCCCGGGGCTGGCCCGAGGGCCTGCACGGAGGCACCTGTCCCCCCAGCCCAGCAGCACCCTCTCTGAACACCAGCCTCTCTGCAGCCGGGAGCAATTGGACTCTGCAGACAAGTAACCTCTTTACGGGCTGTTTCATTGTGAATCGTCACCAGACAACTATTAATCTTCAATCATACTTTTATCAAGTGTTAATTTTTTTTTCCTGTCTCTCTCCCCAAGACTGGGAATATCCATATAGCAGCTGTCACGGGTCGTTACCAACTGCATCTTCCCCGCTATTACAGCGAAATAAAGCCAGATAGCGAGAGACTGGAGGCGCTGTCCGATTGACAGCTTATCTGGGGATCCGAGGGCTGCCAGCTAGATGATATTGCTCTGTCACATCTGGGCATGTGCCCCCCCGTGAACAAAGGACGTGGCAAATGGACGCTGTCGCCCCACGGTGGCCCATGCCCAGCACCAGACCATGACCGTCCCAGCCCAGGGGTGCGGGTCCCTCCAGGGACAGATGGCAGACGGGGAACTGGAGGGCCAAGCAGTGGGACAGCCTCTGCATTACCATTTAGACGGAGCAGGAAACGGAGACCGTCATCCCTTGCTCAGAAGCTGCCGCAGGCATCACCGGAGCCCAGCCCAGGGCACGGAGGAGAGGCGGAGAGCGTCATCAGCCCGTGTGAGAGGGAGCGGATGGGGGCAGAGACAGCTGCAGCAAGGATGGCGGTCCTCCCGGCCAGAGTGACCACAGGCAGTGAAGGCCCGGCTGGCACCGGCCCCTAGGGCCGCCACCAAATTCCTAAGCCTGTGCAGCTCTAGACAACAGAGGTCCGCTCCCTCGGGGGCTGGAGGCCGGAAGTCCAGAGTCAGGGCTCCTTCTGGGGGCACAGGGGGAGGACCAGTCCAGCTCCCAGGGGCAGCAGGACGCCCCTGACCCTCCTAGGGCGGCAGCACATTGCACCAGTCTCTGCCTCATCGGCACGTGTCGCCGGCTCCCTGCCTGCCTGTCCAAGTTTCATCTTCTCAGGTCCTTGCATTATGTCCTCCCCGACTCCGGGAGGACCTCCCCTTCCTCTGATTGATTACAGCTGCAAAGTTGATATTTCCAAATAAGGTCACACTCACAGCTGCTGGGGGTTACGACCTCTACAGATGTTTCTGGGCTACACAAGTCAGCCGAGGCCTGGAACCGCCGGCCGTCCGCTGGGTACTGATCCTGGTGGGGAGGGGTCCTTCCCCGTGGCCCCTCCACTGGGTGGTCTACAGCCTAGCGCAGGCAGCAGCTCTCCAGGGTCTTCCCCAGCAAGGAGAGGCCGTCCTGGGCAGCCTGCCCCTCCGTACCCACTGTCCTTCACTGAATCTCCATCTGTGTTCCTTCAGGGTCACACCAGGGGACGGGCATCCAGACCCCCACCGTCAGTCTGCAGAGGGAAGCAGACCTTCTCAATCCACACCCTGGGAGCCACAGACTAATCCGTGACGTCACCGCTGTCCACAGGGACGCCTCATCTGAGGCCAAGCCCAGCCCTTGGACGGCCTGGCCGCGGCTCTCGTGGAGGGAGGGGTGGAGGGAGGGGGACAGAGAGGAGGGGAGGGGGGAGGGCGAACTGCGCCACGGGGCGGGGCCTTCATCCCCCTCTGTTGACCTCCAGATGTGAGCAGCATGTTCGGGGCTTGAGCCAGACACCCAGAGAGAAGGTCGCAGACAACACTGAACCGAAGCACGCCCACCTGACACTGGCCCGTCCGGAGGGAGCGCTCCCTGCCTGCCGCCTCGAGCCCACGTGGGGAGGCCTGGGCTGCCTCTCCTCTCTCTGGGGCCGGTCCTTCTGCAAACAGAAGAGCCTGCTGGGCTCAGGGGCCCTTCCAAAGGCCCCCACCCTCCTGGGAAGGGACTGGAGAAGGCAGAGGTCAGGAAGGGACTGACCCTCTGCTTTCTGCGTCTCCCCTGCAGCCCAGATGCAGCCTCAGAACCTTTCTCAACCCCCAGCTCCGGGCATTGTTGACCAACTGGCCCACAGGCACGGTCCACCTGCCAGCCCGAGCCATTCAGTGAGAACGCTGAGGCGCGAACAGCGGGATCCACTCCGAGGGGACTCTGTGTGCCGAGAGCCAGGGTGGCCCCACCCCGGGACTCAAGCTCAGGGCGGGCAGGGGGAGCCAGGCGTGCAGAGCCCCGTAGGAGCCACGCTGCTGAGGGAGGGGTCCTGTGTTTCAGGGACAGGCTGGCAGTCATCGGGGTGAGACGGGAGGTGTGTGTGGGCCTGATGGGCCCAGACAGAGGGGCTCCCGGAAGGCTCGTGGGAGCCCCTCCCGGCCACCGGCTAGCAGATGCTGTTTGCTCCTTTCTCAGCAACCAGGCACAGTGGTCCCTGCCCCCCGCCCCCCACCACTCCCTCCCAGAGGATCTCGGCCAGTGAGAGTTCAGTTCAGTCACTCAGTCGTGTCTGACTCTTTGTGACCCCATGGACCACAGCACGCCAGGTCTCCCTGTCCACCACCAACTCCCAGAGCTTGCTCAAACTCATGTCCATCGAGTCGGTGATGCCATTCAACCATCTCGTCCTCTGTCGTCCCCTTCTCCTCTTGCCTTCAATCTTTCCCAACATCAGGGTCTTTTCCAATGAGTCAGTTCTTCACATCAGGTGGCCAAAGTATTGGAGTTTCAGCTTCAACATCAGTCCTTTCAATGAATATTCAGGACTGATTTCCTTTAGGATGGACTGGTTGGATCTCCTTGCAGTCCAAGGGACTCTCAAGACTTTTCTCCAACACCACAGTTCAAAAGCATCAATTCTTCGGTGCTCAGCTTTCTTTATGGTCCAGCTCTCACATCCGTACATGACCACTGGAAAAACCATAGCCTTGACTAGATGGACCTTTGTCAGCCAGTGACACACAAAGGCCAACGCACTGCTGCTCCAGACTGGACACGCTCCCTCCACACGCTCGCTGCTGCCAACACCTTCGAACTTTAATTAACACAATGACAAGCAGCCCCATGCAAATCAAACACTGAAGGGTCTGACCACTCATAGCCAGCTAGCCTCCGGCTCCCTAGACGCCGTCGGCAGGAAGGGCCCGCACTGGGAAAGCCCACGGGACGAGGCTGGAGGATGCCGTGGGGGAGGAGCCTGGTTGCCAGTGGCTCCGAGTGCCACCCTCTGCCCTGGTCCTCCGCAGCCAGTGGTGTGGTGCCAAGGGGCAAGTCCTCATGGTCGCTCTTCCAGAAAGCAGGGGAGGTCCGACACCCACGGGGCTGCTGTGGGTGGGAACTTGCTTGTTAGGATTAAAAAACACAGGTTATTTAAACTGTTACTTCTCATAATTCACTGAATATTATTACAGGTCAGGATGGTCCCTCTGTTAACATATTGAGTACATCCATTAGTGTTGTAGAAAACGTCATATATAATTCAGTAAGAATTCGAAGTATACCTAAGCAGACCGTCGGGCTGTGGGAGGTTTCCGTCGTGCACCTGCAGCCGCGAGGTCCTTCCAAGCAGGCTCGGTGACGTGTGTCCTGCTTAGTCCCCTGACTGTCTGGCCTTACAAGCATGACACTCTGTCTGCTTGGAGAGAGACCCTGGGCTTAGCTCAGGGAGTGGGGAGCCAAGGCCGTCCAGGCAGAGAAAGGAGGTGGTCCTGGCTCAAAAAGGTGCAGCTGGGCTTCACACTCACGTGGGCGCCGAGCCTGCCTGTCCCCTGGGACGCCCACTGCTTTCCCCAGGGACCGTGAGCACCCACGCGGACGGCTCTCCCTCCACCTCCCGGGGTACCTGTCCCAGCTCCGGGGTGCCACCCCCTTGGTGCCACCCTGCACGAGTCCCTCAGCGGGGACCCACCACCTTGGGATCAGGGTGCAGCTGGTTGCCCCCAGAAGACAGTGAATGCCAGGGACACACAGTAGGTCCTCGGAGAGGAAGCTGACCGCCTGAGCCACCCAGACACCATGCAGGGATGGGGCCCCCGGGCGAGGCCCGGCCGCAGCCAGGGACAGGCCCAGGGCCCGCGTGAGGCGGGGAGCTCACAGCTGGGCAGGCGGCCCCATTCAGACCGAGGCCTCACCAGGTCCAAGCCCTAAGCCACAGCTTGGGAGCCAGTCTGCCATGTCAAGCGTCCCCCACTGACAGTCTGGAGGCAAATCGTGGGGCTGCCCGCCACCCCACACCACCTCCCTCCCTCCTTCCCCCTCCCTCCTTCTCTGTCTCTCCGCAACATACTCAAGTCTTAAGTAACTTTCCTGACAGCATTTCCATGATTTAAAAACAATACGCCTAGGACACTAATCCCAAACACAAAGGGACACAATTATGAAGAAACTTAGACCTCAAAGTACAGTGGGGAGGTGAAAACCTGCCTCTGAGTGGAAGAACTTTGACTTCTCTTGTGGGAAGAGATGTGGTTATCTCTAATAAGTGATAGCCCCCCCCCACCAAAAAAAACTCACCTTTTCCTCATCTATGCTGGCTCTAGGAATTGCAGGATCCACAATGTATATCCATCCACCCACCCGTCCACCCAACCACACTAATGTATTCATCCATCTGTCCCTCATCACCAGCCAATCTGTCCATCTAGGCATCATCACCCACCCACCCATCCATCTACCCATTAATCCATCCATCCCCCCATCCATCTATCTATTCCTCTCTCCACCCATTGCCTGCCTTCCCACCCTTTCACCCCAGCATGCCTCCATGCCTGTATCTATCCATCATCTGTCTCTCCAACCATTTGTTCATTAATCTTCCATCATCCACCACCCATTTTTCCATTCCAGCCTTCCAACTTTCATCATCATCATCATCCACCCATCCACCCATGCATCCACCCATCCACCCATCCACTCATCCATCCTTCCATCCACTCACCATTCATCCATCCATCCACCCATCCAGCCATCCACTCAACCATCATCCATCCACCCATCCACCCATCCACTCATCCATCCTTCCATCCACTCACTGTTCATCCATCCATCTACCATTCATCCATCCGGCTATCCACCCATCCAGCCCACCAGCCAGCCAGCCACCTAACCATCCACTATCCACTGAGTGAACACTAATTAAGCCCCCTAATATGCCCCAATGTACCAGGTACTGAGGATAAAGAAAGGTTAAAAAGTAGTGGCCCCTGCTCTCTGAGCACACTGTTTTCCTATTTATCTGTCAAATTAAAATACACACATGTGCCTGATGAAGTCATCCACTGCCAGGCCCAGGTCTTCCTGTCCAGCCTCATCATTTAACAGCAACTTTATGGCCAGTCTGTCCCACAACAAAACTGGATCGCTCACTGTCCCCCAAAGTCCTGCTGCCCCTCTTACTTCAGAGACACTGCTCATACTGTCTTTTCTCTGTGATGTCCTTTCTCCTATCATCTTTCTCCACCAACCTTCTAGCCCCACACCAATGCCTTATTTAACACCCCCTCCTCCAGGAAGTCTTCCCTGATCCCCTCATTAAGATGAGCTGGCTTCCTTCTCTGACAGCAGTGGTAAAGACCACTGCCTGCCTCTGCCCTTCAGAATGCCTGGGTCTCATGTGAGCTGGCGGGTGTGGCTGGGACAAGTCAGAGGACAGCTGGGAGCATTTTCTCTTCTTTCGGGAGACTTCTCCTTTATCTCTCCTTCTGGAATGTTTATTTCAACACAAATCAAGTAGTGTTCAAGAGCAACTTCCATGCCTTGACTGCGCTGTGGCGTCTTCCCTCCAGGTGTGCGGGGATCTCTGGGCCGCCAATGCTCCAGAACCTGCCGGGCGGGCTGCAGTCACTGCCCAGCATCCTCTTGTGGGGACAGCATGTCAGCCAACCTTCAAAGCCTTTGGGACCCCAAGAGCCTCAGACACAGGGCAAGCCCTCAAGTCTGTGCGACAGCGTGGGACAGTCTGCCCTGGGGTCCCTGGCCTGATTGGGATGCCCACCCCTGGAATCACAACCCCAGCTTCTCCAGGTGGACGAGCCCCTCCTCCACCCCGTCTGGAGCCTGCTCCTCCCCCCATGCTCATATGCCCAGGACCAGGGCTCTTTAACATTTTCTGTGAAGGTCCACAGAGGAAATGCTCCCACTTGTGCAAGCCTTCCTTCGCCGTAACCGTTCAGTTCCGCTCCTACAGCCCCAGGGCAGCCATGGAAGACGGGCAAGCACGGGGTGTGACTGTGGCCTGGGACACCTTCATCCACGGGGCCCACGAGGCCAGGCCCGCCCTCCACACACCCACCGGGCAGCTGGCAGAGAGGGCAGGGCCCCCCCCCAGCTCCTGCCAGAAGTCTCTGCTCACGGGAGGGTCTCCATCCGGCACTCTGAGCTCTGGTCATTGAGGACCGTGCCTGAGTGTCTGTCATCTCAGCCAAAGCTGCCCAGCATTTCGGGAGAGCTGGCATCACGACCCTGGTCCTTCCTCAGGAGACTCGGCCTCAGGGAGTCACCTCGTCTGGGTGCTCAAGGGTGCGGGGATGGTGCCTGCTGCTGAGTGGCAGACCCTGGGGGTGGAGTCAGGCTGCCACAGGGCCCGGTGCCCACTGCCCGCCTCACCACCACAGGTCAGGCTCTGGGGACAAAAGGGGCCTTGAAGGAGATCACACACTCGCATGCTGCCCATTTCACGATGGACAGCAGAGACCAGAGCTGTTCCCTGAGCCCAGAGCACACGGCGGTGGGTGTGGCCAGAGGCACACCCCGTCCCCAGGCAGGTGGACGCAGCATCTCCCTCCCACCTGGGTTGGAGCAAGCAGGCGCCTTGCTCGGGACACCCTCCCCAACAGCCCACATTGTCTCAGTGACCCCCGACCCCACCGGTTACTGCCCCCGCGTGCTCACAGAGAGTGAGGACGCACAACTGCATCCGACCCCCCAGCCCCCGAGCTCCACTGGGTAAGCCTGAGTGTGCATCCTCTGTGAGCCCTGTCCAGCCCACAGTGACACATGTGGATCTCGGTGACCACGTGGACACTTGGTGACCACGTGTGGATGCTTGGTGACCACGTGGACGCTCAGTGGCCACGTGTGCTGAGCTGACCCGCCGTCCACTCCTGCTGCCAACAAGACCCCCTGGTGCCAGCTTTGTGGCATCACCACCCCCTACAGCCACTTGCTGGACTTCCCTGCTGATTTTCTGTGCCCCTCCCCAATCGGACATCCAGCTCCAGGAGGGCAGGGACCCTTATGTCTCCAGCACCGTGGATGTCAAAGGTCGTGAAGGGAATGACAGTCCACAGGGTGGAGACACACACTTAGCAACTGTGTGCGGCCCCATCCTCACTGGACGCTGTTCATACGTCCAGTCCTTTCAGCTCATCCTTCAGCCTGACGGGACCCTGATTTAATGGCCCTGTGGCTGGATTGAGCTGACCTGCAGGGGCGGGCAGTACTGGTGGAGAAGGGACAGTGGAGGGGCACCGCTGGGTCCCGTCTCTGCAAACCCCTGTTTAACGGACACGCAGGGGCGGCTCTTCCCGGCTGGAGCATGGCCTCCCGCATCCTGAGCGGAGGGTCAGCAGTGCGGCTCTGCCTGCCAGGCGGGAGCCTCCCGGACGAGCCTGGGTGCATCTCGTAGGTGCTCTGAGCATCTGACTGGCCCCACACACGTCTTCATTTACTGCAGCCAGAGAGAGAAGCACAGAATCCCAGCACAGGTGGGAGCAGGCCACCTGCTTCAGCCCATCGCAGAGGAGCTGGAGGCCTGGGAGCGTGACGCCCCCACCGCGTGGGTGCCTCCCCTCAGGCCCCTGGGTCCTGGTTTCCTCAGCCACGAGGGCGGCTGCCCAGGCCGTATCCTTGTGAGGGTGGAGGCTGGAGGAGCCATCTGCAAACTCCAAGCTGGAGGCTAGAGAAGTAGCGGCTGGCCAAGAGCTCAGGAGGTCTGAGCCGCTTCCAGAGTCAGGCTCAGACAGAATCGAATTAAATTTTGGGCTTCCCTGGCGGCTCAGATGATAAAGAATCTGCCTACAGCGCGGGAGACCTAGGTTCAATCCCTGGGTTGGGAAGATCCCCTGGAGAAGGAAATGGCAACCCACTCCAGTATTCTTACCTGGACAATTTCACGGACAGAGAAGCCTGGCGGGCTACAGTCCATGGGGTCACAAACAGTCAGACACGACTGAGTGACTAACACACTTCCCCACAAAGCTACACTCATATTGTTACCTTTATGAATAATGACAGTCGGGCTCAGAAAGGGTGAAGTATTTTCTCAGGAGTATAGAAGCCTGTGTGTGAGTTAGGTCTCTGCTGCAGTAATGTCTGTCACAAACCACCCTCCTAGCCGGCGGTTTAGGAGGAGCCCTCCTTTTCCTGGCCCTCGGGGCTGCAGGCAGGCTGGGGCACCGCCCCTGGCCCATGTGTGGTCAGCCGGCTCCTTGCCTCTGGGACCCGTGTCTGCTGGGCACACCTTCCCACAGCAGATGCCAGCCCAGGGGCCAAGCCTGCATCCTGTCTGCTAACATCCGCTGGCCAAAGCCATCCCATGGCCAAGCCAGCAGCAAAAATCAGATAAACTCGCTCCTGCGCTCGTTTAGAGCAGGGCAAACTGGGCGTGATTCCAAACACAGGCGGCAAAAGAATGGGATGAGCGGCTGATTCCACGCTGACGACACAGCCAGTCCACCTCCCCGCCACTTGGGTCCGAGGACCTTTTGTCCCCTGACCTGAGGGCCCTGGGAATGCACTGGGCTTGACCTCCGCTCTCCTGATGCCCAGGGTCCACTCTGCCACATCCAGAAGGACCCCACGGGCCAGCGTCGCCATCCATTCCCACACTCTCCACCTTGGCTGGTGAGCATGGTGCCCTCTCCTCTGACGCCAGGCCCACCTCTGGTCCAGCCCTGCCTCAGCCCACCTCACAACCACAGCTGGCCAGGCCCACGGGGTGGGAGCCAAGCAGGAGGAACCGGCTGACCTGCATCAAGAGGGAAGATGTCCCCCGGCCCCACTTACAGTGCTCTTGGCACTGAACCGGCTCCTAACAGGCATTTTTAGAAAAAAGGAAAAATACAGAAACAGGTCCAGAAAAGGAATCCTCAGCTAAATGCACAGGGCAGAGCAGGTCTTCTGGCTCCCAGGGCCCTTTGCATCCTGCACGAGTTTCTCCCAAGGCTCTCTCCTCGCTGTGCTGAGGCCTTGGAGGCTCCACTGGGCAGGCGTGTGGTTGTGTGTGTGCATGATGCATGTGTGACTGTGATGCCAGCATGCAATGCATGTGTGTGTGTGACGTGTGTGTGCACAGGCAGTGCAGAGAGAAGGGGTCAGGGGTGCGTTTGCATCTGAACAGTCAGAAGTCCCCTGCAGAGATGATTTAAGGGGGTGACAGTGCCAGGGCTCAGCTAAACAAAGGGCTGCCGGATAGTTCCGTGTTCCATCTGAATGCCTACTGAGCTATGAAATTAAGTCAAATGCTTCTACTCAGCTGGACTGATTACTGGCACTGAGGCTGCGGGGGACAGGGCTTGCTCACTTCGCTGCCCCCGCCCCCACCCTCGTGAGGTAAACTTCGTTGCTGGGAGCCTCCATTGCTCTCCAAGGGTCTGATGACCATCTTGGCTGGGGAATTCACGCTGTTGACAATTTCTGATGTGATGGGGCCCAGAGCCAACCTGTACATAATTTCCATTTCTGTCTGACTATGTGGACCCTGTGCTGGGGATTCGAGACGCACAGAGGAGAAAACCCAGTCTGTAGCCTCAGGGACCCATGTTCAGCCCATCTCCGAGTGGCCAAGGTACAGGTGTGGCCATGGAGCCAAAAGAGAGGGTAACCATGGTCCTGGCAGGGCGGCGGAGCTGAGGTGGTGAACAAACCCAGAGCGGCAATCACAGCATACGTGTTATAATAACACATCTGCAGTGGGGACGGCATGTCATCGGTGAACTCGGGGACTCTGGGTTTCTCCGGCCACCGTGACTGATGTGAGTTTTCCCCCTCCACAAACCTTAGTGCCTACGAAGGGCCCCAAGTTATGCTGGGATGGGGGTATGCTGGGGGCCTGGTCCAGAAGTACGGGGATGTGGGTGAGAACGATGGTGACGGTGGGGGTGGACATGGCCTTGCTGATGCTGGCAGTGCTGCCCACAGGTGGGGCAGTTCTGAGACAATCGCACCGTGAGGGCAATGTTGATGGTCGTTGCGTTAGGAACGGTGGTGTAGAGGCGTGAGCATGGGGACAGCGAAGCTGGAGGGGGCGACCGTGATGGTGGTGAAGGTGGTCATGGTGGTCATGGTGATAGCAGAGGAAGCCTTGAGTTCTCAGCACTATGACCCTGTCCTCTACCTCTCACTGCAGGCTCCGTTAACAATAGGGCATCTGTCATCCCGACAAGTTTAAAAGCTGAGGAAGTCTCAGTTGGTGGTCCTCCATCTTCACCTCCCATGCCTGGCATGCCCTAGTGGAACCCAGGAACCACCGTGGTAGAAATTTTAAATTTCCCCGCAGATTACACTGCTCTGTGCTCAGGCACTCTGCTGTTGCGTTTATCATCAGCAGGGTGTTTGAGGGACAAAAGGAGCCACGGTGGTGTGACTGGGGACAAATCTGATTATGATGATGAAGTCTTGGTTGCTGTTTAGGGATCTCTGTATTCTATCTAGACATTGTCGTGTCCCGCCGGTGGCACGTCCACACCGCACGGGGGACTCCTGTCCTACACAGGATCAAACCGCAACATCTGTGTGACGCATCTCACTTTGTGCCAAGAGGCAAACACTCTGCAAAGCTGACATTTGTGATAATACATTATGTCAGGTGAAATAGGCAAGAAGTTAATTAAAGTCAGGGAGTTAATTAATGAGATCCCGTGCACATTAACGATCACTACCTCGTGTGAGAAGAGTAATTAGTGGCGTGGCTGGGGTTTCCCTGTCCTCCTGGGTGCTGTGTTGACATGTCACATGAGTCACTCACAGCTGGAGGGGTACCTCCTCGTGCGGCAGCTGGGACGGCCGAACGTATCAACCCCCGGCTCACAAAGCTGCGTGACCCTCTAGAGCTCAGTGTTTGGTGGAGTCAGACACCCGGGGAGCCACGGGCGTCAGGGGTGACCAGAGCCAGCCAGCTTCGACCAGCGCTGCCTCCCACGGAGCCTCGGTCCCCTCCTCTGAAACGGGGGCTGATCACAGCCACCTTGTGGGACTGAGCTGACGTTCAGCACAAAAATGAAGTGACACATGGGTGATGGGAGAGGCTCGATAAATTCACCCCAGAGTGGGAACAGGCTCTGGTTCATCCTTATGCCCCCAGGGCCCCCACATCGTGCAAGAGCTCTGCTCTGACCCTGCGAGGGGCCGGCGGTGGACTGGGGCCCAGCCAGGCTGGAAGCCACAGCCACTCGGGGCATGAGGAGCACCTGGGTGGAGTGGGGGAACCTGAGTTGGGGCCCAAGGTGGGTTTGGTGAGACTCAGGCCTGGACAGACCCTTGGGGTTTAGAGAATGGGGGAGACATGACCCCTGACCCCACTCAGCTGCTGGCCCGCTGATGGAGACATCTTGATGGTCCCAGAGCTTGGGCAGAGATGCTGTCCTCCGCTGGGGCTCCTTGGTTGTGAAGGGGGGCCCTCCTCCCTGAGTGGTGGGCACACAGGACCAAGGCAGACTCCTGCATCCGACAGGTGCCCCGCTCTGCAGGAGGGGCTGGGCGGCCCAGGCCCCAGCCTGCTCTGTCTCAGGGGCCAACAGTGTCCACCTGGGATGGGGTGGTGCACACGGGGCACCCCAGCCCCTCACCAGCTTGGGGTCAGAGCAGTGGTGGGGCCTTGGGGGGTGGCCACTTGTCTCCACACAATGTCTTTGAGTTCTGTCAACAAGCAGGACTCACTCGACCTTCATGTGATCCAACACGTCTTTGCTGACTGGGTACAGTCTGCCCTGCGTGTCCCAGACAGCCGCCTTCCTCCGGGCCCTGCCTTATAATACAGGGGCCATTCAGTGACTGTCAGGCAGGCAGGGCAAGGACAGCAGCGGTCAAGTCCACCTCACTGTGGCTGAGGGAACAGCACTCAGGCAGAGGGAACAGAAGCACTGGAGCCCCGGTGCTCCTGTAAGACCCGGGCAGCTGTAAGAGCCAGGAGGCGGCCCCGCCGGCTGGGTGCTGTCCCCACGGCCCAGACCACCCAGGCTGGCTCCACTACTGCACCTTCTGGGGGCCTGCCCGCATGGGGAGGGAGGCTGACCCCGGGGCTCCGAGCAAGGCTCGTAGGATTCACGGGAACCGGTGGGGCCCTGCCGCTCTAGCAGGTGCAGACCCAACTCAGAGGGCCCGAGGCGCAGTGAGCCTGGCTTAAACTGATGGCTGCGTAATGAACGATATCTGTCCCTGAGCCTCGCAAGAGGCCTGACTACAGAATTCTCACCAACAGTGGGAGATATGCACCCACACCCATAAACACTGGGGCCGCGTGTTCTTGGGAAACATGGGCACATGCACACACATGCGCACGCACACACATGCACACACACGCAATGCACACACACATGCACGCACATGTGCATGCACATAGACACGCGTGCACACACAGGTGCACACACAGGTGCACGCACGCACACACGTGCACACGCACACATGCACACGCACGTGCACACACACGCACACATGCACACACATTCGCATGCGCACACACACACACATGCACACATGCGCACACACACGCACACACGCGCGCACACACGCACACACAGGGGCTGCACGCTCTCCCAGCACCTCAGAGGCCTCTGTCGTCCTGGTGGAGCCCCAGCCCCTTCCCTGCTCCCTCCATGGTCCAGTCCATGGGGCCTTCTGCTCCACCCTTGACCTTGCGCCCTGCCTCCTGGACGAACGCGCCCTCCAGGCCCAGCCACACCTCTGGGGCCTTGCTTCTCCTGCTGCTGGCCTCAGTAGCTGCAGGACAGGGCTCCTCCGCCAGCCTAGGGCCAGTCACCTGGGGGCCTGCCCCGCTGACCCTCTGACCAGAATCCACCCTGCTTCTGCCAGCCACTCCCAACCAGCCTAGGTCTCAGCCTGGGTGTCACCTCCCCTGTGAAGCCCTCCTGGCCTGGCTCCCATAATGGGCCACATGCCCCATCGAGCTCTTCCCAGGACTGGAAAGGGCCGTGTCCGCCTCTGCATCCTGCCTCGTGCCGGGTGACCAGCCGTGGGGCTGTGGGCTCGTCACCCGATGTCCAGGCTCGGGTCTGGCCAGGCCCACAGCCCCCCGCCCCACAGTGGACAGTCTTCCCTGCACCCTCTCCGTCGGTGAACATCAGTATGATGTGTGCCCAGGCCGCTGCCCCTGGTGTCTGCGCCTTTGTTTCTATGGGTCACCCTAATCCAGACTGACCTTAGCTTGGGAGCTTCACCTTGATTTCGCCTGCGACCCCACGGACTGCAGTCCACCAGGCTCCTCTGCCCATGGGAGTCTCCAGAATACTGGAGTGGGCAGCCATTCCCTTCTCCAGGGGATCTTCGTGACCCAGGGATTGAAACTGGGTCTCCCGCATTGCAGGCAGTCTTTACCATCTGAGTCACGAGGAAGCCTGTAATTACATCTGCAAAGGCCCTTAGTCCAAGTAAGTTTGCATTCCAAGGTTTTGAGTGGATGCGAATTTGCGGGGACACCATTCAACCCACTCAAGCCACAACAAGGGGAGGACACGGGCAGGTGCAAGTCAGGTCCCAGGCTGGTCTGGGCTGCGGAATCAGGCTGGCAGTGTCCCCTCCACACACCCCAGCACCAGGCGCCCCTGCCCCTGCCCTCAGAGTCCCCAGTGCTGGCCTCCGCTGCCCTAGCTGAGTAGCAACTGTCCATGCCCCATGCCTTCCTCCTGCGTGGATCTGCTGTGACCCCCCGGCAGCCCAGGTGCAGCAAAGGGGCAGCCGGGAGGTAGGCCGATCAGGAGTTGCTGCTGCCACCACTGCCAAACCCCGCCGGGCACAGGAGGACGCCTGGGATGCAGGGAGCGCAGCTTCCCTCTGGCTGCTGGAGCCAGGGGTGCGGGCGGGCGGCCTGGGCCCCTTTAGTCCTCACCTCTCAGAAGGAGCATTCTGATCAAAGGCCAGAAACCCAGCTTGGCAGCGAGCTGTGGCCCGCCTCTCACTCTCGCTGTAGCGGGATGGCCTCTCAGCCACCTTCTGAGAGTCCCAGGGAGTTTGGGTCTGTGAGGCCAGAGGGTCCTTGTCCTCACTAACCCCTGATTCTCCCCTTTCCTCCTTGCCAGACCCTCCCGAGCCCACCTGGGTCAGGATCCTCCACTCCAGCTCACACAAGCATCTCCTGGGCACTTCTTAACAGCACAGACACGGGGCTGCCCTGGAGTCTGATTCAACTGGTCTGGGCAGAGCCTGGGGTGGGGGGTGTAAGGTTCCCCAGGCCTGAGCTGCGGATCTAAACTGTGAGCCAACCTGGGTGGGTGCGTGCCCTGCCCACGGGGAGGCAGGCGGGCCAGTGCCCACAGGTGTGTGTGGCTCACCCCAGAAGCAAAGCAGGCAAGTAGCCACCTGGCCAATCTGCATGCCCATCACACCCGCAAAGTGTTTACGAAGCGTCCTGATAGGAACTCCGGCTATTTCTGTCCCTCACACTGGAGAACGGAACATGGAGAGAGAACACAAACACGAACAGGTGGAGAGGCCGAGTCAGGGGCCTGGCTCCAGGCGCCAAGGACCCCGGGGCCCCTGCGGCTCACCTGCACGCCCAGGCCTGGCCTGCCCGCCCCCAGCCAGGGCACACTCAGGAGGGGGGCAGCTGCAGCCGGGAAGGGGATTTTAAATTCTCTGCTGCAGCGTGAAACAGGCAGCTCAGCCCCCGATCGTGTTTATTCTTTGCTTCTCTAGGACACATTCATGCATAGCCAAGAAGATTTAAAATGTTTATGCATTATGCGGGCCGGCATAAAACAAGCCAAAGCTCTGCTATCACCGGGTGCTCAGACTCATAATAAGCTGCTCCTCAAGGAAGTAACAAAGAGAGAGAAGCTCACCGATGCCGCGGGCACTTCGGGGAGGAGTGGAAGGGGAGAGGCGGCCTGGGCCCGCATCCGCGGGACTCCCCGTCCAGAGCTGACCTCCAGGCCAGAGGCTGCAGCCTGCCCCTCTGCCCCTTCACACCCGGGCTCTGGGATGGCAGAGAAGCCCCGCGTTAGCCACTGCTTTCCCAGACAGCATCTTGTCTGAGACCCACCCCGCCTGCACTCTATTTTATAGACAAATAGCTGAGGCTCCAGGGGCAGAGGAGGCCTCCCCAAGGTCACATCCCGAGTGTCAGGGCCAGTCACACCAGCAACTCAAGCCCTGCCCTTCTGCTCCCCAGCCACCTCCGAGCCTCCTTTGTAACGTTGACGCCTAGATGGCAGCCTGGACCCCTGGGAACCAGGCAGGAAACCCGAGAGGGGAGATCTGACCCTCATCACTCAGAGAAGAAGCAGTCTGGGTCTGCAATGCCCCAGATGGCAGCATCAGACAGGAACAGGCTGGAGAGGTAGTGAGGTCCCCATCATCGTCAGGGTCCAAGGAAGCAGTAGAGTGCAGACTCTGATGTCAGATAGAACCCCGAGGACCAGCTCTGCACCCACTGGGAGACCTTCCTGGAGGCCCCTCACCCATCCCTGCCTCAGCTTCCTTGGCTGTGAAATGGGTATAGGTATATGACGGCTACCAGGTAAAGAATGGGAGGATTGGGTGAGCTAATAGCTTTGTGGTTGTGGACATCCATCACAGCCTGGCCCTGGGCAGCCCTCCCTCATCAATCCTCCCCTCCCCACAAGCCCCTGCTGAGGAGGCCTCTCCACATCAGAGGTGATGATGGAAGCCGAAATTTAACTCAATGCCCTAAACCAACAGAGGAGATGCTGTCATTCCTGGCTTCGTGAATGCTGTTGTTTGGTTCTGCACTGTGGAATGCACAGGTGCGGAGCTCAGAGGCTCTCCTGGGGACCTGGCGGGCTTGGACAGGAGGTGGTCACAGGAGAAAGGAGACTTGGCCGGGCCCTCGGGGGTCAGATCCCAGCCCTGCAGCCTCTGGACCTGGGCTCCTTGTCATTCACACCCGCCTGGCCCCTGTCCACCCCTCCCGCCTCCTGGAGGGAAGGGGCCAGCTATGCCGTGGACAGTCCCCGTAGCCTGGAGTCCAGAAGGGGGATGCCTTCCTAGAGGCCACACCTCTGTCACCATGATCTCCCCAGGGCCTCTTCCCTGCCTCTCAGGTTTCTCAAAAGTGGTTGAAAGGGTTAGTCCAGGAGGCTGAATCTAGGAAAGAGCGTGGTCCAGCCTCATCCACCCTACCTTGCTCCTCCAAGTCCCCAACTCTGGCAAACAGGAAGCACCAATGCTGGAATATTTAGGATTCTGCTTTGGGGTTACTGCAGGTGTGTTGGAGCCTCCCAGATGCTGTCGGGGTGAGGATGGAGGCAGGAGGGGACGCCTGTACTCACAGCTTACAGGACGGGCTAGGCACTAGACAGCCGGAGAAACAGGGGCCCCTAGGACCGTGAAACTCTGCTACTCACATCCTCCCATGCAGATAGGATGCTAAAGCACACGACTCCTGGTTAAATTTGAGTTTCAAGCAAACAAGGGGTACTTTCTCAGGATGAGTATGTCTGATGTGATATTGGCTGCATCTCCTGTCTCCCCTGGCTCCAGAGGGTAGGGGGCGGCTCTGACTGAGTCTCCTCCAAGGACCACAGCCTCTGTCCTTCTCCTATGGTCTTCCTCCCCTTCCTCCTTCTCCTCCTCCCCCTCCCCACCTGCCAGTGTTGGCAGAACCCACCAAAAGGAGGGGGACGCAGTTCCTTGATGCATTCCATAAAGGTCAGGCTCCTAAGAAAAAGGATCAGAGGAGAGTGGACCTGAAGGGCCAGATGGAGAACATCCAGCCCGGGGTGGGGAGGGTGCTGGCCACCATGGTGACGGCAGAGGTTGCAGTAACCATGGTGATGGACCTGGTAGTGACAGTAACCATGGTGATGGTGGGGGTGGTGTTGGTAACCATGGTGACAGTGATAGTGACAGTGGCTCTGGAGATGCCCCCAGGATTGACAGTACTCATGACAACCATCAAGAGATGTCGGTGGCCTTTGCCGTGATGGAGATGCTGTCCTGTCTTTCTTGATCCCCAAAACATGGCCAGCAGTGAATGGGCCCTCTCCCGTCCACCTAGGGATCCCCGAGCACCACTCCCCCGACAGCCTGCTCAGAGGCAAGCTGAACAGTTTATCAAGACGGGTCTTCAGCTTGGGCAAGCGCTCATAGCAAGAGACCGTGGGGAGGAGGCAGACAGTGCGTCTGGTGGAGGGGCCAGCCTGGCTGTCACACTAATTAAGCCCCCACTCCCCCCCTTGGGAAGAACCGTCCTTTCCACTGGCTCCTCCAAGCTGTAATCTGGCGGCTGGCTAATTAGAGCCAATTTGCTTTGGATCCAAACAGTGTTTACTGTGACACACAGGCAGGCAGGGGACGGGGGGAGCACTCTGCATGCTCCCACGGGGAGAGAGTGGACGGTATGCCGCCAAACGGGGGTGCCCGGACACCTGGGGCCCTCGTGGGGGTGCAGAGAACAGGAAAGGCTCAGCCCGAGACACATGCCCAGGAGGTCCGAGCCCTGGCCCCCCACCCCAGGGTCTGGAGTGATCCCAGGAAAGTCCCTTCACTCCAGAGCTCCCAATCCCCACACCCGGCAGGGACCCCAAGGGCCCCCACCGGCCCACTGTGCCCATGGAGTGGGGAGGTGCTGCTGCTGGGGGGCTGCAGAGCCTGCACGTGGGGCCTCCTCATCCCCCCCGGAAGAGATAGTATTTGCACCCCAGATAAAAACCACCCTGCCGCCATGGTCCACTCATCCGGTGAGCCCGGCCTGCCGCTAGCAAGGGTTGTGGCCATCCCGAAAGACTGAGGCAGGGCCTTGGGCTCTAGGCCCCACCCGGCAGTGCTCTGAGCCCGCAGTCAACCAATGAGCAGGACTGCTCGCAGGGGCTCTGACTGAGCCGGGACTGGGGCGGAAATAGCACAGCAGAGTTATCTCCTGCTTCGTCTCCCCAGGATTTGCAGCCCATGTGGGGAGACCTTCCTCTGTCACCTCTTGAAGGATGTGAGTCAGGACATAAACCTTGACTCAGAAAAGCAATGAAGCAGTCAGAGCAGGCTGCCTGGAGGAGGTGGCAATTCATACTGATCCTTACAGAGACGGGATCTGTGGTCCAGGGGAGTGGGCACAGCTTCAGAGGTGGAGGCTGGAGCTCCAGCTGGGCTCTGCCACTTGCCTGCCGTGGGATTTGTTCTTCCCAAGCCTCCGTCAGTCCATCTGTGAGGAGGAAGCGGCAGTGTTTAAGCAGAGTGTGGATGTAGCAAACAGTGCCGGACCACGTCTGCAGCAGAGGGCGCAGAGACGGAGGTGTCACCACAGCGTGACGGAGTGCAGGCCGAGGGGGACAGTGACCGCGGTCGGTGCCTGGAGTCAGCCTCTCGTGACTGTCATCCCAGCCTCTGGCCTCTCCCCTGGGTGTAAGCCTCCCCTTCCCAGCACTCCGCCACCAGCCTCCGCCTCCATCCACGCATCAGGCTGGCTCAGCTCACACCACACAGCTGGTCCGCTGTCTGACTCACTACGACTGAGGTCACATCAGTTGGACTCAGGCTGGTCTGAATTCATGCCATGCAGTGCCTGTGTTCTGAGCTCCAGCACTGGACGGCCTGCCCTTGGGGGCTCCGACTCAGGGGTGACCATGGTGGGGCCCTGGGAAACCACGGAGGCATCACACGGCAGCAGTGAATCAGGGGGATTGGGGGGGCGTCTATGGCCCGCCCGCAGTGGCCTGACTGCCCCCCAGGACGGCTGGAGGCCTTGGCTCCGGGCCGCAGGAATGGGGACTGAGCAGGCTTCTGCTGGAGCCTCGGGGTCTCTTCCCTTGTGGGCCTCCTGGGCCTGGACCGCTCTGGGCAGGAAGAGGTGCCATCAGTGGGGGCAGGGCTGGGGTGGGCAGACTCCCTGCAGAAGTCCCCAGCCTTAAGGCGGGCGGCCGCTCTCCTGGGTGTCTGGGGTGCATTTGGCCCCCAGGGCAGAGGGCCAGGCTGGAGGTGCCTGAATATTGGGACGCTCGGCCCCTCTTTCAAGTGGGGCGCCTGGAAATAATTTCATGGAGGTCAGGGCCAGGCGAGGGGAGAGCACTTAGGAAGCAGAAATTACAAGATTCTGACTAATCGCCTCTTAAAAGCACTCTAAGGCCCCAGAGGTGAGAGGCCCTTGGGTTTAATCGATCCTCAGGCACTGGTGGCCAGCAAGGGGCCCTGGCCCTGGTTCCCCAGTCCTGTGCCTCCAGCTCGCGGGGTCAGGGGGACATGGAGGGCTCTGGGGACAGAGACCGAGCCCGGTGAGGCCCCCTCCCGTGCAGCAGCCAGCACAACTGCATGCCCGGGGAACTATGGGCACAGCGGTCACTCCCCTGCAGAGCAGCGTGGCCAGCGCTCCCTGCAGCCAGACCCCCAGGGCCACGTGCGGCCCTCGGTCCCCTTCCCCTCCAAGACGGGGCCCAGACCTCAGCGAGCGGCCTCCCGCTGTCATCCAGCAGCCGCAGCAAGGGGCAAGGAGCGCCCTGAAACGACCCTGTGTGTGGGTGGGAGCTGCAGCCGTGGGCGTCCTGGCCCCAGCACCTGCGGGAAGGACGCGGGCTGCACAGACCCGAGCTCGGCCGGACGGGTTGGACTTGGCCGCACGGGGTGGAGCCAGCCCTGCCCCCCAGGCCCCCGCTGCTGCCCCAGCTTGAAGGAGGGTGAGGCCTCGGGCAAGAGTGTCCCCGGGGGCTCTAGGGGTCTCCAGGCTGCCCTGTTTGATCATTACAATTGAAAACTGGTGATGACATTGAAGACAATGATCGCACACCTAATCAGGGTCTCCGTGAGCTGCGGGAAGGAGGTCAGACTCTGGTCCAACTGAAGGGACTGGGGCCAGAGGGTGTGGCGGGGGGGGGGGCCACACGAGGCAGAGCGCCGCAAGGGTGAGAGGTCCCTCCTCGCCCTGCGAGCCCTGGCGGCTCATGGGCTGTGGCAACTGAGGTTGGCTTGCCGCAAGGAAGGGGGCGACCTCCAGGGTCCCCGCCAGGACATGCAGACAAAGATCAAGGAGAGGGCTCTCACTGTGACGACACCGGGGCCTTGCTCCCTCCTGACCCTCCACAGTCTGCAAGCAGGGTCTCTGCAGAGGTGGGAACGGAGGACTGGGGAGTGGGGGGCCAGCAGGCTGCAGGCAGGGTGGACCAGGCTGTCTCCCTCCTGCCCCGCTGGAGCCCCGGGCCCATCACTCGCAACGCCTGTGAAATCACACTGGTTGGAGCTCTGGGAGGCGATGGTCAGGATCTGAGTCCTGTCTGAGCACGGAGGCCACTCTTGGCCCATGAAGTCGGGGGCGGCTGGCTCGGGAAAGGCTCACCCATCCTGGCGGGAAAGTCGGGAGCAAAAAAAAAAAAAAAAAAAGAAAGTCAGGGAGCAGTGACTGAGGACGCAGCCCCACCATCTCCGCCTCCGCCCTGCCAGCCTTAACGTCTGCTGCTGGAAATGGGGACGAGGGACAGGCGTTCACATCAGGGAGTACGCGGATCTCGGGCCTCATGGCGCTCCCAGGGTGACCCTTGGGAGGATCCTGAGGTCCCGAGACAAAGAGCCCCGGGAGGAGGGCCCGCAGCTGCCCGCGCAGCTCTCCCGGGGCGGTCCCGTGGCCTGTTTCGTCTGGCATCCCCCAGGCTTCAGGCGCCGGCGTCATGCTCTCTGCCGTCCGGGGGCATCGGAACAACAGAGCTGGCTGCCTTATCCTCCTGTTCGCAGCAGATGCTATCATTCCCTGAGTGTCATTCCCTCATGGATCAGGCAACACAAATGTGCTGGTCTTCCCTTTGCTTTTATTTCTTTATTTGGTTACGGTTTAAGTTAATGCTATTAAGCAGTCAGACGCTGGCCCACCCTGGGGCTCCGGGCAGCAGGGTCCTCCCAGCTGCAGGAGAAGGGCCGAGCCACAGCCCGGCTGGTGCCCACCCAGGGCTCAGGCACGCAGGAGCCCGCCGTGACGGGCCCCGCGGGCAAGGCCCGAGCCACCACCTCCCGGATCACAGCCGCGGGGGCCTGAGGAGCACCCTCAGACGCTGCAATCTTCACACGTGTGAGGACGTGGCCGCCGCAAGTCACATGCCAGGTCCTAGGCACAGGCAGACGCGAGAGCCTGGGAGCCCCAGGCGGAGACCAGGGTGGGGGTGAGGGACTGGGGCGCGGAGGGAGCCGGAGAAGTGCAGGCCATGGCCAGCAAGGCAGGTCCTGCAGTCTCTCTGGGACACTGAGCCCCCGAGGGCGGGAGCCGAGCCTTGTCTACCTCTCTGCCCAGCACCCAGCCCGCAAGAAGCCAGCAACAAGACAGCTATCGTGAGGGTGAGACACGCTCAAGGTCGCCCAGCCCCACAAGGTCACCTCCTTTTTTTTAAGAGGAGCGCCACCCTGGGCTCCTTCTGCTTCTCGGGGTTGGTACATCGAAGGGGACCCCCTGGATTGCTGCCTCCCCCAGAGGAGCAGCGGGTACTGATGCGGGAGCCACACGCCTGCCCCAGCCTCCTGTCTCCACACGGTCCGCTCGGGGAGGCGACAGAAGCTCAGAGACAAAGGGCCTGGTGGACGCACTCAGACGCTGACAGCATGTGCTCCCGAGGGTGCAGCCAGCAGACCTCTGCACCCCCACCCTACTCGGCCTGGGACCAGCACACACGACCCTCAGCCCAGGGCTGCATCCTCCCAGGGGCTCTCCCTGCCCGGCCCCAGCTGCACAGTCCCTGCCTGGAGACACCAGGCGTATCTTGTCCCCTTTCATCTTCCAGGTTACGGGGAGGAGAAAAGAGATCATCAAACATCTGATGATTTAAGAAATTATGGACAAGTGAACGAATAATATGCTTTCTTGTCTCAAGCATTTTCCCACATTCTTATTCACAACAACAAAAGTCAAACACCAAGAGGCAGAATGGATAGCTGTGCTAGCAGTTTGGGCCTTTTTTCCTAGGCATTGCTTTTTCTTAAAAAATAAAAATAAATCTTGCAATTATATTTAATTAAATCCCTTGGTGACTTTAATTAAATCCTTCCCGAGAGAATGTTTTCTGGAAGGAATCTATGTGTCCAGTGTCAGGATTACATGGAAACCAGGGCTGCCCAGGAGAGGCTCCACCCAGCACTGGGCCACATTCACATGCCCAGGAGAATTGGGGGGCTTCGTCCCGAGTTGAGGACTTGGATGCCGGACTGACCGTGGTCCCACTGCCTCTCCTGGGTCCTTCCCTGTTTCTCCCAGCAGTGACCGTGGCCCTGGCACTGCCCCTGAGGCCCTGCTGACCAGGGTCGGTCACTGGGCACACGGGACACCTGCGTGTCTGACCTCAAACTCCAGCCCCTCCGGAGGCAGAGCTGAGACCGCGTGGCTCAGGTGCCCCCAAAATCACCTCACCAGCACAGAGCAGCCCCATGGCCCAAGGCCCCCTGGGAACAGAGATACTCTCGTCAGGCAGGACATTCAAGGGCTCAGAGGTCACCTCCAAGGAGCTGGCAAAGGCCAAACCTTTCGGCGGGGGGGCAAGTTTAATCCTTTGTTGCATAAATAACAAATAAGATTTATTTCCCAAATATTGCATGGGTCATTCTTTTTCTTTTTCTTTTTTTCTTTTTGGCTGCACTGGGTCTTTTTTGCGGGCTAACACGTGGGCTAACTGCGGTGAGCAGGGTGACTCTTCTCGGGGTATGCGGGCTTCTCATTGCGGTGGCTTCTCTTGTTGCAGAGCTTGGGTTCTAGACACACGAGCTCAGCAGTCGCGGCTCCCCAGTCCGAGAGCACGGGCTTCAGTAGCTGCAGTGCACAGGCTTCGTTGCCCCACGGCATGTGAAGTCTTTCTGGACCGAGGATCGAAACTATGTCCCCTGCATTGACAGATGGTTAAGAATCCACTGCACCACCAAGGAGTCCATGCATGGGACATTCTCACTCTGAAAAATTGCCTGTCACTGGTCTGAAGTTCCAGTTTGCCTGCGTGTCCTGTGTGTGAATTGCTCCCAGCATCCACCGCACAGCTCGTCCCTGTAGACCCCTGGCCGCTGGTTGGGGACAAGCCACCCCCAGGGCGCACGGAAGGAGGCACGTCGATGCCAGTCCTGTAACACGGCAAACCTGCCCACCCCCAAGCCAAACTGCGCGTGGGAATGACTGTATAAGCCGGGAATCGACGCGGGAGAGGACAGAAAGAAGTGACTAAAAACAACACATAAAATACTTTCAACAAGACTGGAGAAACCAAACACCAGGATGCCACCGCCGTGGCCCTCCCAAACACCACCACTGTCAAACTTCAACATTCTGTCCTCTGCCTCCGACCTCATCTCCTTTAAGAAATAAAATCTTAGGGACGAGCCCCCCTGGCTCCCTCCCTCTCTCCTCCCCCGCAGTCCTTTCCCAGAAGGAGCCGAGCAGCGAGAGCTTCAGTCACCTTTCACGCTGACACACATGCTGGTGCGTTGGTCACAAGAGCAATTTCCTTCACATCAAACACGCAGGGCGTCTGGGTAATCCTCAGCATTTCAGCTTCTTTGTGAAACATCCAGACACGGAATACTCACTCATGGTGAAAATGATGATACCTAGCTACAGCCTCAGACATGTGAGGCGGCCTTCCTGACGAGATCAGAAGATTCAAACAGAGGTAAGTCAGGACCCACGTCGCCGACACACGCATTGTTTGCCCTCAAGAAAGGGAGAGGAAGTCACCCTGGGGGTGGGCCACGGTGCTTTTCCCTCCTGTTTCACCTGCCTCTATTATAGGTTGACAAACTATTAATTTGGAGATGAAAAGTGAAGAGCTGGAGACCTCAGGGGTCTCCAGGACCCGCTGGGTGAGGGTCCTGTGTGTCTGGGCAGGATTCCGAGTGCCCGGAGGGAAGCCCGCAGGCGGGGCTGCTCAGGAAGCCCTGGGGCCGGGTCCCTGCAGACGCGAGCATCTCTGGGTCAGCGTGCTCTCGGCACCCCAGCCCGCCCCCACCCCAGTCCCAGCAGGCAAGGAACCAGCAATGACGGCTCGGCTCCCAGAAGCTCACAGTCCAGGCCAGGTAGGGGGAATCGGGCTGTGAGGCCCGGCCTGGGGGGACGTGGGGAGGACAGGTCATGTGCGTGGTCACCCTCCCGGGGGCCGCTCTGCCAGCAGGGCTGCTGGGCAGTGGGTGCCCCTGATCCTTTGAGCACTTGGAGAGCCCACAGGGCCTGCACAGGCTGCTGCCCCCCCAAACCCGGCCAGTTCAGCGCAGCTGGCTCACCCAGGCAGCCACGTTGTTGGCTGGGGTGGGAGCAGCCCCTCAGGGCCTACGGTCCTGGCAGGCATCCTGGCAACTGTCCTGCGGCCATACCCTCTCTCAGGCTGAAACCACCCTCTCTTCTTGCCAGTGACCTAGTGTTAGAGCTTCTGGCCTGTCCCCTCCAGCCTCTCCTGGACCACAGAGGAGGCCGGTTCCCCCAGTGGCTGAGAGGTGACGGTGGTGGGGCTGTACTTGAACATCACAGTCACGTTACCGCGTCTGGGCCAGTGAGCGCCATGGAGGTGACAGGTGGACGGGGAGGTGGGGTGGCGGGGGTGAGGGCAGACTCTGAGCGCCGAGGTGATGATGTCCTGGATGAGGTGGAGGGTGGTGACCAGGGCGACTGAGCCACGCAGGGTCTTGGACGCCACTCAGGGGAGCGACCGGGGTAACCCAGACCCATTCTGCGTTGGCCAGGCCTGACTCTGACCACCAGTCAGTCAGTGCAGTGGCTCAGTCGTGTCCGACTCTTTGCAACCCCAAGGACCGCAGCATGCCAGGCCTCCCTATCTATCACCAACTCCTGGAACTTGCTCAAACTCATCTCCATTGAGTTGGTGATGCCATTGAACCATCTCATCCTCTGTCATCTCCTCCTGCCCTCAATCTTTCCCAGCATCAGAGTCTTTTCAAATGAGTCAGCTCTTCACATCAGGTGGACAAAAGATTGAAGTTTCAGCTTCAGCATCAGTCCTTCCAATGAATATTCAGGACTGATTTCCTTTAGGGTTGACTGGTTGGATCTCCTTGCAGTCCAAGGGACTCTCAAGAGTCTTCTCCAACACCACATTTCAAAAGCATCAATTCTTCAGTGCTCAGCTTTCTTTCTTTTCTGACTACCAGGCAGGACTCAATACACCCCTAGACTGACGTCCAGGAAGGAACCTGCACGGGGGTCAGGAGCCTCCCCTGCCCAGCTTCCCGGGGCGCCAAGAGCGTGAATAGTCACAAGGCGCTGATGAGACCTCTCCGCGCCCTACAAACGGGCCTGGGCCGAGCACGCTGGAAGTTATTAATGGCGCGGGGGAGCCTTCTTCTGGGAAGGAGGTGATGTGTAGAGATTGAAGGCTTCTTTGTCTTCAGGTCTCAGACACAGCACGATGAGAAGGCAACTGCTTCCTGAGCTTGAAAAATGCCAACACCTTCAGTCAACCTGAACCCATTTGCGGTCATCCCAGACGCCAGCTGATGGGAATTCACTCCCCTCGGGACTCGGGCCCCCACCTCCGGGCTGGAAGCTGCATCCCGGCTGCCGAGTGGCTGCCTCCTTCCTTTCTTACTTCTGCTGCTGTTTCTCACCCCGAGTGGAGTGTGCAGAGTGCTGGGGACCCCAGACCCGTGGTCATCTGCCGCTTTCCCATCCCTCCTGCCCCCCAGCGGCCAGAAGCCTGGATTTGGGGCCATCCTGGGGAGACGGTCCCATCCACGACTGCCCATGTGGGTTGAGGCACGTGCACAGTCCACAGTGCACCAGGGGCCGCCAAGGTCAGCGGGCTGCGGTTTCTGAGTCGACAGGGGTGGCGGCAGCAGTGGACACAGCCCAGTGGCCCCAATGTGCACAGGCTGGGAAGTGTCTTCCAGCCGGTCTTCTTCCTCCCGCTCCTGGGAATGCACGTACCCTGAGTTGGGAGAGAGGTGGGCCTGAGCAACCTCACCAACGCAGTGTCCACCTAGTAGCCCTTTAGCAAATGAGGAGACAGGGGCACAGAGGAGCAGTGTCCTGCTCTTGGGCTGAAAGGGCTCCCGGGAGAGTGCAGTGTGGTCGTTAGCATGTGTTTGACACTTGCTGTGTGCCCGGCTCCCATGGGTGAGCCCAGTCACAAGTCCCTTCCTTCCACACCTTTCTGGCCATGTGGTCTGGGGGTGCCCAGTCCTCCCACCAGTAACAGGGCCAAGATGCAGGCCTTCCTGCCACACAGAGCCTGGCTCCCTCAGTGCCCAAAACATCAGCCACTGTGGTCATCATTGAGACGAGCAAGGCCCAGAGGGGCAGAGGCCCCCTGCAGCGTGGACCACAGAACGCAGGGGCCCTGGGTCCCAGTCCCCCTGCCAGGCGTCCCTGCCCCAGGCGACCACCCCCGCAGGGCCCGGTGCTCTGTGAGCAGCACTGTCCCCCTGCTGGCTGATGCTCTGGGCACGTCTTCCTCGCTGCCTGATCTTGGTGGATCCGCCCAGCTCCCTGAGCCCCAGCGGGTGGGTGGGAGGATTTGGGAGATGAAATCTGCAAGATGCCAGCTCCATGAGGCCTTCCCAGACGGATGGATGGACGGACAGTGGGTGGAGAGCGGCGAGGAAGGCTTTGGATTCCTGCCCGGTGCCCCCTGCGTGCAGCACAGGCCTGGCTGTAGTAGGCGCTCAATAAATGTTTGCTGAGCTGAACTGAAGGGGAAAATTGACTTTCTTCTGCCCAGCGCAGCCCAGAGGCCCCTGATCGATAGCGGCCATCGCGCCTCCTGCTTTATGAAGTGGTCGCACTGCTGTGTTCGGAGCTGCCAGAGAAATGTGCTGGCGAGCCTTTGATTCTGGGGAGAGTGTAATGGCGTGGCCCTGCCCGCGGAGCCCGGCCGGTGGAGGTGGGGGTTGTCCACAGTGGGGCAGGGGCGGAGCCTCTGGGATCCAGTCTGTGTGGCCGGGAGGAGCCGCCCCCTTCCCAGGGGTCTCTGTCATACTGGGGACAGGCAGGAACAGAAGAGGCTCCTGGCCCTGCCTCTGAGCACCCCCAACCTGGGCGTGGAGGGAGGGGGCAGACCCACACCATCGGAAATAGCAAATTCGGGCGGGGCGCCGTGCTCCACAGAGGAGGGCCCGGGCTGACGGGCAGCAGGGGTCCAGGAGGCAGGTGCCGGCCGCTCCGGTCCCACCGTCATACCAGCAGCCCCTGCTCTGGGCCGGCCTCTGCGGGTCCCAGGGAGCCCACGGGTCTGCCCACCCTCGGACTGAGCACTCCAGAGCAGGGCCTGGGCCTCCCTGGCCTCCGCGCCCAGCTGTGTGGACACCATGGGGGGCCCAGTCCCGGCTCCGCCAGCCAGGAGACTCTCCTTCCCCAGCAGGGACCCAGCCCTGGACACACTGTGCTCTTTCCAGAGGCTCCCTGGATGCCTGACGCCTCCAACTTGGACACCCCTGCAGGAGGAGACGTCCTGCGGGGATGGTGGGGGGCCCTCCAGAGCTCCCTTCTCAAGTCTTATTGGTTTTTCCCCAGCTGCTTCTCCCCACAGAGACTTATGCAAATCCCACTGCCGGATTGTTCTTTAATGTCAAGTGCAGGCGGATGAATGTCAGATTTGGTCCCAGCCTCAGTCAGTAGCGACACTTGATAGGATAGTTTGTAATTTCTTCCCAAGCCAAAGGGATCAGGTCTTTAAGTCCATCGCTCAACAAATATTTCCTCTCTCTCTACCTCCCTGCTCACCACCCTGTCCCCCTGCCTTGGGGACAGCTGCAAGGCCCTTAATCCCACACTCACGTCCCCCTGAAGCTTCTGTGAAACCAGGAATTGGGTGGTGGAGTCAGTTTTGCTCTGGGAATTGGGGTGCCTCTTGATCAATTGTAACCCTCCTGTCATCCCCTCCCCCTCCATCAGCTTCATCAACAATGGCCCCCGATTCACCCCTCCCACTCCCAGCTCACTGTGAGTATGGTACCTGCTGTCCATCATTCCATCCAGGCTGACCTTCACACGGTGGACCCAAGACCATCAGCCACTGCAACTCAGCCAAAACCAAATAGCCGGTTAGAAGCTGGGCAGAGGATTTGAACAGACAGTTCCCCAAGGAAGATATGCAAATAGGCATAAGCTCAGGGAAACATGTGCAGCATCACGAATCACTGGTGGTCGTGGTTTAGTCGCTCAGTTGTGTCCGAGTCTTGTGGTCCCATGGACTGTAACCCACCAGGTTCCTCTGTCCATGGGATTCTCCAGGCAATATTGGAGTGGGTTGCCATTTCCTTCTCCAGGGGATCTTCTGGGGATGCAAATCAAACCACAGTGGGATGCTATCTCACACCCATCAAAATGGCTGCTTTGAAGAAAATTTTCTAAAAACAAAACAACTGGTGTTGGTGAGGATGTGGAGAAATTGGAATCCTTGCTCACTTTGGTGGGAACAAGAAAGCAGGCCGCCACTGTGGAAAACAGCACAGAGGTTCCTCAAAAACTTAGGCACAGAATCACCATGCGATTCAGCAATTCCACTCCTGAGTGAATATCTAAAAGAAGGGAAAACAGGGTCTTAAAGAGACATTTGTACACTCACATTCATAGAAGCATCATTCATGATAATTATAAGATGGAAGCAATCCACGTGGCTATTGACAGATGGATGGATAAACAAAATGGAATATTACTCAACCTTGAAATGGAGGGAAGCTCTGACACCTGTTAGAATATGTACAAGCCTTGAGGACATTCTCCAGGCCAGAATACTGGCCTTTTTCTCCTCCAGAGGATCTTCCCAACTCAGGGATCAAACCCAGGTCTCCCGCATTGCAGGCGGATTCTTTACAAGCTGAGCCACAAGGGAAGCCGTGAGGACACTATGTTAAGTGAAATAAGACAGTCACAAAAGGACAGACACTGCATGATTCCACTTCCGTGAAATCCCTGGAGCAGTCACATTCAGAGACAGAGTAGAACGGTGGGTGGCAGGGCTGCATGAGCAGGCTGGGGAGTCTGTGTAAAGGGGGACAGAGTTTCACTTTGCAGAAGTGCAAAGAGCTCTGAGGAGGGCGGTGACGGTTGCAAGGGCTGCATGGCAGCGTGAGCACACCTCATACTGTATTCATGGTGTTAGTGTTTGAGTGTGTTAAGTGCGCACTTAAACATGATAAGCATACACGTTTTGTGTCATGTATGAGAAGTGAAGTGAAAGCGCTAGTCACTCAGTCATGTCCAACTCTTGAGACCCCATGGACTGTGGCCCGCCAGTCTCCTCTGTCCATGGGATTCTCCAGGCAAGAATACTGGAGTGCATTGTCATTCCCTTCTCCAGGGGATCTTCCCAACCCAGGGATCGAACCCAGGTCTCTTGCATGACAGGCAGACTCTTTACCATCTGAGCCACCAGGGAAGACCTTTGTCATGTATATTTTAGCACGAATTTTGGGGTTTTTTTTTTTTAGAGACAGAATGAATCAGGCCATCCTGCCACACAGATATATTCACAGAAATTACAAAGAAAACCCAAGTGAACCTCCAAGGTCAGCAGGCAAGGACAGACTCTGGAGGATCCAGGGAAGGAGTGCGACATCTCAGTCCTGAGATCCTTCAAGGCTCCAAAGTTCCGGACGTAGCAGCCTGGGGCCCCCAAGGGGAGCTCACCTGAGTCCTGCCTCCTGCAGCCCCCCAGCAGGACGTGACCTCCTGGTCAGCCAACAAGCTGCCCCAGATCTCAGCATCCGAAGCCTGCCATCCACCTGCCAGGAACACAATAATAATGCAAAGGTGCGTTCAGGGAACTCTCACACCCTGGACCCAGGCAGTTCCTCAGAGCAGGAGTGGGCAGCAGGGGACAGCCTGGCTCCTTCCCAGGCCCCTCTGTCCACGGGGCTAGCCCCTGTCCTTGCCACTGTCCGAGCCTGGCTCTGCGTCCCCTGCTCGGGCGGTCAGGCCCTGGCCCTCTGTGGGACACAGCCCCTCCCCACCCCCACCCACAAAAAGCACGACAGATGCTTGTGGGACACCAACCCGTGAATGAACAGACGCAGGAAGATACAGTCAAGCCAGGGATGAGAGGGAGGACATGGGGCCGGCCCTTCAGTCAGCAGGGGTCCAGACCCACAGGCTCTGCCCCATCCCCCACCCCCGGACACAAGCCCTGTGAGCACTGATCACACAAGTGCATGTGTCAGTAAGTGTGAACTGAGCACCCTCTGTGCGCTGGGCCCTGTGGGGCCACCCAGGGTCTTGACAGATGCATGTGAGGGTGTGGCCAGCACACAGTCTCCGGGTTCAGATACACCTGCAGCCCTGTTACCCTCTAGTTGTGTGACCCTGGCCAAGCCCAGTGCCAAGCCTCAGTTTTCTCCTCTGTACAATGGGGACAACAGCAACCACACCATAGCCTCGGGGAGACAACTGAAGATACTGGAAGGCCAGCTCCCTGCGGGACTCTGCAGGGGCCAGTTCCGCTCAGTGTCCACATCTGGAGCCCCGCGGGGCAGAGAGGAGCCCAGGGGGAAGGCCTTGGGTGCTGAGTCGGGAGCAGAGGCTTTGCTGGCAGTAGGGAGCCTCGGAGGGTGGTGCCACTGGACAGCCACATGGGCAGCCTCTCCCCCAACACTCCCTGGAGGCCGTGGCCCCCGTGGGCACGTCCTGTGGACCTTCTCGCCTGGCCCGGCCCCCACCCAGCACCAGGGGAAGCCCCTTCCAGCTGAGGGGGGTGCCCCTGCTTTCCCTTCCCTGGAGCTCACGGTGCGGGGGGCCGGCCACTCTGTGGCCGGAGCCTAGGATTCCAGGAGCCTGGGCTCAAGCCTGTTTTCTTACCAGCGGCAGCACCAGACCAGAGGCCTATTGGACCCAGTAAGCAGGCAGCTGACTCACGCTGTCCCTCCAGCCCTGCTCCCAAGGAGGGCTCGGAGCAGGCCTGCCAGCTGCCTGGGGGAGACACCTGCCTTCGGAGGGCGTGTCGAGATGTCACCAGCCAGTGACCCTTCTCAGGGCTGGGCCCCTACGCCTCCAGGGTGTGCCCCCCTATAGCCACTCTGTCTGGTGGCCTACAGACTTGTGTGATTAGTGCTTAAACGATCAGCAATGTTGAGGGTTACTTGTTAAATACCACCACAGAAGCGTACAATGGAAGGGATGCTAATAAAAACAGAGGTAATAAGTGCCCCAAGCTCATCACTTCGTGCTTGTTGCCTATATTGTACTGTCACCCGTGTCCTAGAGGTTATCTATGTGTCTGTCTGTATACGGGACGGTAGCGCGCATCTCCGCCAGACTCTGTGTGCCATCCATCACAGGGGCAGCAGGGCACCAGCTGTGGTGGGAGCCTTTACACCACGGTCGTGGGCAATGCTGCAAGTCAGGGCCTTTGGTTTCTTTCTTTTTTGGTGAGCCATTGTTGGACATCGACCAGGCTGACCGGGCAAGGTGGGCCAACCAGTTCCTCCCCTTAGGAATTTGGAATTGGGGCCAAGAAGGAAGCACTGGGTTGGGGTTCTCTATAGCTGCCCACCCCTTCTCAGGGCTTCAGGCAGAAGGGAGGAGAAAGCAGGGTACAGAGAGAGGCTGGCCCCCAAGGGGATGAGCCGGGGTGGGGGTCGGTTCCTGGGTCCTGGCCCCAGAACTTCCCCATGGGCCTTCTGGGCTCTTGGAATGTACCTGGATTACAGGGAGGCAGGTTTTCCACAAAAGAACTTTCCAGCAAGCCCCAGATGGACAATGGATGAGCTGCTTGGGGTAGGGGGCACTCCTGTTCCTGCAGGGTCCAAGGGGGGGCTGGATGTTAGGGTGGGAGTGGATGAGCCTCCTCTGGGGACAGGTGTCAGCCCTAGGGGACACTGAGACCTGGGGTCTGATCATTGTCCATCTTGTGCTACCCTTCACCACGTTTGAAAACGGTGAGATATCAGGGCTGCAGGTCCCCGGCTGGGCCATGCTGCCTGCCTGCTTCCCCCATGATCCTCTCAGGAACTGGGGAGCACCTTCAGCACCAGGGGGGACCACCTCTGCCGCGTGTGGGCTCCCAGCCTCATGGCCACTTTTCACAGTAACCTGGAGGCTGGGAGTGCTCACCTCCCTGCGAGTGGGATGATGCTCAGAGAAGGTCAGGAACTGGCTGGAGGTCACACAGCGGCCAACGGTGGAGCCAGCTTCAAAACCAGGCCCTCATAGCTCGCTCCGGGTGAGCACGAAGCCTGTGGACCATCGCGCGCCCGCCTCTGCAAGGTACCCGTCCCTCCCCGAGGGCCTCGGGTCAGTTCCGCCCGAGCCTTCCCGTCCCGCCGGCAGATGGCGCTGCGGGCTCAGGCAGGACTCGAGGCGGGGGACCCGAGGGGCGGGCCGGCGGGGCGTTCCCGCAGATCCGGGCTCGCCAGGACCGCAGCCGTCCTGAGCGCAGACGGCAGGTCGGGGGCAGGGGGCCTCGGCACCCCACCGCCCAGGCCCCGGGCACACCCCGGCTCGCGGGCTCCAGCCTGGACCCTTAGGGGAGGAGGCTGCTGCTACCGCCCCAGAGAGGACGGGCCTGACCCAGGGCCCAGCCGCCCAGCCCCTGCCCTGCTACCCAGGCCGCTTCTCTCTGCCCGCCTCCATGCCCACCCCAGCCCTCTGAGGCTCTGCAATGCCTTCCTCTTGGGATGCCCTTGACAAAGGGTCTTTGCTGGACCAAACTTCAGCCGGGATCCAGAACCTTCTCCTGGGCCCATCCTTGCTCTTCTTCATAAAGTGCAGTTCTAGCAAGAACAGCTCCTCTTCCGTGTCCCCTGCCCCGCACCCCCTGCCTCTGATGGGGTCCTCATCCTCTGCTCGCTCCCAGGTGAGGTGTGAGCACCCGGCCTGCCTCCAGCGAGAACCCTGGTAGGTGGATCTAGCTAGACTCTCCCTACCCCTGATACCTCCTGCTAGCTATTTTCCATCCACTGACCCCCCTCCACCCCCTCCGCCCTGCTCCTTGGCTGTAAATCCCCACTGCATTAAGAGCTGAGCCGGGTCTCTCCCCCTGCACGGCCCATCCCTGCACCTGCAGCCATAACCGAACGTGTATGAGTCTGGTCTTCACCTGGTGTCACTCCCTCCCCTCCACACCCCTGCTTTCCTAAAGAAAATCCCGCACTCTCTTATTCACCCTTGGGGACCCCAGCCCAAGTCACCGCCCCTGAGACACCACTCCTGACTTCTCTGGGCTCCCAGGGCATTTATTCTCCCTGCAGAGGTTGGTTCAACAGGAACTCTGAGTTCTGGGAGGTGGGGTGGTGCAGGCTGGGGTTCTGACGGGAGGTGACCGGCAGACAAATTCTCCCCCCTGAGGATGGGCTCCCAGGAGCACAGTGGCTCCATCAGACCACCTGACACCCTCCCGAGGTATTTAAGACACTGAGTGCAGCAGGCCCACGGGCTTCCCAGGTGACTCAGTGGTAAAGAATCCACCTGCAATGCAGGAGATGCAGGTTTGATTCCTGGGTCGGGAAGATCCCCTGGAGGAGGAAATGGCAACCCACTCCGGTCTCCTTGCCTGGAGAATCCCATGGACAGAGGAGCCTGGCGGGTTACAGTCCATAGGGTTAGAACTGGGAGTGACTTAGCAGGCTGGCAGACAGCGGGCCCAGCCTCAGGAGCAGAGCTGGGAGTCCAGTCCCAGGCTCCAGGCCTTCCTGGCTCAGAGAAGTCCTCCCCTGCAGAGTGTCCTGTCGGGGAGCAGTGAGGGCACCTGCCTGATGGGCCCTGGGGCTCCCTGGCCCCTGAGGTCAGTCCATGTCCTGCCAGCCACCCAGGCTCACCGGGCTCTGCCCATGCGTGCAGTCCTCGCCTCTAGAACCCTCCCTGCCCTCTGCCGGGCCCTGCTCCAGGCAGTTCCTGCCCCTCCCCCAGCCTCCCAGCCCGGGGACGGATCTCTGTTGGCCCTCTCTCCCCACAGGCCCTGCACCCCATGAGGGTGGACACCCGGAACCCCCACCCTGCCGTGCTCCAGTGTAAAGCTGGCGCCGACAAAGCACCCGCTGGGAGAAAGCAGCAGCTGAGACCTGGCTGCCCAAGGAGGGGTCCCGCCTCGTGTCTCCAGGGCCGCCGGGGTGGGGACGGCAGTCAGCGGAGGCCCTGGCCCCCAAGCAGGCGCGCTGCCAGAGGTGCCTCCTGCTCTTCCAGGCTCCCTCCTCCCTCCACACCCCTCTCCTAATCTTTCACAGGAAAAAAAAGGGGAAAAAGGCCAAAGAAAGAGGTTTTCTTCTCCACTTTCTGAAAATGAGATTTTAAAAATAACCAAGAGGCGGTGCAGCGCCAGGAGGGGATTACGTGGGGAGCCTGAGCTGTGGGGGCCTACCCGCCTCTCCTCGGCAGGTGCCCTGCCCGCGGCCCGCAGCCTGTGCCCACGCCACGCTCAGCTTGGCCCCCTCGCTCTGCCCTTCCCTCTGTGCAGTGGGGGGCCAGGGGCGGGGGGTGACCTGCTGAGAAGGGAGGTGGCCGCGGAGATGGAGGAGGTGGAAACGCTGGGGTCGGGACCCCAGGCTGCAGAAGGCCCCCAGTTCCTTGGTGCCCCTCCCTTGACTCCCTGCTCAGCCGCTGCCCGGCCCCTCCGGGCGGCTGCTCATCCCCGGGTGCTGAGCTCGCGGCCGCCACAGGGTGTCTGTAAGGGCCCGTCCTCAGGCCCTCCTTCCCTCCCTCCACGTGACATCCCATCTTGACTCTCAGTGTTAGTGTCGTTTCTCCAAGAGGCTGACCTTGACACGGGATGGTCTCCGGGGGTTACCCCTGCTGCTGCCACCCCCCTGGTCCCTGAGAGTTTCCTCTCCCATCCTCATCCCTACGGGTGTCTGTTTCATGGGCTTGACCTCTACCCTCTGTGCAGTCAGGCTGTGCGCTCCCTGAGGTGGGGACTGGGGAACTATGGGTCTGCCCCATTCCCATGCCCCGGGCGCTTCCTGTCCTGAGGGCTCCATGCCAGCCCCTGTGTTTCTTTGTCTGAAGGGTTCTCTGTCCGCTGGTGGGAGATTCAGGGCATCACCTCTCCAGGCAGCAGTGCTTAACTCATGACTGATAGGGTGGGTGGGTGACTAGGCCCTCACCTTCAGACAGGATGGCCTGGGTGGGGGCGCTGAGCCCCAGCAGCTCCCGGAGATGACCACTTAACCTGAATCACCCGCCTCTCTCATCCCTACCATGTGCCCTGGGGTCAAGTCCTGTCCTCAAATCGTTCCTTAGGGCCAGGAGCGAGGCTGAATAACGGCCTCCCAAAGAGAGCTATGTTCCAATCCTTGGAACTTGTAATTGTTACCTTATAAGGTAAAAAAAAGGGCTTTGTGGCTGTGATTAAGTTAAGACTCTTCCGATGGGGAGATTATCTGGATTATCTGGGTGGTCCCTTAAAGCAACCATTTGCATCCTTATGGAGAGGGGTAGGGGGAGTTTTATCAGACAGAAGAGGAGGAGGCCATGTGCCCACAGAGGTGGGCGTGGGGATTGGGGGGGGGGTGGGTGCCAAGGGATGCTGGCAGCCCCCAGGAGCAGGGAGAGGGAGGAGCCAGTTCTCCTGGGAGCCGTGGGGTTAGCACGGCCCTTGACTGCATCCTAGTGATGCTGTCTTAAACCACCGACGTTGTGGTGATTGTCACAGCAGCGCTAGGAAACAATACAACGTGCTTTGGTGGGAGACCGGACCTGTCTGTCCTAAATGTGGGGGCAGGCCAGCCAGCAGCTGTCCCTTCAAATCCTGGCTGCCAAGCTGCAACTACATTCCCCAGCCTCCCTTGCAGCCAAGAGCAACCAGCTGACTTAATTCCAGCCCTGGCATTTGAGAAATGAAGTGTACAATTTCTGTTCTTAGTCGCTTAGTTGTGTCCGACTGTTTGTGACCCCATGGTTGCCAGGTTCTGCCTGCAGCCCACCAGGTTCCTCTGTCTATGGGCTTCTCCAGGCAAGAATACTGGAGTGGGTTGCCATGCCCTCCTCCATGGGATCTTCCTGACCCAGGGATCAAACCCAAGTCTCCTGCACTGCAGGCAGATTCTTTACCATCTGAGCTACCAGGGAAGCCCAAGGCTACTGGAATAGGTAGCCTATCCCTTCGCCAGGGGATCTTCCTGACCCAGGAATCGAACCGGGGTCTCCTGCGTTGAAGGAGGAATCTTTACCAGCTGAACCACCAGGGAAACTGCTGGCCAGAGAGGGTCCCCCATCCTCCTCTTCCCGGTTGAGAAGGAGATGGGAAGGACAGTGGATGAGACCACGCCCTCAAGGGGCGGGGCCACAGCCAGAAGAAGCCGGGCCTGCGCTGGAGCCCTGGACAGCTGGATGGCTGCAGGTGGGCCTGGGCCGTTGGAGGCACCACCTTACTGAGGTTGCTCTTTGTTACCACGGTTTGGCGGTTACCCTATTACGCAGGCCTTGAGTGGCTACTAACAGACCTGTCTTGTCCACGGTGTTCAGTGGCCATTTGTAGAATGTCATGTCAGGTTTTTCTCCTGTGTTGTCCCCACCATGCGGATAGCAAGCGGCCGCCCAGGGTCGCCGGGCTGGGCTGAGCTGGTACGACGTCTGCCCTGAGAGCTGGCGTCTGGTGGCCTGTGTGGCTGCAGCACAGGGCCTTGGGAAGCGGGCCGGTCCATGAGACACAGGCATCCCTCGGCTGCCTTTGAGGCCCAAGGGCTGGCCGTGCTCCCGCCCACCAGTCCCACGAGGGCCAGGCCCTCAGCCTTCCTGGCCTCCCCCACATCCCACTCCACGCCTTCCTGGCCAGGGGCTCCGGACGCACTGGTGGGTGGGATGCGGTGCGTGCCAGGCAGGGCGATGTGTGTGTGCTCAGCTGTGTCCGACTCTTTGTGACCTCATGGACTGTAGCCCGCCAGGCTCCTCTTTCCATGGGATTTCCCAGGCAAGAATACTGGAGCGGGTTGCCAGTTCCTGCTCCAGGGGATCTTCCCAACCCAGGGATCCAGCCCTCGTCTCTTGAGTCCCCTGCATTGGCAGGAGGACTCTTTACCACTAGCCACCTGGGCTCTGGGTCGCCGCTTCTCAGGATCGCCCCTGGCACTCGGGACCAGGTCTCCCTGATGGAGGAGGCGGTCTCCACATGCCTGTGCCCAGAGCACCTGGCCATCGTGGGTCAGGAGCTGTGCTGTGGGCTCACACGGGGGTAAACAGGAGGGAGCCGTGCGCTCCTCTCTCGCCAGCTTGAGGAGCACAGGGGGATTCTCTGTATCCTGTGCTGCCCCCGGTCGTTTTGTTGGTGGAGCTAAAACATGCTCCCCAGGGCTTCCAGAGGAGAGCTGGAGGCTGTCCAGCCCCTTGCCGGGCTCCAAGGTTCAGAGCCAGCAGGGAGGGATTAACCTGGGAGGGTCACTGGGCTGAGGAGAGAGGTCTCCGAGCACCAGGGTGGGGTCCCCAAGGCTCCTGAGAAGGGCCAGGTGAGCCATGGGGGGTCAGGGGAGAGGCCCCCGTGCCTGCTGACCCTCCCCCCCCAGCCCCAGGGCACTTCTGGGTGGGGTCCCTTTAAATTCAAGGTTCTCGCCTCCCCAGAAGGCCCCTCCCCCAGTCTCCTGGGCAGCTGGGTAAACAAGCCTGACCCCAGGCTGCTGACATGGCTTCCCCCTGTTCCGGGGACCCCAGCTCGGCAGGTCTGCCCCCGTGTCCTGTAGCCACTCCAGGTGAGACACGCGGAGGGGTTCGGGGTGGAGGAGAAGGGGGTGCTCATGGCAGCTGGGCTCTGAGGATGTGGGAGAGAAGGCAGCGCCCCCACCTCTTCTTGGGGGGGGTTTCCCCAGGGTCACACAGCAGGGCAGGGCAGGGTGGGGGCGAGCACCCCATCCCCCGACAGTTCTCCTTCCTGTTGTCCTGTAGCCCTCCCCGGGGTCCTGCAGCCCATGGACCCTGAGCCGGGAAGTGGGCCAGGGTCCTCCTTACTCCTCAAAGCCCTTCCAGTTCCTTCTCCGGCCCCCTCCCCCCACCTCTGTATAAGCCCAGGGCTAGTCCCAGCTCCTCAGAAATAGACTCTTGGACTTCCCTGGTGGACCAGTGATTAAGAGTCCGCACTCCCAATGCAGGGGGTGTGGGTTCTATCCCTGGTCAGGGAACTAGACCCCACGTGCCACGTGGTCAGCAACAACAACAAAAGGAGGTGCACACCCACTGCGCGTACTAGGCGGGCTCTTACCCTCCCCGCCCCGTGGATTTTGGGACCTGGACACTGACCCTGTCTCCACCTGTGCTGCCATGACATGGGCGATCTCTCCTTCTCCTGCCCCTCAGTCCCCCAGACACCTCTCGGAAACGTGTCCCCCAGCCACCCCTGCGGTGGTCGTGTCTCGCCAGCATCCAAACTGCAGCCCGGCGCTGACCCCAATCTGGGGACCAGGACTCCAGCACCCTGTGGGCAGAACCATAGCCCACTGTTTGCAGCCTGTTCCCTGCCTCCTCCCCCCGGTCCCACCCCCTCACGCCCCCATCCAGCTCTGCAGTGATCATCACACCCTCACCACACCCTCCTGCCTTGTGCCCTCTCCCATCTGATGGCACCCCCCCGCCCCAGCTCTCTGCCTACTCCTCGCGGGCACCCGCACAGCTGAGCTTGGGCGGAGCTGGGGATCAACTCAACCAGGCTAATGCTCCCGTTACATTCCTGGCGGCGAGCTGCAGGGGGGGCTGCCTGCCAGGGTCCCACTGCATCCCTCCTCCTGCCCAGCCCCTCCTCTCTCCCAGCAACTGTCTCGCACCCCCGCTCCCAGCGCCCACCCCCCTCTCCCTCTTCACGCTCAGCTGCTGGCCTTGCTCCCGCTCTCTTGGAGAGAGAGGACCCCCACAGGCTCCGGGCACGGCAGCCGCCCACTGCACCTGGGCCCGCGGGCCCCATGCTCCCCCGCCTGCTCCTGCACGAACCACCCCCTCCCAGCCTCGCCTGCCCACGGCCGTAACTCCAGCACCTCTCCACCCTCCTCTCCCGCATTCTGACATTTTCTCTTTACGAGATCTTTCTCATCGACATAAAAGCGTGCAGCTACACATCCTGTCTCCTGACCCCACTTCCCTTGTAGCTACTGCCCTATTTCTCTGCTCCCCATTTTTAGCAAAACTCCTGGAAAAGGTTATTTATACGTACGTGCTGCCTCCCAGTCTTTCCCTCCCATTTGCTCTGGAACGCAGTGGACCCAGCCCCTCATTCCTGGACTTGGCCACAGCAGCTCTGGTCAGGGTCAGGGGTGACCTCCATGCTGCTGAACCTGAGGTCAGTTCTCAGGTGCCCTTTGACATGACCCATCAGCAGCTCAGGGGCTTCCCAGGTGGTGCTAGTGGTAAAGAACCCGCCTGCCAATGCAGGAGACATAGGAGACGCGGGTTTGATCGCTGGATTGTGAAGATCCCCTGGAGGAGGGCATGGCAACCCACTCTAGTATTCTTGCCTGAAGAATCCCATGGACGGAGGAACCTGGCGGGCTAGGGTCCATGGGGTGGCACAGAGCCGGACACGACTGAGAGACACACGCAGTGGATTTGAAGGGGCAGCTCAGGGCCCAGGCCCCTCCCCGCTGACTCCCAGAGCCCCAGCCTGCCCTTCTCCTCTCCCATCACTGCTGCTCCACCTTCTCTCCCTGACCTGGGGAAGCTGGGGGCCCAGGCCGGCTGCTCAGGCTTCTTCCCTCTCTGTCTCACGATCACGTCCAGTTCTGGGGCAGTGAGAGCATGGGTCCTAACTACTGGACCACCGGGGGATCCCCTGTGGCTTTAAATGCCACCATCTCCCAGGAGTCTGTCTGTCTTCAGCCTGGAGCCCCCCACCTCAAGCCAAGACTCTAGCTAACTCTCCTCTGCACCTCTTCCCCGGCCTGTCTGAAGGCATCACCGGTCCAGAATTAGACTCTTGAGCCCCTAGCCCCAAGTTGCTCCTCTCAGTATATGGGGCTTCCTTTCCTCCAGTGGCTCAGGCCAGAAACTGCGAGTCTTCCCTTTGCTCCCCTCCCCTTCCCCCACCAGCCCCTCCATCGGCAGAGCCTGTGGGCTCCATCTTCAAGACACATGTAGAAGCAGCACTTCTCTCCGCTGAGCCCCCAGGCCCTCTGCCCTGGATTGCTGCCCTGGCCGCCTTGTGGTCTGCGTGGCGGCCCCTACCCCTCACCTGTCTGCTCTGCAACCACCAGACCCACCTGGCTAACTGCCAGTCAGGGGTGGTCAGTCCTCTCCTGCCCCCCGGGGGCCCTCCCCTCTTCTCCACAACTCTCACCCCTGGCCCACAGCAACACCCCAAAGCGCCTCTGCACAGCCCACCGCCTGCTGGTACTAAGTGTGAGGCCGGGCCAGTGCTGTGGACACCAGTGCAGTGCTGTGCCTCCGGCCACTCACCCTGGAGGCCTTCAGGGAGGAGATGTCCTGGTGGACAGGACAGGCTGCCCCGGGTTGGGGCACAGCCATTCTGCCATCCAAATCTGAGGCTCCTGCAAGGCTGCCTCGGACCTGTCCAAGGTGCTGAGTGCAGTGGGCCCCGAGCCAGCCCCTGTGGCCTCACACCCTGCTCAGAGCCAGTCCACCAGGGTCTGTGATTCTGGAAGCAACCGCTTTGGTGCTGAGCTAGGAAGGCACTTCCCACTGACAAAGCGGGTCGCAGGAGGACCTGACAAAGAGGTTCACAAAGGTTCATGACCTCCTTATCCACAAGGATGGCAGAACAGGCTCAACTGTTTCCATTTTTCAGATGGGGAAACTGAGGCTCAGGGAATCCAGAACCCAGACCACGCTCTCCCAGGTGAAGGAAGCACCTCTGACCCAGGTCTGCTGGCTCCTGTCCCTGGCCTGGGAGAAGCCGAGTGTGTGCGGTACACAGCTGTGGCGGAGCCTGGCACACAGCAGATGCCCCAGGATACTTAGCAGGGGAGGAGAGTCATCGTCCAGGGGCCCCTAGCAGGAGGGTGGGCACGGGGGCGCGCCTGCGGCCATCAGTTCAGGGCGGGCCTCTCTGGGTCTGCATTCTCACCAGGAAAACAGGCTGAGTGCTGTTGCCCCTCACAGGGGTGTGGGGGGAGGACCTAAGAACTCACGCTCAGAGCCTTGTATGGGCTCATCCATCCCCTCCTCCCAGTCCCTCCCCCTGAGCCCTGCCTTGTCTCCAAGGAGCCGCCCAGGTGGTCCTGTGTCCCCAGAGGCTTATCTATACCCAGGGAGGGCCCATGGTTGCATCGTTGAGTTCAGTATCCCCAGAGCTAAGCACTTTGCGGAAGGAAGGAAGGGGGCAAGGGGGAAGGGTCTCTCCTAGCAGCTCATAGAAGGTGTGGGCTTGGAGTGGCGGCTTGGGCTGCTGCCTGGGACCATGGATGGATGGGCCTCACGGGTGCAGAGGCCCCCACCCAGGGGCACAGTGCTGCGTCCATACACACATGATATCTGAGAGCGGACCCCTGGATTTCACCAGACCCCCGCCTCCTGGGAATCCATGTGTGAGTCAGCGATCAGCCATGTCCCCATTTCTCCTGGAATGTGCTCCTGGAGTGAGGGGGAAGGGGGTGTCCCACGGACACAGCACCAGCCCAGCTTCCAACCGGATCCTTCTCCCTGGTGAAGCTGGTCAAGCTGGTCAGCCCCCTGGGTCCCAGATCCCCGTGCCCAGGCAGGGCTCCCCCCTCCCCCCATCTGTTGACACAAGGCCGGCTCTGGCCCCTCCATGCTGGCCCTGCTGGGTCCTCCTTCGAATTCACCCTCACCTGGCTCTGTCTCCCTCCCCCGCAGTCCATCCTCTGCCCAGGCCCAGGATCGACTTTCCACTGAGAGTCATCAGGTCACCCCTGCTCTCTGGGGATGACCCCAGGTCCACAGCAGGCTCTGCGAGGTCCCCACAAAGCTATCCAGACTCCTCCCCTTCTGAAACTTTCCGCCCAAATAGTATGTAGTGGCTATATTCTAACACACCCCTCCGGGCCTTTCTGCCGCTCACAGCTCCTTAGCGCTGTCCCTGGAAATTAGTCTCCCTCTCCGGTACCCCTCCCCTCGCTGTCTCCACGTGGCCCCCTTGGCCTCTCTGGCTCAGCGCGGGTGGCTGCGGGAGTCGCTTATCTCTGGCCGCTCCGCGATCCCTGCCCGCAGGCCCCGCCGCGCCCCAGGAGCCCCCGTTCCCGGACATCTACGGCGGGGACGCGCAGCTGTGGGAGGCGCACTTCCGCGGCCTCGGGCGCGCCTACCGCGCGCTGGGCAAGGAGAACGACTTCGCCATCCGCGTGCTCACGGAGGACTTCACGCTGCCCTTCCCGTTCGCCTGGCCGCCGGGGCCCGACCCTGCTCGCGGGCCGCTCTTCTACGACCCGCACGACCGCACGGGCTTCGACTTCCTGCTGCGGGGCCCGGGCGCGCCGCCCCCCGCGCTGCTGCGGCCCCTGCACAGCGCGGCGCAGGCGGCGCTGCGCAAGCGGCGCCTGGAGCAGCTGGCGCTGAGCTACGCGCACGCGGGCGCCGGCCCCCGGCCCGGCCTGGTGCTGCTGGCGCCCGCGCCCGGCGCAGCGGGCAGCGCCTTCCCTGTGCCCGAGGCCGCTTCCCCCAGCGGGGGTGCCCCCCGGCTGGGCTAGCGCAGTCCCGAGATTGTCAATAAAGCGTGCAGTGCCTCTGCTTCTCCCGCCCCGAGGCTCTTTGCCAGACACACCTGGGCGGGCGTCTGATGCCAGCAGAGCCCCGGGGGCCGGGTCCGCGGTGTTGTGGGATGTCCACTTTGTCCCAAGTGGCTAATGAATCAAGGCGGGAAGTCAGAGTGGCAGCCTTGATGGGCTGGCTAGGCTGGGAGCAGCTGTGAGGGGGAGAGGACCTGGGATAGTGGGGAGGTGGGTGGCCCTCGTGGCGGGGAGAGGACTTGGGATAGTGGGGGGGAGTGGGTGGCCCTCGTGGCGGGGAGAGGACCTGGGATAGTGGGGGGTGGGTGGGTGGCCCTCTGGGACCCTGGTCACAGCCTCTTGGTGGGCATTAGCGCCCCCATGCGGCAGGTGAGGACCCTGGGTCCCAGCGCTCCCGGGAGCACCTGCGATTTGGTTCCCTTGTGACTGCAAGTTCAGCAGGGGTCCTGTCTTCCAGGACAGAGGGGCATCAGGGTCGGGTGAGGGGCGCGGATGGAGAGATGGGAGGAAAGGAGCACAGGGCAGGAGGGGGCGGGGAGGATGTGATGGGGAAACAGGCGCCAGGACACAAGCATCACACGGGGAGCCCAGTCCCCAGGCCGCTGCTTTCCTGCCAGCCCTCTGTGCTGGCTCTGCAGAGAAGAGGGTCCTCCTGCCCCCCACTCCCACCCCCACCCCTCTTATGGGGCTGAGAGATCGGCTGAGGCCGTTGGTGACCTGGCCTCCATCCTGGGTGTCTCCCTCTGTAGGTGAGAAGCCCTGGCAGAGGCCAGTCTATCGTGGACTCCTGGTGCCGGGCAGAGCCGCTGGACGCAGGACCCTGGTGACCTTCTTCTCCCACCTGCCGGCCAAGGCTCAGCTTTCCTCTTGTTGGGGGCTTGGATCCGAGGCGTGCAGGAGGCAGGGGGCTGGAGGGCACATTCTTACTCAAGTACAGATGGAATCGGAGCTTTTTTTTTTTATCCCTTTCTTCTAATCCGGGAGTTATTTATAGCTTCCTGGTGGTGGGCAGAGATAGTTTTTCCAAAGTCTTGCTTGGTGTGCAGGAGAACCAGTGACAAGAAATGCTCAGCTCTGGAGGACAGGGGCTCAGCCTCTGCAAGAGGGGTCCTTAGCTTCCCCCTTCTCTGGTGGGGACCCCACAAGACCCCTGACCCTGCTCCAGGTTCCTTTCCACTTGTGGTCCCATCTCTCCAATTTTATAGACATGTGTGGTGGTTACACTGCAATCCTCATGCGTGTGAATCCTGACAGGGTAACAGAAATGACTCTGTTAAGGGATTCTATCAATATCCCTGTGTTGAATACTAATTGTTCGGGTTTCCCCAGAGGCAGGCCCTAAACGTGGATTTGAGTGCAGGTGACTGATGCGGGAGGTGACCCTTGGAAACATAGGAGGTGAGAGAGAGAAGGGAAGGAAGCCAGTGGGGGGCGGCTATGCAGCTAGGTAGGCCTGCAGGTGTATGGAAGCCCCTCTGGGAACCCCGGGAGACCGCATGGGGACTGCCGCAACGCCAGCCCGCCTCCAGGACGGGGAAGCCAGTGTTTAAACTCTGCCTCCCTTGTGCTGTGGGGACCGAGCCTGCAATTCACCCAAAAACAGCATACATGGGGAGGAACTGTTTATAAACTTTTATAAGGTGCCAGAGTAGCTTTATAACTGTAAAGTGTGATAAGAATTTGGAGTTTATATTTAGTATATTCCTTAAATAGAAATTTTTCTAGAAATGTATTTTTAATGTAGTTTATGGCAATGGCAACCCACTCCAGTACTCTTGCCTGGAAAATCCCATGGACGGAGGAGCCTGGTGGGCTGCAGTTCATGGGGTCACAAAGAGTTGGACATGACTGAGCAACTTCCCTTTCACTTTTCACTTTCATGCATTGGGGAAGGAAATGGCAACCCACTCCAGTGTTCTTGCCTGGGGAATTCCAGGGACGGAGGAGCCTGGTAGGCTGCCATCTATGGCGTCGCACAGGGTCGGACATGTCTGAAGTGACTTAGCAGCAGCAGCATAGAGGTATTGGGGCTTCCCAGGTGGCGCTAGTGGTAAAGAAACTGCCTGCCAATGCAGGAGACATAAAAGATGCGGGTTTGATTCCTGGGTCCAGAAGATCCCCTGGAGGAGAACATGGCAACCCACTCTAGTATTCTTGCCTGGAGAATCCCATCGACAGAGGAGCATGGTGGGCTACAGTCCATGGGGTCGCAAAGAGTCGGACACCACTGAGCGACTTAACATGCACACATGGAAGTATCTGTCTATGACATGTTGGAAATAAAAACGTGGCCCTTTACCACCTCTAGTCTGAGAAGTACTGACCAAGGGGAGAAAGATAAGTAACCAAATAAGTAACCTACTAAAGAAACAAACATGACTAAAAAAATAAAAACAGCAGTAAGTACTATGAAGAAAGTGAGTAAGGACAGGTCCTATTTCAAACAAAGTGGTCATGAGGACCTCTTGGAGGAGGTGACATCTGAGGTTGGAAGAGTGAGGAGGACCCGTCACTTGAACTTTTGGGGAGGGGGCTCCAGGCAGAGGGGACAGACTGTGCAAAGGCTGAGCAATTAAAGCTTCAAAGGTCACAGGACTGGAAGCAGCGGGTGCAAGGCCAGAGCACAATGAGCAAGAAGAGACTCTCATTGTCTGATAAATAGCCTTCCATTTATGGGGAAGACTCTTTTCCCACAAGACTCTAGGATCCCAAAACCCTTTCATGCTTACTGCATCTTTTCATCCGCCTTGTAGTTCCATGAGGTCAGTGGGTGGAAGAGGGCCCTGGGGCCTAGAGAGGGGAAGGGACGTGCCCAAGAGCATAAGCCAGCATGTTATTAGAACTCCACATTATAGCCACGAAAGGCCTGGCTACAACAGGCTTAAATGGGAGAAAGTTAAAAAGAATGGTTCATGTAACTGGAAGATCCAGAAATAAGCTGAGCTTCAAGTAAGGTTTGATCCAGGAGCTCAAGATTGGGTCTATCCCTCCGACTAGCTTCCTTAATGATGACAGCATGCCTGATGCGCCTCCTGACTTTTCATTCTCCCTGGTCACTGACTTCCCAGAGTTCTCATGGAAGAATGGATCCATCTCAAGCCCCAAGAAGCCTCCCTGAATGGCCCATTGGTCCAGTAGGGTCACGTGTCTAGTCCTAAATCAGACAGTATCCTGTACTCACTGACCTAGGCATGTATTTCCTGAACCAATCCCTATGACCAGTGGGTGGGGTTACCCTGACTGGATTCTAAGAATAAGGCCAGGAACGGTATCCTGGATCAGCTTGAGGGGACTGGAAGGGATGTTGGGGAGGTGACTCCCATGTCCATCACAGCCAGGAGGTGTGAGCCCTGGGGTGTGGCCCCTGGGTTGACTTTTTTTTGCTAAATCATGCATTTTCTCTTCCAATTAAGTACGCTGTTCCTGGAGAGAAGCTTGGGTCAGAAATGGCCACAGCGGAACCTCTACTCTTTCATGTGAAGCAAGGTTGATCATCTAAGTTGTCTCCTGACCACCCACTCAGTGCGGGGGTGGGGCATTCAGGGGTGGAAGACTTCCTGCATCAAGAAACCTGTGGGGGCGGGGAGTGTTGGGAGACCTCAGGACCTCTGCTCATTGCCCCTTGGATGAGTGTCTGGGCAGCCCCTCCTGGGATGCAGGGTCTCCTGCTGCCCTCCTCACAGACAGAGCCATGAAGCCCTGGCCTGGCCTTTTTGCTCTGGCTGCTAGGGAGCTCAAAGCCCACCTGTGCCTCTCTGCCCTAGCTTTCCTCGGGCATGATCTCCCAGGTAGGGCGCCTCTAACTTCTGGCCCCGCTGTTTTATCCTGGACTGGCTTTCGAGTCTTAGGCTAAGGGGATAAAATCTTAAACATGATGCTTCCAATTATTTTTGGAAATTGGAGAGAAACACCTTTTTTTGAATGCTGCAGACCGTTTCACCCCCTCTGACTTGCCGGAAGACTCCACTGTATTCTCAGAGGCAAGTCTGGTGGTCTGCACTGAATACTGTGGGTGTTGTGTCGGGGCTGACTGCTGTGACATTGGGCCCTGGTACTCGCTGGGGTGGGCAGTGGCTGCCTCCCAGGCTCCGGGAGACAACATACCTCTGCCAGAAAGCTGGGTCCTCTGTGCACCGGCCCTGTAGCCCTCGGTCAGCACGTATCTAGGACTTCAGGTCCTCAGTGGTAGGTGGGAGCACGTCACGGTGCCTCTGGGTGGGACACTGGAGGGGGGGTGGGAGAGCTTATTGTTCAGGCCCCTGGGTCGGCCTGGCATGCAGTGAGAGCCTGCAGAGGGCCAGCTGTTCCCGCTGGGACTGTCCACTCTCTGGCAGCTAGCCTTCTCCCATTGTCTTAACCCAGGGGTGATCTCCTCTGTCCTTCTCTACCCTGGAGCCCAGCACATGCCTCCGCTCCACATCCCTCACTCGGGGCACCAGCAGCCTCGCCAGGTCACTCACACCCACACCACTGCGGGTACAGCAGCACGTGGGGCAGGGTGTGACCCGTCAGAGATCACGTGGGACCTCTGCCCCTAGAACCTGCTTGTGGGGGCTGCTCTGAATGTTATGAATGTGACCTGGGGCTGTCAGCTTGCTGAGCAGGGAAGCTGGGCATCCTGGGGGTCCCCGGGGGAGGACAGGAGTCGGGGTGTCAGCTCGGAACCTGAGGCAGGTTCCCTCTGCCTTCCAGCCAGCACAGCATTCCCAGGGAGACTGGAGACTCCATGTCCTTCCATATTCCAAAGAGACGGCTCCCGTTTGATCCCTGCACTGCTAGGAACAGGGGTCAGGGCCCCTCCACCCCCTGCCTCTGCTCCAGTTTCCTCGGGAACAGACTCTGAGGAACAGTGAGAATGTTTAATTAATTGCAATTACAATCTTCAAAGGAAGCCGGGAGTTGAAACGTGTTCCTAATCACTGTGTTGCGATGTCAGCCGGCTCCCCAAATTGATCATGTTAGAATTTCCGATGGAGGATTAATTGAGTTGCTGCGAGGACCACTTTGCGTCCCTCCCCCTTAGATGCGGCCTGTACGCAGCCTGGAATGACAATGAGGGGGCTGGGTGGAGGCTGGCAGGAGCCAGCCTGATGAAGAGCTCCCAGCCCAGGTCAAGGCTGGGCTTGGGCCTGTGGGCTGGCGGAGCGGCTCTCTGCAGTCCCTGGTGTGTGCACTTCACCCAGTGTCTCCTGCTCCTGCTTCTGGAATTTCCCTGCGTGGGGCCTGCTCTCTAGGCCCCCTGTGTTTAGGTGGGGCCTGCGACTAGTGCTGGCCAGCAAGTCCTGGTCACCGTGACATGCGTCTCTTTGGAGCCAGAGGCCTTCCTGCTGGGACAAGACCCTCAGGAGTCTTTCCTTCCTCTGCCCCGTGACCCGTGGCCCCGGGGACAGTGCCTCCTCCACTGTCCTGCGTCCTGGAGGCACCTGCAGCGAGAGTGAGAATCGCCCATCGTTGCCCCAGCTGCTGAGATTCGGAGGCTGTTTCCTCCTGTGGCTCGGTCTAGCGCCTCCCGCTTGATACAGCCTCTGCAGGCGAGACTGTGCAGGCCCAGAGCCAGATGAGGCCAGGGGCCCTTGTTCAAAATCAGGAAAATAGCAGGATGACAACAGCAGAGCATTAAACCGGCCCTGGAGTGTGACTGCCCAGGTCCCCGGCCTCAGACCCTGTAGAACGAGAGGAGGGAGCTGTAAGCAGGCCTCGTGGAGGCAGGTTCTGTGGGACCCGTGACAGGAGAAGGGTGTGGGCCGCCCTCCCCGTCCTCTGTCCTGCAGGGCCCTCCTGTCCCGGCCCCAGGCGCCTTCTGCTGCTTTCCATGGAGTCGCTGAGCTGTTGTTGCTCCTTTTCAGACGGCCTCTCTGCTCTGCGATGTGCCCTGGGCGTGGGGGTCGCAGGCCCCCGGGAGTGCTCCCATCCAGGGCTGCAGAGAGGCTCGAGGGGTATCAGGCAGGTAGGGGAGGGAGGCCACCAGAGAGGGGTTTGATCAGAGATCCCAGGGAAGGGATGGGGGGCAGACTGTGAAGAGGGGAGCCCAGGAGGTGAAGGACGCCCGTTTCTTGTGTGGGGTCAGGACCGAACTAACAGAACTTTGGCTTGTTCCTTGGTGGGCTTGGAGCAGAGCAATGGCAGTGTCTCATAATTCTTTAAAGCCTGCATTCATAGGAGTGGTGCTGATTTCACCCCCAAGGGGAAAATCTGGTTCTTGGGGGGTTCTTAAGTCTGGTTCTTAAGATTTCAGTGAAGAAATCTTACTTGTTGTGTTTGAAGCACAGCTACACATAAAGTACACGCACAGAGATGCACAGTTCATCTGTGGTCTTAAAATTTCGAGGGGGGCAAACTAGGAAAACATGTCTAAAAAGACTCCTTAGGTGCTGAGGGGCAGAAAATGAAAGGAAGGTTGAGAAGCACTGGTCTAGAAGGATCAGTTTGCTGTTATGGGTTGAAAATAGATTTGGGCGCGGGTTCCACAGAGGCACTAAAAATTGAAAGTGTCAGTTGCCCAGTCGTGTCTGACTCTTTGCAATCCCATGGATTGGAGCCCGCCAGGCTCCTCTGTCCATGGGATTCTCCAGACAAGAATACTGGAGTGGGTTGCCATGCCCTCCTCCAGGGGATCTTCCTGACTCAGGGACTGAACCCAGGTCTCCAGCATTGCAGGTGGATTCTTTATCATCTGAGGCACCAGGGAAGCCCAGGAGAGCTAGAGGCAATTGCAATAATCCAGATGAGCCGTGCTGGAAATGCAAGAGGAACCTGGGAGGGGGTGCGGCTCCAGTGCAACTTCTGGTTAGAGAAGGAGAGATGTCAGGGAAGCCCAAGGTTTGGGCAGGGGCAGCGGGAAAGCTGGACTTCTATCCCCCGGGGTGGGGAGGCTGGAGAGGAGGCCACCTGAGGAGCCTGGCGGACCCCAGTGGCGGTGGCAGGCTCAGCTCAGTGGAGGCCTTGGACAGATGGGTGTGTTGGGGACCCAGGCTCAGTGCTGAAGGAGGACCTGCCTGGTGCTGGCTGAGATGTTTGAATGGCTGAGGAAGGGTGCACTTGGAGTCCCTTGGCTTGGTAGGCCCTCAGGCTTCTCATCTGTGAAACTGGCACTGTCACTTGGCCTGAGCCTGGTTTTTCTCCGTGGGGCAGGGACTGTCTCCAGCAGGAGCTGCTGAGGGCCGTTTGAGGCCCCAGTGCTGGGCTGTTGCCGGGGTGTTGAGTGTTCTCATGGCCTTTAATTACTGAATGCTAACGAGCCCTGAAATTAAATTAAGAAGAGGAGCTGACCGCCAGCGTCCCTTCTCCCCCACTGTGACGGAGTTAATGGGGATCCTGGGTACAGGCAGGGGCCGGGGGGGGGGGGGGTTGTTAATGAGGGCAGGGGGGCTGGAAGTTTGCAGGGTGTTCAGGCTCATGTCATTCTGCTGGCTCCTGTGGCCCAAGGAGAGAGGGCAGGGCCCGCCCCAGAGCGTCCCAGCCCCAGACCAGGCAGTCTCATCGTCCCCCACTCTCCCAGCTGGAGAGACTCAGGTCTGCCACCATGGTGGGCAGAGCGACCAGCAGGTTCCTGGTTCAGTGTCTGTGCTTCCGCTGATGGCCCTGAGCCAAGGCCAAGCTCGCTGGCCTCTCTGGTCCCTGGTCTCCTCTTCTGTGGGACAGAGGGACGGGTGCACATTGTGGGGTCAGCTTGTAACTGTAGGAAAGGGTGGACGTGCGTCTGAGCTTAGCCGGGCTCCGGCCGCAGGACGGCTGGTCTCCCCTGGCCATTGAGGCCTCCCGCCTGGAGCCCGAGGCACCTGGGTCTGTGATGGGCCAGCTTCCCGGGAAGGGGCGTGTGTCCTCTGACCCCAGCCCGGTCATCAGTCCCTGGCCACACTGGCCTCATCTGGTTCCCAGGCCCGAGAGCGCTAGAGAAAGCCCCCAGGAACACCCTCCTTCCGTTCCACACGCGTTTGTCACAAATCCATGAATATGCCATCTTTGCCCACCCCCTCCAGTGAACTTCCTCCACTTCTGCAGCGAGTTCTACATTAATCACCGCTAATTGCTAGCGGGAGTCGTTTATGTCAAGAGCCATTATTCCTGGGAATAAAGAGGAAGAAAAGATGCTGCCTTTCAGGAACCCTGGCGTTGGCCCCTGGGGAACAATGCCAGGTCCGGACGAGGGCCCTGGCCCGCCCGGCCCACTTCCAGCGGCTCCAAACCGCGTGTGACAAACGTGGGCCTCTGGCCTTGATGCATATTCAGGGGAATGAATGCATCCATCATGTTCACGCGGTCTTCTAAAGTTGTTGTGAGTTTCCTTGAAACCAAGGAGAGTTTTTTCTTTTTTTTCCCTTTTTGGCAACAACAGCTGGGAATAAGTTGACACTTTCTAAAAACTGCCACTTCTTGCTTGGGGAGGGAGCAGAGGAGGGAGACCCCTGCTCGCCGACACCCAGGCCCAGCCCAGAGCTTGCCCGCCAGGACCGGTCTGTTTTGGGTTCGTTACTGGGAGGTCAGGCTGGGCGGTGTACCTGCGAGGTGAGGGGTGGGCCGCAGCTGTGGGCTCCGGGACCCAGAGGAGGCCCTGAGGGCTTTCTGCATGTCTCACGTGCTGAACGTTGCTTCTGTGTTTTCATTTTTATTGGGTCTGAATTCAGCTTATTAACTGGAATATTTGATCGGTATTTTCTTATAACCAGAGTACGGCGTCTGATGTCTGTTAATCCTGCCTGAGGCCACACCTGCGAATACCGGGGCATGAGAACACGCATGGGCACAGGCCGAACACGCATGTGCCTGTGTGTGGGTGTGCAGATGTGGGCCCGTGTGCGTGCTCGTGTATGCGTGTGTGCACATGCATCCCTGCGTATGCTTTTGTCTGAGTGTGTCTGTGGTCATTGTACACAAACAACACAAAGGTCTTCCAAGTTCCTGAAGCCCCCCTCCTCCCGCTCCCCCCAACTCTCTGAGCTCTGTGATTTTAGGCCCATTTTATTGATGAGGACACTGAGGCTGTGAGGGCTTAAAGGGCTCTCCTGAGGCTCCTGAGCGGAGAACCAGCCCAGCTGGGACTGTGTCCACAAGGCCCCCTTGAAGGTATGGAAGTTGCTGCTTGGAGGGGCTGGGGTTGATGCTCTGGCACTTGAAAGTGGGCGAGGGTGTCTCTTAGCTTGGAGTTGGCCCACTGTATCCAAAGACACTCTAGGCTTGAGCTAGGAAGCTCTTCTTTGAGGAAGACAAAGGTCCTTTTGGTGCTGGCTTTGTCAGAGGGGTTCTAGGGCAATGCTGGGGGACCAGGTCCCAGATCTGATCTATCACTGGTGTGACAGAAACCCCGACCAAGAGCCTGGCTGCCTGGGTCAGCCCTGGGTCCTCCAATCGTTTCTGTGTGGCTTTTGGTAAGTTACTTAGTCTCTCTGAGCCTATCTCCCTATCTGCAGATCTGGGAATCTCTACATTTGTTGTGACTTTATGACAGGTTCCAGGCACTTAATATATAAAAGTGTCCTGGATTTAACTAGTTCTGTTGGTGAGGCTTCTGGGGTCCCATCCCCAAGTGTGATGTGGTCCCAGCCACCAGGGCCAGGCCTGGTGTTTGCATGCCCCCTTCTAAGAGCTGTGGTCATAGCCTCCCTTAGGGGCTTTGAAAAGGAATGGGACTGCTCCGTCCTTTTGCAGAAGAGCAAGGCTTTCTAAGATCAAGCTGCGAGGCTCTGATACAGTCTCAAAGGGGTATCGATCTGTCAGACACACAGGCTGGCAGCAGGCAGCACTCTGCAGCAAAAGCCCCTGGAGAGGGAGATGAAAGCCCCACCTGGTCGGCTGTTTTGTGTTCTGAGTCGTCTCTTTGACCCTGTAAAGAGGGTCAGGTTCCAGTGCTTTTGAGGGTGGCTGCTGCCAAGCCTTCTTCCAGAACACCAGGGAGCAATTGTGGAGGCCGCCACCTCTCACTGGTGGGTCCGGGCAGGGTGGACATCGGCCACTGGATAGCCTCAGAAGGAAATCAGGGTTAGACGAGTCAGCACCACGGACAGCACCACCAGAAGCCGGAACTTGCTGCTGGCCGTGAGCCGGCTGCTTCAGAGGCGGACAAGATGCCCGGGGCAGCAAAGGGCAGGACTGGGCATGCAGACCGCTTATGGGGCTGTCGCAGGTATAGAGATGCTGGGCAACCAACTTCTGGTCAGATGACCACTAGGGCAGGCAGAGTATCCTGCACCCGCCAAGGACTCTTTGAGCACAGTTACTCTGAGGCTGGAGGCCCAGAGCAGGACTAGTGGGGGAAGGTGGGTGGATGCCGTGGCTCAGTGGCCTGCAAGGGCAGTGTCTGTGTGCAGAGAAGCAGAGGGGGGACCCCCTCGGCTGGAGCATGCATTGTTGGTCAGAGGCAGGCTCCATGGGACCCCTTGGAGGGGACTTTCTTGCCCGGCACTCTACCAGCTTGCTCATGCTTGTCCCTGGGAGTCCCTGGGACACCCAGCCTGCAGACAGGCAGCCTGGAGGATGGAGGGGTCATTGCCCCTGAGAGGGGCCCCATCTGTGGGCCAGGAGTGGGCAGACAAATGTCCAGCCTCCTGTCTCCAGGGCGCACTTCTGAGGGTTGCTCAGCTCCTGAGTTATAGCCTCTGAGACCCTGAGTCTTGTGCATCCAAGGTGACATCTCCACTGAACTTGGCCATGCCATGCCCCATCATGGCATGGATGAGAATCAGACTGTAGATAGTCTAAGTGTGAATGCACAAGCTGGGTGATCTGAGCCTGCTCTTGTCCTGTCTGAGCCTCACTTGCCACATCCGTGAAGTGCGGGCAGTGACACCTCACACCCTGGGCTTTGCTGAAGTGTGAACAAGGTAAGGGGCTTCCCTGATAGCTCAGTTGGTAAGGAACGAGGTCAGACTGGATGAACATGAGACTGCAGTTTGAGTGCTGCGTGTGGGGCGGGTGAGGGCTGACCACACAGTGCTTATTCAGCCCCGGCATCCATTTTGCTAGGGGGCCCTTATTCTCAGGCTCCCGTCAAAGTCTCCCAGCAACTGTACCGTGGAGGGAACAGCCTCCGCCCCGCCATTTCCTCCTCCTCCTCGCCGCTGCCCGCTGCCCATGCTGCCTGGTCAGTCTGGGAGGTGGGCCTGCTCCGGGCAGTGCTGCTTGCCGGTGCCGTCTGGGAGGGCGGGCTGGCTTGGAGGGATGACCCGGCCGTGCTGCGTATGGAGCGGGGCCTGTGGGGAGATGGAGAGAAATACGGCCTCCCGTCTTAACGACCGCGTGGCTGCAGCAGGGCGCGCCGACCACGCAGGCTCTTTATGTGCCCTCCTAAAACAAGGGCTGTGATTCTCTCCCGTCACTGCCTGGCACAGCCTCGGGGACCGTGCGTGCTGTCGGTCACTTCTGGGGGACACGATTCCTCCTTGGAGCCGAGTGGCCTGGAGAGTAACGTCCCTCCCAGGGGACAGCAGTGTCAGTGAGGGGGCACGAAGCCGTGAGGGGGAGGGTCTGGTGAGGCCAAGGGAGTGGTCCTCCGGAAGAGACGAATTCAATCCGGGGCGAGAGACGAGGCTGGATTGCTCAGAGCTTTTGTGTAATAAAGTTTTATTAAAGTATAAAGGAGATAGAGAAAGCTTCTGACATAGGCATCAGAAGGGGGCAAAAGAGTACCCCCCTCCTTGTCTTAGGCTGTATGTTATATAGTCACTCACAGCCTGTTAATGAAAGGAAAGGAGTGTCATAAAGTTTAGAATGGCACCAGATAAATCATCCCTGGCCATAAAACGATTGACTTGAATCTTGTAAAAGGGCAGAATACCAACAAATAGTTTCATTTACATAGATTAGGGGAACAATACCTGAGTAAGTAAGTTAGGCTGTTTGGCAGAACCAACTTGAAGATAGAGTCTGGGGTACATTAACATAGCTTAAGACAACATTTCCATAAGAAAAAGAAATGTATTGCTTAACTCAAGGTTTGAGAGTAGTTAGCTTTAGGTGAGACCAGGTGTCATGGCAACACAGCACTTTAAGAGAAACCTCCTTTTAAATTTGTATAGAGAAGGAAAAACATATCGCTGGTTTGTTTCTTTCTGCCGCTTAAGAGAGAGAAAAATGTCTGGCACTTGCAGCCTCTTTCCTCTGTTTGGAGACCCCTGGCCTTCCTGCCTGTTACCGTCTCAGTGTCAGGACCTGAATCCGGTTCTCCGGGGCCAGACGCCGTGTTACTTCCAGGCTCCTGGGTGGAGTGGGTCATGCACTATGACCTCTTGTCCCTGGACTTGGCTTCCCCGCCTGCCAAGGGGGAGGGGGTGACCTGGTTGCTCTCTGGGCCCGTTGCCAGGGCCGATCTGCCCTCACACCCCGGGCAGGCCCTGCTTGTGCCCCTCAGCCAGAGCCTGGTCCCCGCGCAGCTGGTGGTGTCCCTCTGCCTCCAGAACCCAGGCTGGCCTCCTGCCTGGGCCCCTACGTCCCCTGGAGAACAGTCATCCCAGACTCCCTCCAGGAACCTGCCCTGGGGCGGGGAGAAGGCTCCGCTCTCGCTTCCAGAAGTCCTGGCACACTTGCCTGAAGTCGTGGGTGGCAGATGGAAGCTGACAAGTTGAATAAATTAGGGCCCGATCACTCTTTAGCAGACGTCACATTAAACAGCTTGAGGCCCCATTAGGAAAGTGCAACAGCCAGCATGTCGGGCGGAAGTGGTCTCTCCAGGGTCCACGGATGGCTCTGGGATGCCAGGCCTGTCCCAGTGTCTCCTGAGGCTGCTTGGATGGTGTTGTGGCAGGGTTTCATCTGCTGGGCCCCCGGGGGGTCTGGTTGCCATCACTGCTGGGGGTGCAGCCCAGAAGGCCCCCTTTTCACTGACCCACCTGCTATGACAGCTGGGGGCCCTGCAGGCAGGGCAGCACCCTGGGACGTGTCTGCCAGGGGCAAAGCTGGCCCAGGGGCCCTGTGGCTCCTGCCCCATGGCCAGCTGGAGCTTTCCCTCATGAGCTGGAGCTTGTGGTCTCAGGATTCTGAGAATCCAGGTTTGTCCACTCGTTTGAGAAACGGTTCCTGGGGACTCTGGGAACCAGACACTGTTCTGCCCCGACAGCCGTCACCGCAGCAGAGAGAGGACTGTGCTTTCCATTTCGCACGGCCCTTCCCCTGTGCCCAGCCGGGGTGTGCTCTGCTGCGCTGAGTTGCTCAGTCGTGTCTGACTCTTGGAGACCCCATAGACTGCAGCCCACCAGGCTCCTCTGTCCTTGGAGACTCTCCAGGTGAGAATACTGGAGTGGGTTGCCATGCCTTCCTCTAGGGGATCTTCCCAACCCGGGGATCGAACCCAGGTCTCTCACATTGCAGGCAGATTCTTTACCATCTGCAAAGAAGGAATTCATAGGGCCTGGACTCCATCTCAGGCCTGTCCGTGCTGGCCGTGCTCGGCTGCCTCTCCAGCGGACTCTGAACTCTCTGCTTAGTGCCTGTGGGGACGACAATGGAAGGATAAGACCCCCTCCAGACAGGGGAATCTTGAAGATCACATCCAGGCTACTCATTGCCTAAGAGGAAGCATACCGTAATCACCCCGGTCTCCAGACAGGTTATAAACTTTTCTTCGTATCCATCAGGATGTAATCACAGGCTTATCGATTATTAACTGGTTGGAATGTAACTGCGGGCTTATTGACTATTGACTGTTTAGACACGTACACATGGGGTAGGTGGTGGGTTTAGACACGTACACATGGGGTAGGTGGTGGGTTTAGACACGTACGCATGGGGTATAAAAGATTTTCACAAATGCTGGTCGGGGTCCTTGGCTAAGAGGAGACTCTGCCTTGGGCCCGCCGGCGTAATAAACTGCACTCCACTATCTGCATTGTCCTTCTGAGTGAGTCTGTTTCCCGGAAAGCGTGGCTATAACATTTGGTGCGTTGGCCGGGAAACTCCTCACTTTGAGGAGACAGGTCTCATTTGAGGCCACCCCGAGGCTTTGTGGCTTGAATCTCCTAGAGGGGGGAAGGCGCCTCGCCCCTCTGGAAGAATTCAGCCTTTCAAAGCCCGGTTTCTTCGCTTTGGCAGGTAGTGAACGGCAGCAGGGGAACTGAGCGCTCAGGTGAGGAGGAACCCACCCAGCAGGGTGGAAGAGGGGGCCTGATCACCCCCCTGGAAGGGACTAGAAGGAGCGGGGACCCACAGGAGCCTGGAATAGGCAGGTGGCGATTGCTTGGTACACAGGTGGAGGAGCATGCTAGGGTTTAGGAAGGAAATTTGTGAAGGACATTTAGGAGGTGTGTCCACGCCGTCTTGGGGAAAATTATTACCAAGCGATCGCCAGGGGATTTTTAGGATAGGAAACTGGTCCTTGTATGCTCGTATTCTGCCCTCCCCCAGGAGGTGTCCCGTCTGCTGTGAAATTCTTGACCCCCTTGGAATTGTTAGGCTAGAAGGAGGGGGAAACAGAAGTGAGTATGAATTGGCTTTTCCGGAGATGGCCTGGGACATGAGATATTTAACCCATCTGTGTTTTCATCCGCATCTGATCAAGCCCACCAAGGCAGAATGGACTTTAAGGGAGAAACAGTCTCGGACCATGTGATGTTCTGGTTCAGTTGTGCTGACCAGCAGGTGAAGACACACTGATCCCCCTTCTCCCTCTGGGATATGGCAGGTAAGGTTCTTCTCACCCCAATTAGGAAGGAGGCAGAATGGCAATTTAAGTGTCACTGAGTGGAAATATCAGAAGTACATAGGGTACTGAGAACTTCATAGACAGAATGAAAAGGAAAGGTAGAAGAAGGTCCGAGAAGGTAAGCAAGATGGGGGAAAGTGAATCTAAGGCAACTGTATCGGAGTGCATGATTAAAAATTTAAAGAAGGGATTAGGAGGAGACTATGGGGTGAAGATGAAGCCTAACCACCTCCACATACTCTGTGAGGTCGAATGGCCCCCTATGGGAGCAGGATGGCCACCAGAGAACACCGTGAACTTAAAAATAGTGGAAGCAGTCTATACGGTATTCACAGGAGAGCCAGGACACCTGGATCAATATCCATCTATTGACTCATGGCTAGGGTTAGCTTGAGACCCTCCTACTTGGACAAGGTTCTGTATCCAGAAGGGAAAGGGAAAAATATTAAGGGCACAAAAATTGACTGATGATAAAAAAGAAAATTCTACAGGATTTGGACGGGGATGACCTGACCCCTCCCCCATGCTGGATAATGACGCGCCTGCCTCACAGAGCTTCACCAGGACCGGAGGCCGCCTTAATGCCCGATCCAGGGCCAGGTGAAGTTTCTGCAACACCGCTGCTCCTCCACCAGCTTTCCCGGAGTTCGTAGAGCCGCTGTTTGGGCAGGCTCCGATCCCGGTGACAGAAGCCTCTGGCCAACACTTCCAGGATCCCGCTCCACCCGAACCGCCCAAGCTATACCCGCCTCTCCCGGTGAGTACTGACAAGAAGGGGAGGGAGACGTTGGAATTAAGCAGAGACTGCACTCTGCCAGAGAGCCGGAGGGGACAAAAGAGAACAGACAAGAGACTTACAGTGCAAGCTGCTGCTCTGGGAAAGTCTATCTCGGGCCCTCCGTAAAATCTCCTCTGCCCCAGGGACAGGACAGTCCTTCAACCAGTCCCAACGGAGGCCCCGGTCCCCGTTACAGCCAAACCAGTGTGCCCGGTGCCGAGGTTTTGACCACTGGAAGAATAAAGGTCCTAAGGCAAGGAAGGAAGAGGAAGCTCCTGCAGTTGTGGGGCTTGCTGACTTGGAAATTAACTAGGGCTGCCGGGGCTCAGAGATATCAGGTCCCTGAGAGCCCACGGTGACCTTAAAAGTGGGGGACCAAAACATTGACTTCATGGTGGATACAGGAGCAGAACTGTCGGTAGTAACAAAACCTGTGGCCCCACTGTCCAAAAAGACTACTGCTGTAACTGGGGTATCAGGAGAAGAGATGCTTAAATCGTTTTGCCAGCCCAGAAAATGTCAGATGGCGGGCACCAAGTGATTCATGAATTCCTCTACATTTCTGAGTGCCAAGTACCCCTGTTGGGAAGAGACTTGCTCTCCAAACTAGGAGCACAAGTGACTTTCTCCCCTGAGGAGAGGCCTACCTTCTGGACGGACTCTATGACTTATTTGCCCTCTCTCAATACCACCCCAAGATGAGTGGAGGTTGCATGAGCCTCTGAAGGCAGAACCGGGTGGGCCGGAAGAGCATGAGGGAGCTAACTCAATTATTCCCTGAGGTCTGGGTGGAAGACAACCCCCCTCCCCGCCAGGCTGGCTGAACATCACGCCCCAGTGATAATGGAACTCAAACCAGGTACCATCCAGGTTAGAGGGTGCCGGTACCTGCTATGGATGGAGGCCTGAACCGGCATATTGCCCCACATCAATAGATTGAAACAAGCAGGCATTCTAGCAGAGTGCCAGTCGGCTTGGAATACGCCTATCCTGCCAGTCAAAAGGGAAGGAGGACAGGACTATAGGCCTGTACAAGATCTCAGGCTAGTCAACCAGGCTACTGTGACTTTACACCCCACTGTTCCAAACCCCTATACCTTGCTTAGCCTCCTCCCGCCGAGGACTAAAGTTTACACTTGCCTAGATCTCAAGGATGCCTTCTTCTGCATACACCTCGCCCCAGCATCACAGCCCATCATTGCCTTTGAATGGGAAGATCCAGTCGGGAGCACCAGATAACAAAGGCTAACTCCACAGCCATCTTTGGGGAGGCTTTGGCTTCTGATCTGGACTCATTCCATCCAGAAGAGTATGGATGTCAGCTCCTACAATACGGGGATGACCTGCTGCTGGCTGCCTGAGACCAAGGAAAAATGCTGGAAAGGGACAAATGCACTGCTCCAGCTGTTGATGGAAGCAGATTACCGGGTGTTGAAAAAGAAGGCACAATCCACAAAGAGGAGGTAAGGTATCTGGGGTTTGTTTTAAAGAAGGGCTCAAGGTTCCAGACCCTAATTGGGTCCTATATACTGATGGCACTAGCCTGATAAAACAAGGACAACAGCTGTTGGATTAGCCAGAGCAGAAGGGGCCATCAAGACTGAAAAGAGATGGTGGGGATTGTCAAGTGACAAATTATTGGTACCGGAGGAGCTGGCACACACTCTGGTAAGCCAAATACACCAAGCGACCCACCTAGGCCATGCTGCCTGCTCTCAGGTTAATGCTGCCTCTCGGGTATTCAGACAAAATCCTCTGGGTATTCAGCTGAAAGGCAGACTGCCCCTTGAACACCTGGGAGTGGACTTCACTGAAATGAAACCTCACCAACACTACCATTACCTGCTGGTCATGATATGTGCATTCTTGAGATAGGTAAAAGCTTTTCCTACCTGGACTGAAAGAGCATCAGAAGTAGCCCGGTGCCTGCTTAGGGAAATAGTTCCCAGATTTGGATTTCCTACCAGCATTGGATCAGGCAATGGCCCGGCTTTTGCAGCTGATTTAGTACAACAAGTAAGCAAAACTTTAAACATCAAATGGAAACTGCACACTGCATATAGGCCCAGAGTTCTGAGATGGTGGAATGAACCAACCGGACACTTAAAGAGACTCTCCAAGTGGATCAGAGAGACTGACTGCTCCTGAGTGGACTTGCTTCCGATGGCTCTGCTCAGACTCAGGATGACTCCACAGTCCCAAGGCTATTCTCCACACGAAATTGTGTATGGGAGGCCTCCTCCCATAATAAAACAGGTGTCAACAAATTTGCCTCAGGTAAGGGGGGGATAGGATTTCACAGCAGATGGAACTGGGTAAGGTAATAAATCGGGTAACTAAGTTTGTACAAGAAAGGGTGCCGTTCCCCCTTGGGGAACAGATTCATGAGTTTACACTTGGTGACCAAGTATGGGTCAAAGATTGGGAACATGATTTGCTAGCCCTTTGGTGAAAGGGCCCTTATGTTATTCTAACTACCCCTACTGCAGTTAAAGTTGCAGGCAATGCCCCTTGGATCCATCACACCAGAACGAAGAAGGCATACAACACTGACCCGGAAGACGCTGAGTGGACCACCCAGAAGGACCCCACCGACCCACGGGGAACCAAGATCATTCTGAAGAGGAAGAAGAGAACGAGATCCCGGACGAGCCCTCTACAGGATGGAGCTGGGTAAATGACTCCTGCTGCTCGGCCTCATCAACGCAATTCTGAACCTGACCAGTGTTCCTGCACAGGACAACGTCTTCATCTCGTGGGCACATTCTTACGCGAACTTCCACAACTCCTCCAACTGTTGGGTATGTGGGGCATGCCCCTGTCAGTAATGGACGGACTCCCCTGGTGGGTATCGCCACTCTGTTATGGGGACTTTTTACCACTGTGTTCCTTCTTAGAGCAACAGAAAGGAACTTTTCTCTCTCTCACCAACCATAACCTTTCTTTGCTCTCCTGGTGTAAGAAGAAGCCATCAATGGGCCAGGGACATAGGGTTACATTTAACATGAACACCAGCCTTATGGAGATAACAAAGGCTTATACCTCATATATGAAAATTAAAGAGGAAAAGGGCTCCCTTAACAAAAGGGGGACAGGCCTCCCGGTACCTTGAGCAATACTACCAGGTCTGGGATGAATATTTCTGGATGACTCCTGAGAAAGGACAGTTGATTACCCCTGCTACTATTTGCTGGGAACAAAAAGAACAGAAAGTTGTATTTGGAGACCACCCCCTAGACCCAAAAGAATTAAAATATATGGGTTATTTGCCCCCTGAACAATGCAAACAAATCTTGGAAGTTACCTATCACCCCAATCAGTCTGTTCAGTGGCCCGGTTCCGACTGGAAATATAATCCTGAAATCCGCTGGGTAGCCCCCAATGGGACCCAGTGGCTCTGTGGGCTTAACTTATGGTCATGGTTACCAGTTGGCTGGGTGGGGCGTTGCACATTAGGATTTGCTTTCGCCCATGGCAGTATTAAGCCTGGCCTACACCAGCCTCCAGTAAACCGGCCTTATCTGCATGCAAGATGGACACGATCTGTGTTCCAATGGTATGACTATCTTGCTGCCTTGTTTGTACCCTCTGTAGGAACAACAGATATCATGGTTAAGGTAGAGGCCTTAACTAATTTCACTAAACAGGCCCTCTTAGACAGTACAAAAGCCATTCAAGCTTTGAACGAAGAACAAATTCAGATGAGGGAGGCAGTAATTCAAAATAGGATGGCATTAGACATACTCACAGCAGCCCAAGGAGGGACTTGCGCCGGAATTAAAGTCGAATGTTGTGTGTACATCCCTGACTGTCTGGAAATGTATCTACTGCCTTGAAGGATATGCAAAATCAAGTGAAAGCCATGTCTAATGAAAATATTCCCTTTTGGACCTCAGTTCTCTCCTGGGTAAAGGGAGATTGGTGGAAAACCATTGTAACTGTTGTTATAGTAATCTTAATCATACTGCTCTGTGGGCCCTGCTTCCTACAATGTCTTGTGAATTTTGTAACCCAGAGGTTGATAGCATTCTCTCATGTGGGTGACAGGAGGGCTAAGGTACAATATATCTCAATGAGTGATGCTCATTATGGAAACTAAGAGCATCAAGAGGGGGGAATGAAGAAGGAATTCATAGGGCCTGGACTCCATCTCAGGCCTGTCCGTGCTGGCCGTGCTCGGCTGCCTCTCCAGCGGACTCTGAACTCTCTGCTTAGTGCCTGTGGGGACGACAATGGAAGGATAAGACCCCCTCCAGACAGGGGAATCTTGAAGATCACATCCAGGTTACTCATTGCCTAAGAGGAAGCATACCGTAATCACCCCGGTCTCCGGACAGGTCATAAACTTTTTTCTTATCTATCAGGATGTAATCACAGGCTTATCGATTATTAACTGGTTGGAATGTAACTGCGGGCTTATTGACTATTGACTGTTTGGACACGTACACATGGGGTAGGCGGTGGGTTTAGACACGTACACATGGGGTAGGTGGTGGGTTTAGACACGTACACATGGGGTAGGGGGTGGGTTTAGACACGTACACATGGGGTAGGTGGTGGGTTTAGACACGTACACATGGGGTAGGGGGTGGGTTTAGACACGTACGCGTGGGGTATAAAAGATTTTCACAAATGCTGGACGGGGTCCTTGGCTAAGAGGAGACTCTGCCTTGGGCCCGCCGGCGTAATAAACTGCACTCCACTATCTGCATTGTCCTTCTGAGTGAGTCTGTTTCCTGGAAAGCATGGCTAGAACAATATTACTGTATTATGGGGGTGGTTTGTGGATATTTCTTCTGCACATCAAACACTTCACAGTATACATTCACATGGAAATTGCTAGTTAAATGTAGCAGCTGTAGAGCTTCCCCGGTGGCTCAGTGGTAAAGAATTCACCTGCCAAAGCAAGAGACAGGAGTTTGATCCCTGGCCCCAGAGGATATCACATGCCATGGGGCAACTAGGCCGGCGTGCCCCAGCTATTGAGCCTGTACCCTACAGCAGGGGAGCCGCAACTACTGAAGCCCGTGTGCCTGGAGGCTGTGCTCCATGACAAGAGAAGCCACCACAAGGAGAAGCCCATGCACCACAATGAAGAGTAGCCCTCTTAGCCACAATTATAGAATGGCCTGTGCAGCAATAAAGATCCAGCACAGTCAGAAGTAAATAAAGGGGAAAGAAGTTGCAGCAATAATAATGTTTGGAGTTTTGTTTTCATCAGTGGTTTCGTTTTACAGGACACTTTTTTTTTTTTTCTGAAACCATAGATTCTAAGTTGCTCTGTCAAGGTAATCGCTAGAAAAATAAGCTATTCTTAGCATATAAACTTTAGGAAATTTCTCCTACTACTCTTCTCCATTTAATGTATTATATGTTGTTTTCAAGAAACAGTCTGCCTGCAGTGCAGGAGATCCAGATTCGATTCCTGGGAGGGAAAGATCCCCTGGAGAAGGAAATGGGTACCCACTCCAGTATTCTTGCCTGAAGAATCCCATGGACAGAGGAGCCTGGCGGGCTACAGTCCATGGGGGTTGCAAGAGTTGGACACGACCGAGCAACTAACAACAATCATCATGTTGTTTTCAAACACATAAGTGGAGACATCACAAAATGAACATAACCTATGGCAAATTTGTTTCTGCACAAATCTGTGTTTTTTTTCTAGCTACCAAAAAACTCAGAGACCAAGCGGGGAAAGGAATTGTTTGAATGGCAGATAGTGCATAAGACTTAGATTTGGTTACAGTATACGTTTAGCATAATACATTATAAGGTGATGGCCTGGATGATCTTCAGAGGTTGATGGACTTCGGTGAATAAGTTAACTTTGAGGTTTTTTTTTCTGATTTAAGGAATGTTGCTCACCATACCTCTCCCTTCCTCCTCTGTATTTTTAGATTAATACACTTACTAGGGAAGCAAAATACAGTGGGATTACATACCTGCATCCAGTAAGAAGTCTGACTCTCCTGAGACCACCATGCGCTGGTGGCTGTCTGGCTAGACCCAGATGTCCCAGCCTTCAGAGACTAGGCATCTGACGGGAGAGTGAGGAACTCAGCTGACAGCCAGAGCAGACCCTCCAGCTGCATGACCCTACATGAACCGTGTCCAGCAGCTAGATCCATTCCAAATGAGGCCCGAACTCTTCTGGGTCAGAGAGGGGTGGTCCCCACTGTGCCCTGCCCGTGAGGACCCGCAAAATTGTGAGCATTAGAAAACGACTGTTGTTTACATAGATTTTCATTGGTGTACAGTTGCTTTACAAAGTCATGTTAGTTTCTATTGTACAGCAAAGTGAATCAGTTATATGCATACATACGTCCCCTCGCTTTTGGACTGCTGTCCCATTTAGGTCTCCACAGAGCACTGAGCAGGTTTCCCTGTGCTACAAAGTCGGTTCTCATTAGTTATCCATTTTATACACAGTAGTGTATATATGTCAACCCCAATCTCCCAACCCATCCCACCACCTCCCCTTCCCCCTTGGCGTCCCCACATCTGTTCTCTGTGTCTGTGTCTCTATTTTTGCCTTGTAAATATAGTCATCTATACCATTAGAAAATGACGATTGTTTTTAAAAAATGCTCTAGAGGAACAGAAACTAGAAGGAGAGGCACACACACACACACAAAAAAAAAAAAAATAGAGAAGGCTGAAAAGTAAAGAATAATTGTATCAGTTCTCAAGCTGTGATTGCTGGTACACTTAGTCCAACTTTTTCATTTTTCCAACTTTTATCATTCATTTAGTCATTCAAGAAAAAACATATTGAGCCTGCTGCAAGCCAGGCATTATACTTTGTGCTGGGGATACCAAAAAGCTGAATAAAATAGCTCTGTCCTCAGGGGAATGGCTAGTTTAATGAGGATGTCAAGCGATTACCATACAATGGGATACAAGGCTGCTTTAGAGAAGGAACTGATTGCCCTGAAGATGCAGAGGTTTCCCAGCTTTAATAGTCAGAGAGCACTGCAGAGAAGGTTCTGCTTGAGATAAGCCTCAAAAGAATGAGCAGAGGTTTACCAGATGGCCAAGGTGGGACAGGGCAAATTCTATGACTACAAAGAACAGTGAATTCATTTTTGGGACAGTAGCTTCAGCTGTTCCTGTGGTCTTGATTTTTCCTTGTGTCTCCTGGGCAAAGCATTGATTGCATAACCAGAGTATTACTTTCAGATGAGTATTTGGTTTTATCTGCGTGATAAGTATGACTGGAAAAACACAGGTCATGGGGTGTATGGCCTTACTCAACCTAGGCTTGTCAAACAAGTGCCCTACATAAGCTAAACTTACTCAACATAGGGGACAAGGCCTTAGCCCTCCTTACCCCCTAAACCCCCACCCCCAATGTAACCTGTGTTATTGGTTTGTTTTTTTTTTTTCCCAAAGTGTGCTGTCTATTCAAATCTGACTCTTCAGACAAGTTCCCTGGCCCCTACCTCCTTCCAGTTTGCTGTCTTAATCCCTTTTGATAGAAAAGTTCTAGAAGTATTTCAGGGTGAATGCCATGCTATGAGAATAAAAATTGATTTGTCTCCAGAAAAGGGCAATAGATTCATATGAGAAACATTTCATGTCCTAAAAATCCATGAGCTTTGTTTCTAGGAGACAAACTTGGTGAAAAAGACATCTTCAGACTTTTCCCTACTGCCAAGTTTAATGAAACTCCTTTTTCTGCCGTGTTTCTAACATCAACTTTGTTTCAGGAGGCCGTTGTCAAAAAGGCTAGGAGAAACTGAGGGGGACATGGTGAACCACTGCAAGAAAATGGTTCTAACTTCAATAAGGCAACTTGGCCAAGGATTCCGTTTTAAGTGTATAAAATTAAATGGAAGTGCAGAGAATAAACGTCTTAAAACATCCCAAGATAACACACAAGGGAAACAAGTAGAAATAGTGAAATTTGGAAATGCTGGGGGAAAAGAGCGTTGGCATGATTAAGAACAAACAACTGAAAGCATCTACTGTGAGTGTTTTTAAAAATCTCTCTGCCTTGTTCTAAGTGGATTTGGCAGTGAATTATTTTCTGGGTAAGTATAGAGGGGAGGAGCTCTCTTATGAGACCAGTTAAGTATAGACCACATACTGTTACAGTCTTTGGAGCTAGGAGCAGCTGGCATCTGCTTTAGGAAACCAGCAGCCTGAACAAGGTACTTCCAGAAGAGAACGGCTCCTCTGCCTTCGCTTGGAGGTGATCAGAGGAAGCACTGGTGGGCTGAGAAAGATTTGAGATTTCCTATCATACTTAGACAAATGGAACTAGAAGTAAATAAACCATTAAATGGCAGAGGAAAGTGATGGCCCCAAGAAGGCAAAAGGAAACCCCTTGACTCTTCTAGAACTGCAGACTTTTCCTAGAACTTGTCTGAGAAAATGCTTCAATATTTGGGACAGTGACTTGTCCAGTGAGCATTCATTGCCCTGATGGTATGGTAAACTAACGACTTTTTCATTTTTTTAGAGCATCATTTCAGCTAAATTTGCATTCTCATCTCAACAGACTCACTTGGCAGAAGGAAACCTAGATGGTGTGAGAAGAGAAAGAAGGTGGGAGAACGGTTCAGAAGGAGTAGGGAAGGAAGAAAGCTGGAACAGACATGGGGTAGTTTATTACAATATGACTCCCAGTATTGTCTAATGCCCCCACTTACTCCAAAATCTGGATTATAATGTTCTGAAGTCGGGAATGAGAGAAGTCAAGTTGTCCCACATGAAATCAGGTATAATAGTAATTCTCAACTTTTTTGTTCACACATGCCACTGAGAATACGATGATAAGGGTAGACTCTACATCCAGAAAAAAAATGTACCTATTACACACAAAATCCTCTTTTATAAGACCAACAAGTTGTAATACTCAGGATAGAATCCAATTACTCACAACACACACATATAATATATAATCCTGTTTACTTGATCATTGTGGACTCTTTCTTGCATCTGACCTAGTTTCATTCTACAGTTTGTCTTTCTCCATTTTTTTGTCCTTTTAACTTAAGAAAAGATCATTATAGAACTCCTTGTATAACTTTTTCAAATATGCTTGCAAAAGGCTATGAAATTTTATCATGATCATTCTTGCTTTAAGTTGAAATTTCTCTAATCTTTCCTTACAGATTTTTCCTTACAAAGCGTGCTTTCAATATCTAGTTTCAATGTCTAGTTCTCCCTTCTGCATTAGTTACTCAGCTATATGATTACATTTTCTGAGCCTCCCTTGCAGCTATGTATGCCCATGGGACTAAGCTTTAAGCCAATGATATGTAAGCACTGTGCTATGTGGATTTCTGAAAAAATCTCCCTTCTACTCCTCCACCCTACCGTCTAGAATGAAGACACAATAGCTGGAGATAAATAGACATCCTGGGCCATGAGCTTGAGGGGTGATGGATAAGACTGGTTTGTGGACTCCCTTATCAGAAGATAAATTTCATGAGAACAGGGACCTTGTTTTTCTTGGTCAAAGCAACCTAAACCTGAACCTAAAAAGTGTGGCTTATAGTAAGAGCTCGGGAGCGTGCATGCTATCTCTTCAGTTGTATCCCACTCTGTGGGACCATATGGACTGTAGCCTGCCAGGCTCCTCTGTCCATGGAATTCTCCAGGCAAGAATACTGGAGCGGGTTGTCATGCCCTCCTCCAGGGGATCTTCCTGACCCAGGGATTGAACCTGCATCTCCTGCATTGGCAGGCAGGTTTTCACCTCTAGCGCCACCTGGGAAGCCCAAGAGTTCAGATACTGTGCTTAATTGCTCAGTCATGCCTGACTCTGCCACTCCATGGACTATAGCTTGCCAGGCTCTTCTGTCCATGAGGATTCTCCAGGCAAGAATACTGGAATGGGTTCTTTGCCCCTCCCCAGGGATCAAGCCTAGGTCTCCCACATTGCAGGCAGATTCTTTACCTTCTGAGTCATCAGGGTATTGAACAGCCATTAAATGAATAAGTTGAATTAATGAATGCGTTTACTCCAGATCCATGTAAAACACGGAATGTTCATACATCAGTTGGCATATGCAAATATCAGGTTCTATCACAGAATCAGACTCTAGCTTAATTCAAACGTCATTACTGCTCTGCTTCCCTTTTCTCTCCCAGATTTGCCACAGTCGTAACAGGATAAGGTTTTTTCTCACTGCCCTCCAATGTTCTTCTAAAACAAAATATTTTCAAATCTATTAATACTTTCATATTGGTGCTTCTGAATATTTTTTCTGCTTAGCAAGTTTAAAATTCTTTAATTTTCAAGGTCATGCCTATCTATTTTTGTATGTGCCTGATGTTAAATGCAGGTAGTGTTTTGAAACTTAATCTTAGGCATTGTCCCAAGTCTATAAGAATCATCCAAAATGGTAGCTAATGACATTCCTAGGACTTCAGACAATATTATTATTGTCATGGAATGTAGTCACTAGGTCCTAAGGATTTAACGAGAAGTTGTTCACTGAAACTGAACTTCTTTGAATCCTTTCCCATTCTACCATGGTTTCCCACATTTCAATATATTGCCTGTTTTTGTATCCAAACCTTACTTATATCTTTTAAACAATTAAATATTAATCATCTTTGCTTCCTTGATTTTTGAGGTGACCTTTCCATCCTGGTATCCTTTTAACAAAGGAGAATACTCCCTCTGGGTTTTTTTCCTTTCCTTTTGGTCTTATGTGTGATGAAAGGGTTTGTAAAAGTTCACATTTTTGGCAATTACATGTAATTCCTTAATTTTTAAAAAACTCTTCCCCCTTGAGAGTTGTTGCTATTGCTTTTTACTATTTGGAGGAACAAATGTTCCCATCATTCACTTTTGTGACATACCTGTTTTATACCCTAGCTCCTTGGTTTTTTGCTCAAATTTATTTTCAACTTTTCTGATTTTGAGGGAAGCTATCATTTTCTTTTTATTAGGTATATCAAGCTTTTCTAATGTTTAAACTTCTTTACACATTATCCTCACTTTCCTGGAGTAGCTTTCCAAACAGAAGCCTATTATAACAGAGAAAAATAGAGGTCATCAGATGAGCTCTTCTTAAACATCTTCTCTATCAGAAATGTCTCTATTCTGACAGACCCAGAACAGGCATCTGTCACCCAGGTCCTGTTTCCTTCCTTGCTTTTCTCTCAATCCAAAGCTAATCTAAGTCTGCCCTGGAGGACATCCACTTCTGCCTTCTTGAGGACCTTGCTCTGTCAATTTTCCCATCTCCTCTAACCTCAAACTCCTTTTTTCTCCATCGGCTCATACCCTTTAACATATAAATATACTCACATTTTTTCTCCATCTTAAAAAATTATTAACTGCACATTTCCTTCTAATGACTGGCACATCTCTCTTCTCAGTCAAATGTTTGGGAAGAAAATCCTTGTCTCCACTTTATCACCTCCTATTTATTTCTTTTACTCACTGCTTGCCTTCCAGTTTGCACCCATCCTCAGTTACCCATGTACCACGGTCAGTGGTATTTGTAACTTTCCTGCCCTCTGGACAACACTGGACTCTGTTTAGGGAATTACAAATTAGAGCTTCTACTGGCCAGGTACTGTGCTAGGTGCTCTGTTCCAGAAAAGAGCAGATGTGATTTCTACCCTCATGGAACTCAGCTGATCAGCCATTTCTGATTAATACACAGGTCCCTTGATTTCCACTTCTCCCTTTGGCAGGTTTACTTAAATGCCATTTAAATTTCCCTATTTTTGAAGTTTCCTCTCTCCCTCCTTCATTCCTTTCCTTATTATACATGTCTTCTCGAGGCAATTACTTCTACACCCATGGCTTCAACTACTTTGTATGTACTCCAATGACAATTTTAATATTGTTCTCATTTAACAGTTTTAGTTTACATAGGACATGTCATTTACTAAAACCATAGATTCCAATTTGCTCCATGAAAAATATTATAGTCTTAACTGTCAGCACAGCGTTAGGGGATTTCCCCAACTACATTTTAAAATTGATTTAGTATGTGTTATTTTCAAAAACGTAAGATGGGATATCACAAAATGGACTTGGCCTACAGAAGTTTACATCTAACTTTCAACTGGAGAGCTCTAATTCCATGCTCTCATTAACAGAGCCCCAAATGATCTTCCTCCTCAAACCTCTTCCTCTTTCTGCACTATCTAGGAAAAAGTCACTGTGCTGTCCCTAGTTCCCTAAGTCAGAACCCTAGCAGCCATTTTTGCCTCTCTTTTCCCCCTATTGCTCCGTATCTAGTCACCAAATGACCTCAAATCCTTTCCCACCACACCAGTCTCTGCCACTGCCTTCAGTTTAAACTCTCATTCCGCTCTTAGATGAATATAAAGTCTCTTCATTGCTCTTGTTTCTTCCATCAATCCTCCTTATTGTCCAGAGTGACCTCGCTAGAAACCACCTGATTGTGACTCCTTAACGTCACAACATTCAAAGGCTTTCATGTTTCTGGGGGGGAAAAAAATCAAGCTCTTTACCCCAGAACCTACTTTGGGGTTAGACAGATCTAGGTTTGAATTTCAGGTTCAAGTACTTGGCAGCAGTCTGACTGACCTCAGACAACTGAACTTCCTAAGCCTTTGTTTTCTCATGTGCCTGACGGAGCTCATCGAGGGCAGGGCTACTGCAGGAACACAGTGCCTAGAAAGTGGGAGGGACTAACCAATGTTGATCGAAGGGAAAGAATTTTAAAATCCACTTCAAAAAATTGTTCTCCCTTAGAGAAAATCCTATGCCACTTCCAATCAAATTTGACTTCTACCTTTATTTTCTTATAATCCCAATAAGGTGCCTTTGCGGATCCAAACAATCGGAGACCAAATCCTGGCCATACCCCTGAGCAATCATGTGACCTTGGGAACATATCTTTACCATCACCTTCATTAAATCAAAACCGTGGTACTTCACCTTGCGACTCTTCAGTTTTGTATGAGAAAATCGTGCTTTATGCTTTATGTGACCGGTGAAAGTAGGGAAACCTGGAGACTCGTGCCGTGGAAGAAACAGCGAGAAAATCGAGTGGCTGAATCCCAGCGTTTCAGAGTTGGGAGGGAGGCGTTCGGTCCCTAATTTACCGATGAGGAAGCGGGGGGGTGACGCGTCCTCGAGTCTCATTCAAGACACGGACACAGCTCTTTATTGAGGACCCGGGGCATTGCTATGGTTAAACTGAAGGCGGAAACTAACACTCTTTCGAAGTCAATTTGAGAGGAGCATTTAGTTACAAAAAACTGTCAACAATTCGGGTGTAACTAAGTTCGTTGAGGAATGCATCAAATGAGTCAGCTGTCAGACCCGGTGAAACCGAGTTGCTTAACGGAACTGACTCTTTACTAACAAGCCTTCTATAGGGTCCACTGACTCTCTAGCTTCGATTCACAAACTCCCGCAATGCTTCCCGAAGGACACGGAAAGCTCCGAGTGCCGCACGAGGAGTCCGGGGCGCGCCACTCGAGGGGCGGAGCAGTCGCGGGGCGGGGGCGGGGCATTGTGGGTCACGTGCCTGCTCTCTGAGGCGGGCGCTGGGAGGAAACTCTGTGTGTGATTGGTCCGTCGTAACCAGGTAACCGAAGGACGCGTTCCGGTTGGCAAGGGCCAGCCAGGCGAGCGGCTTTCAGTCGGGAGGCGGCGGCGGAAGGAGGAGGAGCTCCGACCGCGCTCTCTCCCGGCAGTGGCTGTGCGTCTCAGCGCTCGTCGGGTCCCCACCCCTTCTAAATAAGCCGGGCTGGTCGCCGCCTTCACAGACTGGTTGACTCCGGGGAGGCGGCGGCGGCGAGACAGCGCGGCTGCGGCCGGGCCCGGAGCCCTGCCCCGGGCCCGGCGGCGGGGCGGACAGGAGAGAGGCAGGCGAGGCCGCGTCTACATGTGCGGCGCAGCCCCGGCATAGCCCGGGGCTGCCGGTGCCCGCCGCGCCATTGTTGGGGGAGGGGGCGGTCTGAGCTTGGCGGAGTCCGGGGCCGAGCGGAGGCGACGGCGGCGAGGAGCGGAGGCGCCCCATGGGGAACACGCTGACCTGTTGCGTGTCCCCCAGTGCCAGCCCCAAGCTGGGCCGGCGCGCGGGGCCGGCGGAGCCAGACTACGAGTTTGAGGTCTACGAGGCGGCGGCCGGAGACGCGGTGGCCGTAGCACCGGCGCCGGCTGCCGTGGAACCCACCGAGTTGGATTTCCGAGCGGGTGAAGGCCGCCACCTGCAGCACATCAGCGACCGGGAGATGCCCGAAGGTAAGGAAGCGGCCGGCGCGCCTCGCCCCTCGCGGGGCCGGCGCCGTCTGCTCTCGGGCTTACCTCTGGCCTCCGCCGACCCCCAGGTCCCCCGGGAGGAAGCCGCCGCCTAGGGCTCCTTCCTGCCTGGAGTTGGCTCTCTCGGGGCTGGGCACCAAGGACGGAGGCTGGCCCTGCCTGGCGTCCCCACCCCTTATTCTTTCTCCGTCGCGTCCGGCCAGTCTTTCTCCCTCTTCTCTACCCGAACGCCCAATTCTTCCCCATTCCCTTTTCGCAACCCGACCCAAGACCCTCAAGTCTGTGGCTCCTGTTCGTGATTCTATTTAACATCTTGTGGGACTTTGTAAAGACTTTCTGATGTATTCTCTCTTTTCTCAATGAAAACTTAAATACTCCCAACTTCGGCGATATCCATCCCATCTTCCTATCCTTACCTATTCAGATGGTACCTAAGAGAAGGAACGAGGTAAGGATCTAAATACACTTCCACTCGTTAGGATAGTTGATACTCGGGACAATTAAGACAGATTTTAGGGTTTGTTATTTAAAATCAAAACTGATATCGACAGAGTTAGTGTGGCGTTAAGTAATATTCTGTCTAGAGTTGTCCTGATTGAAGCGACCTTATTCTAACTATAATTTGAAAACGATAAGAAAGAAAAAGGTTAGAGGGGGTCTTAAAATAACTGAACTGTGTGAAACGTTACTGCAACGGCTGCAGGGAATAGTTTTGTTGTTGTTGTTGTTGTTTTTACCCAAAGATGATCCCACGGAGCTCTGATTAAGATTCCCACTTTGACACAAAAATGTCTTCAGCTCCCCAGCTTTAACCAACTTCACTTGCATGTTGCCTCTTCTAAGGGAGGATTGGGGGTGGTTCCTGAGACTGTTGGTCAAAAGTTTCAAAGGAGAAAAAAGAAATTCAGACTTTAATTTGTAATACAAAGATTTGGCAGTTAAGATGGCAGATCCTGCAGGAAAGTTGTCTCCATGGCTACCTCTCCTTCCAACCCCCTCCTGCCAGTGGAATCCTATTCAACTTTTATAGTGTTCAGGTAAAATTCTGAAGACGAAGTGGCTGGGGGTGGGGGTGGGTTGTCATGGAGAAGAGGAGAGAGAGGAGAGGAAATGTTTGATTTTTTTTTTTCCTCTAGAATTTTGAAACTGGACAGCTCTAGGTTTTAAAAAAAAAGATTCTGGATGACACTGTGGCTCATTAATAAAGACTGTGTTCTTTAAAGTAGTAAACATTGTGCCGTGAAGATGTTAAAGCCCCAGTGGCCCACTTGTTTCATTTAAATGCCAGAGAGTATTTCTTTATTTCATAGAGGAAATGTCTTATAGCTCTTCTATTTAAATTTTATTTGGGTTTACTTAATTCCTTTCAAAGTTAGAATAGGTAAGCCTGTGGACTCACCCATGTGATGGACATGGCTTTGTAAGTGGAAAGTACTCCCTTTTCAGAATAGTCAGATACTGTGAAAGAACAAATTATGTAAATTAATTGTAGCTTTAAAAACAAAGCTTGTGCATACCTGTGAAAACTGCTCAGCTTGTTGCTATAAGGTAAGCCTCTAAGTGATTTTAAAAAACAGTAGTAGGCTAGTGTAGGGAGACCAAAGTTGGACTTCTGTATGATTCTTTTACGATTTACAACGTATTTTCGGGTGTATTTCACCTGACCCTTCTTCCATCTATAAATAAGGCCTGTGAATATTCTCCCTGTGATGCCAATGAAGAAGCCAAGACTTAGAGCTCTGAAATAACTGTGTAACATAGCTACTGAACAGAAGAGACAGACTTGAGAGTGGTAGATACACCAAATTCAGTTGTTGGGTGCTTAAAAAAAAGTTTGGAATGCACTTTTTATTTTATAATTTATCCATAAGATAGGCCTAACTCAACTTCAGTTTGGTTATTTCCATTTGAGTTTATTGTTCACAACTCAGAAGCAACACATACCTCTCCATTCTGTGTCTGTACATTTATTACAATGGATAGGAATAAAAGAAGTCGTGAAATAGCCTCAATTTACCAGTCAGGTAAACATGTTGGTATATTTTAAAGAGTTTGTTCTGCTGACTCGAATTGAAGCCAAGAGTGCCCTGGACAGAGGGACATTAGGAGAAACCGGTAAGCGGGCAGGTAAGGTACGAAGCATTTAGTGAGGGGGAGTGCTGAGTCGGGAACTAGAAAAAGAGAGTTCATGAGCACAGGATTTACCTTTTTATGTTTGACATGACTGTTAAAATTTTACTTAAATTTGTCTCTCTTTTTTGGCATTCCATAAAGTGATGAGAGAAACCTCAATTTCAGCATTTGCCTATTATTAAGTTTCCATAAATATGAGGTCAGAACACGAATGTAAAGTGCAAGCACATTGGAAGTTTGCTCTTAATGTTTTTATTTCAGACAATTTTATATCAGTTTCCCTGGAAACTGAGAAATACCTGCATTGATATAAAACATTTTGGCTTTTCTGCAATGAAGAATTATTTGGTTACTTAGACAAAACCAAACATAAATGATGCTGTGTTTCTTTCTTCAGAAACCTTTGAGAAGAACATGATTTCTTCAAGCTGTTTCAGTTAACTCCTAAGAACCTAGTATAAATATCAGATAGACTCAAAAGAATTTTGTCGCTATCTTGCCTTTCACAGTGTATCTAATGTAGCTGATGTTCGTGTCAATAATAGAAAATAAGGTGCTGAGGTCCTGTTATCTGATTTTATTATTATGCATCAGCTTTTCAAACAGCCTTCATATTCTCCTCTCAGGAACTTTGCTCATTCTCTGGTGCAAGCTGCTCTCCCAAGTGATTCCTTCCTTCCATCCTCCAAGGAGTGGGTAGGGAAGGAATTGACAACGTAATGGGGGAAAACCTCTGAGCAACAGGTTTTTCCTCCTTTCAGTAGCTATTATAAACACTTTTTTTTTTTTACTTTTTTGATAACAGTAAACATTTGAGGTAAAAGATTTGCAAAATACTAAAAAGTCATTCACTCATACTCAGAATATCCAGAATTTTCATTAATATTTTGGTGTTGGTTCTTCCTGAACCTTTTGTATACGAATAAACAGAATGTTGTGTTTATTGTATGAGATTGTTCTTTGTGTGCCACGTTGTAACTTTCTCTTGTAAAGTGAAGACGGGAAGCTCCTGGAACCGTGCTGACACCTGAAGCGTGCTCCAGGATGTATTTCCACGCAGCTGCATGTAGCTGTGCAGTCTGCTTTTTACCACCTGTTTAATGGTTGGAGCATCATTCATTTACCCACCCTTTATGATTGTCTTTTATAATCTCATCATATTGCTTTAATCTGGGCACAGACATAAAAAGTGATGTATCGTACTTCCCTGTAGAATTCTGGTCTTATGGCTTTGTCTTACGACTTAATTAAATTCATAGGGTGACTCATTTTGTAGTTAAGGTATTTTAACATTAAGTGTTCTTTCCCCAAATTAAAGTTACCATTGATTTTTCACTGAACAGTAGATTTCCTCTCTCAGGTTTTTGTGGGTCTTGGTAACCTGTCGGTGTCTTTGAGTCTGAGTAACTAAACTACCACTCGAAGAGATCTGAAATTAATGCTGGTCTTGGGTGACAGACACATCAAAGGACAGCATTAGAAGAAATCTTAGATGATGAAGGAAAATTGGGAGAAGCATAAATGATTTGGGGGTACACTGAAATGGATGATTATTGGGCACCATTTAGGGGCAGGACAAACAGAGGTTATACTGACAAAACCCAAACCCTAACTCTGGTCTTTACTTCCTAGAGGTACCTGGGGCTTGTTGACACAGGAATAATGTCAAGTAGCGAGACACTGAGAAGAAAGAAAATGATGGTCATGGACTGGGGAGGGAGCAGTGTTACTGGGGGTGGTCTCCTTAAGTGACAGTGAGCATCCTAGGAGTGAGGGGGAGCCGTGTGAGGTCCTCAGAAGGAAATATGCTCTGTGTAGGCAGAGGACAGAAAGAGGGTGGCTGCAGCTGAGTAAAAGAATGCCAGGAGGAATATCAGGGGGTTAAGGCCTTGTGTCTAGTAGACCTTGACAAGAAAAAATACGGATTTTAGTCTAATTGTAATGGGAAACCATTGAAAGGTTATATGCAAGGGAATGGTGATAATTCTTAAAGAAGGCGAAGGAGACGTGGGGAGAGGGGAGGGAGATCAGACGAGCTACTCTAACGTGGGCAGGGGTAGAATGAAGCAGGGAGACAAGCTAGGAGGCTGGTGTAGTCACTCAGCTGAGAGCCAACAGTGGTTTGAACAAAAAAGCAACATTAATAAGGGCCTAAAATAGGCTGACTTGAAGAAACTGAGTGAATCTAAAAGTAGGCTAACAACAATATGAATGGGATAAGTCACAGAAAAAGAAATGCAGATGGCTTTTAAGCATATCCTCACACATAAGAGAAATGAAAATACAACTACTGTAGCTTGTGTTGGGAGAAAATTCAGAAACTTGGCACTGCATTCTTTGGTGATACTGAAGAAAGTTACATTCATATATTGCTGGTAAAAATGGGAAATTGGTCAACCCTTGAAGGGGAAGTTTGCACAGTCTCACTTAATCCAGAGATTCTACTAAAGGAATTTATTCTGAAGGTATAGGCTGCATATGTTGCATTACCTTCAGTAGCAAAATACTGGAAATAATTCAGATGTCCAGTAAGGGACTGGTAAACTAGCACATCCAGACACTGAAGAATTAGGGAGCTGTGAAGGAGCTCTCTCCACTGTTAATGACTTCATCTCCAGGGGATGTTAACCTGAAAAAAAATGGGGAGAAAATATACACTAATCTCCATGACAGAAGCAGGAGAAATGATATGTATTTGCTTATTAAAGAAGAAAAAGGAAGAACACTAGGAGAAATGCTTGCCCTTGGGTACTCTTATCCTCTTTCCTTTAGTGGGTGGCCTGACTCAATGACATGAGTTTGCACAAACAGAATCGTGTAGGACTGGGAAGCCTGGCGTGCTGCAGTCCATGGAGTTGCAAAGTCAGACACAACTTAGTGACTGAACAACAACAAAGCACTATTTATTTAAGATGTTATTTGGCTGAGGGTGATAAGTGGACATCAATTTTCCTATGAAATGCTAAATGTTCACTTTTGGCTTTTGAGTTAATTTGTGAAAGCTGTGATGTGTCATTTATTATGCTTTATATAGTATATCCCCTCATGGATTGCAGCCTTGTCATGGTGAAGGGGCTTGTGTAACTCAGTGAAGCTATAGTGTATGGATTGCTCTTGAATTTCATTTGATTCTTATCATGTTCTGAGTTAGGCAGTGTAGGGATTCTTCTCTGAGGTATAGAATTGTCCAAGGTTTTACTCATTTTTAAAACCTTGATAGATCAGGACTGTAAATTCCATATACATGACATATAGGGATAAAATTTATTGATGTCATTTTGTGCTCTGCTTTGAAATACTACCTTTTTTCTCGCCCCTTTTAGAAAAATTGTTTATTTTTAGGGTATTAAAGTAATAAAACTTGAAGAGTTAAAACAGTAACATTGTATGATGTGAAATGAAATCACCGTAGCTTGCAACCCAGAAAGGTTCTTAAAAGTCCAAGAAGCCCGAGCTAAGTACTCTTTAGAAATACATAAAGCCAGGTATACTTACCTGTATATCATCTCTTGGTCATCATTACAGCACTTGATTGAGGATTAAGGTAAGGCAGGACTGAGAACCAAGTTAGAGGCAAGTTGAGAAGCAGTTTGGAAGCCAGGTTGGTCAGAAACTGGGGAAGCAGGTCAGTTGAGGGGGTTGCAGGAGCATGCTGTGTGCCCTCTGGTGAGACAGCCCAGGTCAGCATCTGCTGGCAAGAACCGCTTGGCTAGGGTGTAAAGTGTGGACTCAGATGAAATCACCGGATGACTGTAAGACATGAAATGTGTTATTAGCCGTAAAACTAATATACTGTACTACTAGGGGTGATAGGGCAGTTCAGTAAATGGAGTAAACCTTTAAGTAAACTGGAGCCCAGAAGTTGGCCCAGAAAATGCTGACAGTCCTGTTTAATTGCAATATATTAAGTGAAGAAGAACTAAAGAGCCTCTTGATGCAGGTGAAAGTGAAAGAGGAGAGTGAAAAAGTTGGCTTAAAGCTCAACATTCAGAAAACTAAGATCATTGCATACAGTCCCATCACTTCATGGCAAATAAATGTGGAAACAGTGGCTGACTTTATTTTTCTGGACTCCAAAATCACTGCGGATGGTGATTGCAGCCATGAAATTAAAAGACGCTTGCTCCTTAGAAGAAAAGTTATGACCAACCTAGACAGCATACTAAAAAGCAGAGACATTACTTTGCCAACAAAGGTCCATCTAGTCAAGGCCATGGTTTTTCAGTGGTCATGTATGGATGTGAGAGTTGGACTATACAGAAAGCTGAGCGCCAAAGAATTGATGCTTTTGAACTGTGGTGTTGGAGAAGACTCCTGAGAGTCCCTTGAACTGCAAGGAGATCCAACCAGTCCATCCTAAAGGAGATGAGTCCTGGATGTTCATTGGAAGGACTGATGTTGAAGGTGAAACTCCAATACTCTGGCCACCTGATGCAGAGAGCTGACTCATTTGAAAAGACCCTGATGCTGGGAAAGATTGAGGGCAGGCAGAGAAGGGGACGACAGAGGATGAGATGGTTGGATGGAATCATCGGCACAATGGACATGGGTTTGGGTGGACTCCGGGAGTTGGTGATGGACAGGGAGGCCTGGCATGCTGCGATTCATGGGGTCGCAAAGAGTCGGACTCGACTGAACTGAACTGAACTGAAGTCAGTATGTTGGCATTAGTCTCCTCCTGTCAGATGATTTCTTGGTCACTACCCTCTCTCTGATATTTTGACAGGGAAAAATCATTTATTGACAGTTTGACACCATAATTTTAACACTTTTAGGCTTCAGTAATGCATCTTGTTTTGTCCTAAGTTGCCTTTATTTTCATATTTTTAACATCTGCAATTGAGATGGATCTCATGATTGATAGAATGTTAGGTTGGAGGAAAAGTAATGTTCAGTGACCTGGTATTTTGCAGGTTTCCTCCTGGGAGTGTTTATATTAAGACCCGAACTTAAATTTTTTTAGTCATCCTTTTTCCACATAAGTCTATCATGCTGTCAAATAAGTTGCAATTTAAATTGGTAATATAAAAGTGATGGGTCTTAAAATATAACTTTAATGATAACCCCTAATCATAAGCTCAAGAATATTTCTCCTGGGTTAAAACATTCTTAAAGATTTCTAGAGAAGTAATTTTAGGAAGAATTCACATATAAGATGCACAGTAATTTCTCAAAATACCTCTAACATTACTGTGTGTGCTTGTGGGAGAGGGGATGAGGGGAAGTGTGGGTGGTAATGCTTTGCTTCAGAGTTGACAGTCTTACCTTTGTGACAGTGAAGATTACGGTAGATTTTTTTCATCGTCTCCTTAGACTCTTGGCGAAACAGTTAATGGAGTGTGCAGAAATATTGTGTGTATGTATGAGTTTACTGTCTAATGGCTTACCTGTCAAGTCTATTATAAAATAGTGATGTAGTTTTCACTGGCAAAAAGTGCAAGTTGTATAGAAAATTGTTATATAGGCTGTAAACAGAAGATTAATATTTTCTGAAAACCTCATGCAAATTGACAGCAGTAAGGCCCTGGTATGTTTAGTATGTATGAATGATAGGCAGCTCACCAAAGTGGAAATGATGCTGATAATTATGGGAAAGTAGTAAAATCTGTGTAATCGAAAGAAATACAGATTAGATCTACAGTGCTGTTCCTTATTTATATTAGTAGGACTTCCCCCCCGCCTCTCAACTGTACAGAGCAGGGGTCGGAACTAAAACTGTCATGATTGGTAGTATTATACATTAATGTGGCCCCACCTTCTTCAGGAAGCAGTTTAGCACTGTACCTTGAGCCATGAAAATGATCTAACCTTTTGGCTTAGACATCCCACTTTTGAAGATCTTTGCTAAGGAGATAAATCCATTATTTATTTAAAAAGCTGTATAACAATAGATGAAAAGTTTCCTCATCAAAGAATAGAACGTTGTAAGTACCTAAACCCCAGCAATAGGGGATTGGCTAAGTCCAGCACAGGAATAACGCTTGATGGGCTGTTGTGTATTCATTAAACAGTAAATATGCAACAGTCAGATGTAGAAGGGTTGTTAGTAACAAGAAGACATAAATTATACACTAATTAGAGCTTTTTCTAATGTATAAGGAAAACAACTAAAAGTAAGGGTTGTAAGTCTGTGGGTTAATTTTTAAATAGGGTCATTTTGGCTCATGCAAATTTTTGTTCATGACATTTGTTAAAGGAATGAGCAAGTGACTTTTACCTTTCCCCACCTTCATTGTGATCATCAGTACTGCTGGTTAACCAGGTCTCTTTCAGTTGCAAGTTTGAGAAAATGTCTCAGAATAGCTTAAATTAAAAAATATATATATTGACTTTTATATAACTGGAGTTGAATGAGTAAATTAAGCAGTACTTGGCCCAGGAGTTCAATGACCTCACAGCCTATCTCAGTTCTGCTGTCCTCTATTGATCTCTCCTGAAAAGCCTTTCCCCTCATGATGGCAAGAGGAGTGTCCAGCAGCTCCAGACTAGCTAAGGGTCCTAGGGCACCGCTCTGCCTTCTTCTGCTTCTTGGGAAGTTCCAGGAAAGCTGTGATCTATCAGTCAGTTCTGGGTCATGTGCCCACCCTTGAAACCTCTAGGGTAGGGTAGGGTAGGGGGAGTGCCAGCTCTTTTCTGATCACTTGGGCAAGTTTACTGTTTTCCTGCGTGTTGTCATTTCTTTTATCCCAGCCTTCTTGCTTTCTGTATATAGATCCGTAGTAGCACATCATAGCATACCTGGAACACACCCTGGTTTGGCAGGGGTGTGTGTGTGTGTGTGTGTGTGTGTGTGTGTGTGTGTGTGTTAAAGCTTGCTTCTCTTTGATCCCGACACTTATTTTTCCGGGACTTCCATTGACTCTTGTTAAATTTTACCATTCCATATGGCTACTTTGCAAGCATTTCTGCTTATTTTTTAGATTCCACTGTAGTCTGTTTACTTTCTGGTACAGTTAAGTAGTCATGAATCCTTTCAGAAGCCTTAGGTCGAAAGTCTGTGCCTGTCAACTTTGTGTATAGCTGAAATAATTTATTTTCCCAGTGTCCCACTTTTCAAATATGTAGGGGGAAAAAACTTTAAAATAATTTTATGGGTCTTTTACATAAAACTGTTGAGTAGAATATTTTCTCCAAAAACAGCTTAATAAACTCCAAATGCAGTGAAGGAATTTTCACGAAGAACAAAGCAGTCGGTTTAGCTATGTAAATTTCTAGTGCTGGCAGTAACAATTAAATTCCCATTAAACCAGGAAGTCCCAAATTACTGTTCATGCAAAATTCTTTCTTTGGGGAAGAAAAGGATTCTAGGTAGATAACATTTGTGAAATGCTGGGTCAGACAGAATTCACTGTGGGACTGGTTAGTTTTTATTTATTTATTTTTTCATTTATTTTTATTAGTTGGAGGCTAATTACTTTACAATATTGTAGTAGTTTTTGCCATACGGGATGGGGAACACATGGTTAGTTTTTAATATATCAATTGTATATATTCTTTTGATTCTCAGCGATAATGTGTAAATCACGTTGACCACCAAAGTCCCCTTTAAAAATAGGCCAATTATTATATGGTTTGGGAAATGCTGCCTTAACTGTTGCTCTTTAAAAATCTTGGTCCAGTTTCTTAAAAGATTGTTTAATTGGTTTGAGGTGGACTTCACTAAGTAACTGCCCATAGGGCTTTTACGTTTGTTTTAAACAACAACCTTACTGTCCAGCATGGCAGCTTGTGCTTGCTTGATATTTCTGCCTAAATAGAAGACTGTCCCACCTTGGTGCAAGGTGAACTGCCAGCAGACCCACCTTTTTTATGTAGGTATGGGCAAAATTTTTTTCAAGCAGCCCTTTGATGTGCTCCAGGAAGTACTCTTACTGAAGCCCTCTATTAATCATGCAGCATGAAAGGAAGAAGTGAGAGTTTAGCTTTGGAAATAGAGGGCAAAGTTAAAACTCACTATCCTGGAAGTGTTCCTATGGATCAGAACATTGAACTCTTATATAATCCTCTTAAATCTGCCATGATGAATAGCCCCTAGATAAACGGCAGCCAACTAAATGAGTTCGTTTGTTGAGTGTAGTTGGAATTAGCCATTAGATTGTCTGAAGAACGTTTGCCAAAAGCAGCTCATTTGGTTATAGCATATTTGATTGATTGAGCTGGTATCTGATAGTAATTGACTACAGCATAACTTGCTTCTTGAGACTTCCTGAAATGTGCTAGTAATACCAGCTTAAAGAGAGGTGACTGAATTTTTAATCAGTACGTAGGAGGGGAATCACATACATGATTTGCTTAAAAGTGGCATAGATTAGGTGCAAGTTAAAAAACAAAAAAGCCTAAGACATAGCCCTGGTTTTATTCCACATATATGGAGACTTTCTACAATTTTTCTGTTTCCCAATAGAATTTTTGTATTGTTGCCTTTACTACAGTTTCCTTCTTGTCATTACTAAACGCTCTTCTTAAGACTATTAAACTTGATTAAAATCAGCGTGTAGCTGTTTTAAAAGTCATGTCTTTTTCTACTCAACTAAATTGTCACACCTTTTTCTCTCTTTTTCCTGTGCAGACTTAGCTTTGGAATCAAACCCTTCTGACCACCCAAGGGCAAGCACAATTTTCCTGAGCAAATCTCAAACGGACGGTAAGACAGTGTTTTCCCCCCCTAAGAAAAAGATTGAAAACTGTTTTTGTTTTGTGTATTATAGGAAGATACAGAAAAGCACTGAGAATGGTTTAAATATTTTTTTTTCATATGTGATAATATTTTAATATGTGATGTTTTATTTTAATATGTGATGATACATTTTTCATTTAGGTGTCACTGTTTTAATGAGGAGAAACACCTAGACCATCTGTTTATACACTTTGCTATTTCTTTAGCAGCAGTCAGCTTGCCACATGATTTAGTTGTGGTCTGTTTTTCCATGCTACTTTGTCCTTTTCCTTTGCTCCAAGAGCACATGAGTTAAAGATGAATGACACGGTTTAGGTCACAGTTAGGTTTGCATAATCAGTTGTTATTGACGGGAGTCGAGGCTTGTGATTTCGGCACCATTTTACACAGTGCTCAACCGGGTGAACCTCTCTCACATCCAGATTCATGTGAATTTTTAAGTTCTTTTAAAAGTTCTTATAAGAACTTTTAGCTCTTCAAAGTTCTTTCATCCTGATGTAGTGCTGGGTCAGGGTAATCAGACCAATGTGCCTGCCATATGGGATTTTCCAGAAGGTTATCCTCAGTATGGGAAACCTTGTGTAAATTTCCAGTGTCCTGCTTGTTTTAAGATGAGAATCAGAAGTTTTTGCACTCCTGCTTGTCTTGCCTGCTTGTCTTCCTTAATATATGTTAAATCCTAGTTTATTTGCTAAAAAGCCATATATGATCAGGTTTTTCGGTTGTTTATGAGAGCAGGAATACCAGAAGTGAACGTTCTATAATATTTGAAGTAATGCAGCACAGTAAAAAATAGAGGGTTCTTTTCCTCTTTTATTTTCATTAGATTACTGATTTTTATCCAAGGGTCTGTCTCAGGAACAGCCAGACGGAAGAGGGCCAGGCATGGGGGCAGGGCCCAGAGTGTACCACATGTTCTCCAACCTGGGAGCTCCTGGGGTTTCTAGTTTGCATTTTCTTAAAGTGTGTGTACTTTGCCTTGAGGCAATTATTTTTAGTTAGGATTACTGTATTTCTCAGTCTTTTCCAGACTCATGAGCTGCTCACACTGTAGAGAGACGGTGGAGAGAGTAAAAGAAACACTATCCCATGCCCCTGTCTCTGCTCAGTCTAAAGGAATTCGTGCTTGTGATGCCATGGGAAAGTGTTTGGCCTAAGACCCTCTTTGAGCTTATATTCTTCTGGCCTTTGTTGGAGCAAAACAGTTCTATGTGCTGTCGATGTATGTTCAGTGAGGTCAGCATGTATGTTAAAATTTATAGATTACTTTCCAGTGTGTAAAGAACCTGTATTTTTTAAGTTGGGTGTTTGAGTAGGTGACCAATAAGTGGTTCAGGATGCTTCCAGAGACACGGGTGCTTGACCAGAAACTGGAACTTAGAGTTGTCATCTGTTAATCCTGGTGACTAAAGTACATGTAGAACTAGAAAATACTACATACTGTGCAGCTGGTAAATTTTTTTATTAGCTAAATATCTCACCTGGCCTAATTTGCTTTGTCCTTTTCTTTTGTAAATGGAGACTTTGCTTTGTACCTAATACAGAGTATCTGTTAGTATTAGTCAATAGTAAAACTAAGTTTTTAGATATTATTTATAGGATTCATTTTGCTGGGTGATTTAAATTATATATTTTGTTGGAAATTATTTTAAAAAACAGAATGAAATTTTAACTCATTGTGTATATTGGTAATCCATCAGATAATTAGTGACTTATTTTTCTATGGTAGTTTTATCAGAATTCATCAGTTAATTTTTTTTTATTCTTAGTGCGAGAAAAGAGGAAGAGCAACCATTTAAACCATGTAAGTAAATAGTTGAAAAGTTAAGAAATCAATAGTTTGATTAATTAAAAGCATGTCTGCCATGATTCCTAAAAAGTATGATGGATCCAATACTGTTAGCATTAACCTCTTATTTATAAAATTTCTGAATCTCTAGTTCCTAATTATCAAGTATATTCAGAAAGGTTTTTGACTTAGTAGTACCCTTTTCTTTTTTTAAGGGTCCTGACATTTAAGTTAAATTTCAATAATATGATTATAGCATAAAGATCTACCTTAAATTCTTTTGCCTTAAATTTTTTATCTTAGTTTTTAACCAAAGTAATAAAAGTGTAATAGGTAATTTAATTTTTAGCACCGTCCATTGACTTCTTGGCACAACAGGTGAAAGCTTAACTTCCTCGTCCACCATGATTTTATTTCCCTCCTTCTGTTCCCTTTACATGCATCAGTTTTTATTAAATCGGAATCCCTGTTTACATTATGATGACTAAGCAAGTGTTGTTCCTTGCTGAGCCATATAGTTCTCTGTGCCACCTCCTTACGCACCTTTCATTCTTCTTCTTCAATATTAATGAAATCTGAGCACTTCCACACTTCTCAGGGTAATCCAGTTCTGCTTTTTCTAGCAAACATGATCTCACACAGCCCAACATAGTTGAGTAGCTCCCTGGCCAGTCTCCTTGTTTTCACATTCTTCATTTTTTTTCTGTGGAATTAATTTCCTGACTATATTCACTTGCCTGTTTTCTAACAGCTATTTTTTTCCCCAAATGTTGTAACATTTGTCACATGCCTGTCAAAAATATTTACCATCCACAAAACCACATCTGTTCCATTTCTTCTTGGAGACACTCTTCGCCAACCTTTTGTCTTCCTACCCCCTACATACTAATGATTCCTGGACTGGCTCTGTGCCTGTTTTCCTGGGATATCTGTGTGAAGTCACCTGGGATCTCACATCACTGCTCTCTCGTGTTGGATCCCGTATGTCCTAGATTCTGTTTCCCTCTGTCCTGTTTTACTGGAGCACATTTTCCTGGAAAAAGGCACATGAGCAAAAATTTTATAAAGACCTAGCCTCTGTGAAACTCCTTCTATTTGATAAAGTGTAAAATTCTAGGTCGAAACTAATTTTTGCAGTTTTAGAGACATTTCCCTCTTGTCTTCTCATTTACAGTGTTGCTCTTAAATCTATTGAATTTGATACATTGTATATTACCAAGTTAGTCTTTTCTCCATTCCTTCCTCCTGTGGAACCTTGTAGTACCCTCTGTCTTTGTGGGGTTTTGAAATTTCATAACATGGTTTGGTATAGACCTTGTCACGCTATTGGGGCATTTAAACATGCAGAACATCTTTTCTTCTAGTGAATTTTTTTGTGTGCTGCTTTGGTATTTTCTATTTTTTTCTTTTGGATTCCTGTTAGATGTTGAAAATTTTAGAGCAATATTTCTGCACAGATTTTTTTCCCCTTCTGTTTTCCATTTTGTCTTCTTGTCCTACTTCATGGAGGTTTCCTTGACTCTGCTCTAATCCTTCTATTGAATATATTGTTTTGTCTACCTTATTTTTTAGAGTTCTCTTCCATCCTTTCATTCTTTTTTTCACTGATGCAATTTCTCATCCTTCTGTAGATGTTGAAGATATTTTTTTAAGTTTTTATTTGCTCCTGGATTTTTATCATTCCCATCAGTTCCTTCTCCCTGCTTTGATCTGTGACTTCTTGGAGGTTTCCCTCAAACATGTGATGGTCCCTCGCTGTCTGTTAAGATCTAATTGGAAGCATCACTTTGCTAACTGACAGACCTCACTGCACGGATTTGGCGACCACGTCTCTGAATTTTGAACCTGCCTTGGGTTCTGTAAGACAGATTGGTTTTGTTGTTCCTGGCCCAGTCACTCTGTAGTTCCAAGGTTGTGCTTCCTCTGTTATGCCATGTCAGTTACTACTCCTTTATCTCATTTTTTCATCTTTCAAACATAAAAAATCATCTGCAGTTTATCCTGTCTTGGGTACAGCTTTTTTAAAAAAATACTTTTAATTCTAATGAGATGATATCTCTGAAAGAAGGTGGGAAAAGAAGTAGATTTGTGGTTGGTCCACTCAAATTTGGATTTATACTTTGAATGTAAATTCTAAGTTTAAAAGTTTTAATTCAGTATAGTTAATGATATTGATTCAGACAATACTTTCTATTATACCTACAATTAAAATACTGTACATTTCTACTAAGGCCTTGATTAAGAATCCTGTTCAAACTACTCATCCTGCCACATTGTCCATTAATGTGCAGTAATGTGGATGGAGTAGTTTACACTAATGCACTTCTTGTTGTTTTGTTGCTAAGTCAGACATGACTCTTTTGCAACCCCAGGGACTGTATCCCACCAGGCTCCCCTGTTCATGGACTTTTCCAGGCAAGAATACTGGAGTGGGTTGCTATTTCCTTCTTCAGGGGATCTTCCTGATTGAGGGATCAAACCTGCGTCTCTTGCATTGGCAGGTGGATTCTTCACCCACTGAGTCACCCACTTAGCCCCACGCTAATGCATAGAATATTACAAAATTTTAAGTTAAAGTCTTAATAATTATTAATAAACACATCTAAAGCTTATGGAAAGGGGAAGAAAAAAGTGAATTTCAGCTTAATTTTTTTGATGGGTTAAACTCAGAGGCAGTAGGCAGAATGGGAAGATTCACTTGGGTGGAGGCAGAATTTCAACAGGTGCTTGACTTTTAATGATAAGTTTTGGGGGGGATTGTTACTTATTAGTCTTCCAGTATGGTGATTTTCTAGTCTTTGCCATTAAACCTGAAGTCTACTAAGTAAGCCTTTTCCCTTCTTGTAAAGATTGTAGAAGTCCATCTGTTCTGTCCTTAGCTCTGAATGAAGGTAAATACTCTTCTTCATTGAACATTAAACTATCAGTGAGTGGGTTTTGCTGTTTGATTTTTGTATTTGCATTTTATATCATTAATCTTTGTCAGTGTAGTTTATTGAGGTTTTGAGCCAGTGATGATAAGGCTTTAATCATAAAGGACAGTTACCTTAAATTTTAAAGTGAGATGAGGGGAAAGTAATCTGTTGACAGCTAATACATCCAGGCTTTGCTCAGAGGCTTTAATTCTGCCATCCTTTAGTGAATAGTAGATGTCAAAAGTTTGAATTGCTTCAGGAATAGGCCTGGAGAAGTGTTCACTATTTCTTTGGTAGGATCTAGCCAGTAGTCTGTAGGTTACTGATAGACTAAATGAGCACCCATAGTCTGTAGGGCTACGTCTGATTAAACTTGTTAAACGTTTCAGCACTAATATTTCCAAAGATAAACAGATATAATTCATAATAAAGAAAAAGTTTTAATAGAGAAAAACGGGATAAATGTTACCCAAAGCCAAAGCTCTACAAACTAGTCTATATTTTGGTGCATTTTCTTACTATTTTTATTCCCCTCATAGATAGATTTTATAGTCAGAACTGACTTTTACTGTGTGTAATGTGTCATACTGTTAATAGTGGTGGCCTTTTAAAAGATAACTTCATTTAGAATATAACTATTTGAATGAACAGTTTTCATGCTGTGTCTCTTTCAAGATTCTAAAATTACACATTAACCAGATGGCTTAAGGAATATATGAGTTTCAGTTTAAATCATTTCTAGCCTGAAGGAGAAATTCTTCCCAATAGTGGTACTTTTCGGGTATGTTATGTGTAGAACTTTTTGTTAATAAGGAGTAAGTGGCCTTGCCATAAAATACCTGAAACAAGCAAAACGGTGGCTTATACACCCATTTGGATAGTTCTTATTATTGGCTACTGGCAATGTTTATTTAAATGCTCTGTATTTTAAAAAAAACATTGACTAGATTTTCTCCTTGTTTCACCTTTGATGCATTTGTGGAGGACACTGATAGAGTGTGACAGCGTGGTGAAAACTACTTTATTTTAATAGAAGGAAGGAAGGCTCATCTGAATTAGTAAACAAAAACCAACAAAACCAAGTGTTAAAACTGTTTGTGTTCTGTGGTATTAAAGAATGCTATTACTCAGAGCTACTGACAGTGACTGGGATTTGATTATTGGCCTTTACTTAAAGGAAGAGAATTGTCCTCACATAGTTCAGGCTGTTTTAGTATTTGACTATGGCTGTGTTTTGGGCTCTTCACAAATAAATGGATACTTCTAAAGTGTTTTAAAGATAGCTTATTCTCCTGAGGGTCTGACAAAGCTCTTTTTCACCTACCCAGCACCACTGCAGATAGTTTGAATGTGTATCATTAGCATGATTTACCTTCCAGTTGTAATCGATCTTAAATAATTGGTCAAATGCTTCTTGATTCCTAATTTGTCCCAGATTCTGTTCTCAGCAGCTGGAGGAGGAGCAGTAAGAATCTGTCACCTGGAGGAGCTTGCTTGCTTACTTAGGAGGGGGATACCAGGCAAGCAGTTGAGACCATGTAACAGGTGGTGAAACAGGTGTAAGTGTGCAGAAAGGTAGAAGTTTGGTGGTGTGGCTGCTGGCTGAGGTTTGCTGGAGGTCGATGGGGTCAAGCTTGCTGGGACAAGGAGGAGGAAGAAGCCACTGCAGGCAGAGAGCAGCATGCGCAAGGCAGCAGAGTGCCATGATGAGTGTCAGATAACATGTAGAGTAGAATTAATAAAACTGTGAGATGAGTGGAAAGTATTCTCTGAGGCTCTCCCTTGTGTAATATAATGGCAGTCTTACTTAACCGTGAAATTCTCAGAGCTGCTTTGTCTGTTTCTTGGCTGTGAGAGAATCTTAAAGCTATACCCTTTCATCCTCTAGATAAGGAAACTGAGGCTCAAAGAGATCTATGGGCTTCAGGTCACTAGTGATAGAGCAGCCCTGGCATGCCCAGCCTCTGATTCAAAAACGCTTGTTTCCTCACACTGTCTCCCAAACTAATACATTTATGATTGGCGTTCATTTACTGCAATGAAATGCTCTCACATCGATATTATATAAAGCATTGCATTTTATTGTAGTAAATGAATAGAAATAGAAATCTCTGCTGCATTTCATTGCTTAAGGAAGAAACACTGAAGTCTTACTAAAAGCTTTCTCATTACTATAAAGGCAATTTATAATAGGTGCTTTCCAGGTTCATTTGTGAGTCCTTTTTCAAGAGCAGCAGTTTATACCACATTTCTCAGATCTTGCCTGTGGAAGTTAGAGTACAGAGGTTTCCCATGGAGCTGCACGTGATGCAACACTCAGCAGTTCATGGAGTATAAGGAAAATCTTAATGCTTTATCGTTTGACATTTTAACCAAGGAAAAAACACACTTTTATAGGTTTAACTTACTGTGACATTTTCTCCTATCTCCCTTCCCCTTCAGGTATCTCCAGGGCAACTTACTAAAAAGTATAGCTCATGCCCAACCATATTTCTGGATGACAGCACAGTCAGCCAGCCTAATCTTAGAACCACAATAAAATGGTGAGTACAGCTAGGTTGCCAAGGCTAAGTGGCAGACCCCCTTCATGCTGAAAGCATCCTCGCCATACATAATTTCATTCGTTTGGTTTGTCTTTTTCAGTGATCAGGTTAAGAAACTGGTGTCAACTCTATGTTGGTTTCAAGAACCTCTCAATATGAGTCTTCAGTTTCCATGTTAATCACAGAGTACATGATAGAAGGGAAGGTCAGTTAGCAAGTGAGAAATCCCAGGAAAAATGTAAACCTCATTTGATTCATTTCTATTGTTAAGACAATGTTGAACATAATGAGAAACAGAGGTACCTGTTTATTGTATGTTTCTAGAAAAAAATTATTGCTTTATGAGTTGGGAGAGTCCTACAACTATGTATACTAGTTTGGAAGCTACCATTAGAAGAAGGAACAGCTTGTCCCCTACTGGCACCGAAGTGAATCTGCAGTTAAATTTAACTGGACTTGGTCAAATTTATCCCACCGTGCATTTTTTTCCTGCAATATTTCTGTAGGAAATTTTACTTCTCCTTCCTCTCCACCAAAGAGGGGGAAAATATATCAAAACCGTTTTAAGGGGCATACTCTCAGCTTAATTTCTCCATAGATGAAATTTGTTCAACTGAGATTTTAACTTAATAGACACATTTAATTTTTGTTTTTGTTTTTTTTTAATTTTTGTTTATATATGTGTATCTCTAACACACTGTATCAATCAAAGCAGAGAACAAAAAAAGAGATGAAGTTTCAGAAACAAGGCTGTGGCCAGGCTTATACTTAAGAAGACACAAACAGTGTTACGATGACGAAAACTATTCCTCAACTTCTGGACGCCCCTAGTCCACAATTGGAGATGCACAGTCCAAAACGCCCTAATCATGGGAATGTTCAAGTTTATTTAAGAGAGAGAATTAAAAACCAAACAGGATGCAGACCTTCCTACTTCCCTTGGGGTTGTCCATGGAACATTAACTAATGTCTTCTTAGCATATGAATGTTGACTTTCCAGAACAGTTTGGGAAATGCTACTTGAAAATATTAGTATCCTTATCATTAATTTTACTTTTCTGTCTTAAAAATATAATTAGCTTATAAATTTAATTTAATTTTTAATGTGCAAGGCTTTTTATTTTTTAGCTATTTAAATGATCAGTAACTTCTAACTTTAATTAAAAACAACCAGTTCACAATCATAATAATGTAACTTTCTTATAATATTAGTTTCAGTCAAATCGTATTTCAACAAAAACTGAGCCCCATTGCTCTTTAAAGTCCTGAGTTTTGGCACTTCTCTCGTAATCACTGAATGTTTTTATTCAGCCAAGACTCTAAATCTGTGGGTTAAAAACTACTCTCACTGTGGCTAGACTCACAGCTTCTTTTGAATTCAAAAGAGCCTGATGTTCCAGTATATAATTCAGAAGTAGTTTTAAAGATTAACCTTGCTCAGACAAGTAGGTTTCATGCTTTTTATTCTCAACCTAGTCTTAGTGTTTGGAAATACAGTAAATTTTTTTCTCATTAAGTTTTAAAAATGACCATTCACATTCATTATTGATGAAATAAAGGTTTACTGAGAAAATTAATAGGGCAAATTGGCTTTTAGGAATGATTTTGAAAAATACGATGGGATTAGTTTTCATTTGGGGTAGGTGAGCCTTATTAGAATCACTTATGCAACTTTTTCAAGATGTATGTCTCTGAACACATACATGAATTCCACCTTTCCTCCCTGCCCTCAAGACACAGTCTGTGGGTCTTTCTGCCTCTCTGTCCCTGTGTCTCTTTCTCTCACACACACACCCCTTTTGACAAGCTGAGGAATGATGTGTGAGGCATGATTTCATAGACAAAAGCATCCTGAGAGATTCTGATCTTAACCCTGACTCAGTCATTCCTAGACTTGGCTACACGTTGCAGTCACCTGGGGAGCTTTAAATATAATCCTGTTGCCCAGGTCGTACCTAATGCAGTTAAATCAGAACATTTTGAAGCAGAAGCCAGGCAGTGTTTAAAGCGTCCCGGGTAATCCAGTGTGCAGCTGACCTTGGGAACCACTCTCTGCTTTGAGGGTAGGAGAAAGAGAACTACTTCTGATAATTGGTGGGACCTTGAGTAAGTCAATTTTAAGCCTTGATTCTCTTATTTGTAAAATGGGTTAAGTATCATATTAGGTTCAGTTGCCCTTTTTATCATGTAACTTTTAATTCTGTGACTTTAAAATCACTTTGAAGAAACTTTGAAGCACTATAGAAGTATCCATCTTTGATGCTAACAGTGTTACAGGCCTTTCTGCAAATGCTAAGATTCTATAGACGAGTTACAAAATTCAGATTTGCCTTCTCTCTATTATTTTGAGTTTCATTTTAGATACTGAGAACAAAGGGAAGCAAATAACTTAACCAGAGAACCTCTTAATTGCCTAATACACAGCATCTGTGAATAACTTAGGACTATAGTAATGTAAAAACTATCTGAGGACTTGTACCTGTTGGTTAGTTAATACTTTATTTAAAATAATGTGGAAATACCTGTCATTAATAGTGTACTGTGCTGTATTGTGCTGCCTTATTAGCAGTGCTTATTTCAGGATAACTAGGCCTATCATCAATTTTGTGACTATAAAATTTTGCTATTAAATTTTCTAATAATTATGTGTGAAAGTGATTTTAAATCCATTTTATTTGATATGGAGCACTTGTATTACTTACTTTTAGAGAAATAATGGAAAGTAGATGTGTTAGGGGGAATACCGAACTGAATCAACTGAAATGCAGTGCCTAACAAAAAGCCACACACACAAAACCTGTATGGCTTAAATTTAACCATGTGGATAGATGATGTAACTTGTATGGGATGAAAGATTCTGTGCATAGAAGGACAAATGACTGGGGAAATATATAATAATTTATATATTATAATAATCAACCCAAACATGTCTTCTAAGAGCACATCTATATTTTGGGTCTCCTAATTTTGCTAAAAGCCAAAGAACCTAAAACATGGGGGATACCACCTATGGGTACTGCTCTGAATTAGGGGGTCTGGGGGCCACTGGGCATCTGGATGGTCTTACCTCTCTGCCAACCCTTTAAAATGTCTTCAGGCCTAATGTGATAAAAACCAATTATTACAATATTTTTTTTTCCTCCACAGTGTGATCTTAGCAATATATTACCACATAAAGAACAGGTGAGCTCTTTTAAAACCTGTCTTGTTATTCCAGCTAATTAATTTACACAGTATCAAGTTTAGTGTTAATAACAATAGACAGTATTAGAGTAAGCTTTTACTGTTAGAGTGCTTTCATTACAGTATTGAAGTGAATCATTTATTTTTATTTTGGGACTCTTAATTCTTTAAGTTTTATGTGGTTTATATGGATATTTACTGTATTAGAAATTGAAATTTAAAAATTTAAAAAATTAAATCCACTGTATGTTAAAACAGGCTTTCCTTAGCACTGCTGAAGTTTTGAGCTGGATGAGGCTTTGGTGTGGGGTGCCACCCTGTGTGTCGCAGAGTATTTAGCAGCACCCTGGCCTCTGCTCTGTAGGTGCAAGTAAGGTGTTCTGCTTCTCTCCACATTAGGACAGGAAAACTGTCTCCTGAGGGATGAGATCACCATCTGACTGGGGACCCCAGTGTTTAACATAAGTCATTTTTTTAATGAAAAATAACCATTTTCCACAACAAAATAGTGGAGAGGATAGTATCTCATTAATAGGAGACAGTTGATTCTCATGTCAACATTGTCTTCAGTCATTTGCTTTGAAGAAGCAATATGAAAATCCAGCTACATGCAGACATATAGTTGGGAAGAGGTGAATTTTTAAAGCCTTGAGGTAATTTGACATATTCTTTGATCCTGTCCCCAAAATCCACATGTGCCAGTTTATTAAATTAGTTAAGATGGAGTTCCAAGTCATTATCAGTGAACTTGAGGTAGATACTATGTTAAATTAATGCCCATTGATGTGTCATGCATACTGAGTGGATCTTTTTATCTGTACATGATTTTATAATATTATACATTGTCATTTGCAAAGTATTGGTTCACATGTCTTCAGACAGTGTCAAAAACTCACTCTTGTTAGTATCACTACCAGTCTTATCGGAAAAGTCTTTAAGTATTGATAAATCAAGCTCACCATAAATAACACACTGGAAGGTACAAATTTTCCAAAAATCCTAATATTTTTAGCTTGATGGTTTGAATTTTATCATTGGCAACAAATAGTTTGGAATTTTCTTTGAAGTGACAGGCTCACTTTGTTCATTTTTGTAAAAATGACTGTCAATTGGTGTTTCATGAAAAAAGTGGTTTAAATATGATGTTCTAGGGGGAAAAGTGACGTGGTTCCCGGTGAGTTACAAGTGCTCTCCCTTAGCACGGCCATATCTCAGTCCATGCAAGTGCTTAATGCATACTTTCCGCTTACTCAGAGTATGAGGAAGAAGAGTAAAGGTTTAAGAACACTTAATGTTTACTCTTTCATCATGGATGTTCTTAAGTGAAGCAGATTTTTTACATTCATTTGGCCAGGAATAAGTGAATGACTTCTAATTTAGTTTCATACCACTGCCTTGATTCACACTCAGAAATGAGCAATTTTTACCCACTTTTGCTTTTATACAATCATAGTTAAGTGTCAAACAGTGTAGAGGCAGGTGATGTCTTGGTATTCTTATAAAAAAAAGTTTTGACCTCTTGGACTTACAGGATTTCTGAAGAGGGGCCAGGGGAGATTCCCAGAGGCCTATAGACCACATTTGCAGAACTGCTGTTTAAATGGGCACAGTGTAGTAGTGTGGTGGAATTTAAAAGAAAAAGCCTGGTCTCTCTTAAAAGACAATTAAAATTTTTAACTCAAACTATTTAAAAGAGACAAGAAGAAATAAACAATAAGAATATAATATGAAGAACAAAAGGGGGTGGAGACAAGAAAAAATCATGAATCTCATATTTACATTCATTGAAGTTAGAAGACTTTATTGCCCACTACTACCACTTGATAAAATGTTCTTGTATATTCCATTGTGAGGTTAGTGAAATGGAAATGTATTGGTCTACGAACATTGCCTGTTAGAAGGGGTCTGTGTGGGTAAAGGCAGCTCTGGCTGGTTGTAGAAGAGATTTCATGCAACTTGGTGTGCTGAGTATAAAATAGGTCAGAAAACCTTTCTAATGGCAGAATCCAGGAGAATATGTAAAACTGTTTGCTTTATTAAGGTTAAGCTTCCTCTACTCCTCTCTCTACTTTTAGCAGATATTTTACTAAGCTAGTAACTCCTGAATTAATTTTTAAAATACACATTCTTATTTTATAGAGATGCCAACAGGTCCTTGGACATTTTTGATGAGAGATCACATCCACTCACAGTAAGTGTCACTTTTATTGAAGGTGTATTTTTCTTTTATTACAGTTGTGTTTATTTCATGTTGATTTGCTTTGAAATTAATCACTAGAAGAAAATTATTGCCTCCAGCTCAAAGCCAAGATTGTCTTCCTTTAAGTCTTCTTCCCCCACCCCATATTATGTCAAATAATTTTACCAAAAGCATGTTGTGTCAGGGGTGTGACTGATAAGAACCAAGTTACGCTTTGTATGACGAATGAGCAGGTAAGTAAACATACCCAAGTAACAGAAAATGTAGCTTTTTAAAGGATGATTTTCCATAGCATCACACAATATAAACATTTCCTAACACATCTAAGACCTCTAAGGAGAAAATTTAAAAACTGTTTAAATTTTAAACTAATTAAAATGACAGGGTTTAAAAACTCACTTCTTCAGGTGCTCAGTAGACACATGTGACTGGTGACCGCTGTGTAAGAGAGCACACTCTTAGAGTCTCTGGTTACAGGACACTGGGAAGGTGTTTTCATAGTTGACTGCAGAAAAGTATGATGACGTACAATGATCAGCAAGACTTTGAGCCTAAAAATAGTTTGCATTTGGTTAGAATTCTTTGGGGAAGAAGGTGAAAATACATTTTCTGAGGTTGTACTTGCATTTTTCTTTAATGAATGGTAGTGAGTATTGAATCACTATGGTACTTTAGGATCCAATTGTTTATATTTAAAAGACTACAAGATATGTCACCTACTCAAAATTATTTTAAGTAGCACGTGGGCCCACGTGTGAAGATTGCTATCTTGAGGGTACTTTTAAGTATTTTTTTTCAGTGGATACTTAACATTGTGTTTTTTCTTCTTTCAGCGAGAAAGGGTTCCGGAGGAGTACTTTAAGCATGATCCTGAACACAAATTCATTTACAGATTTGTTCATACTCTTTTCAGTGCCGCCCAGCTGACTGCTGAATGTGCAATAGTGACTTTGGTAATATATTTTTCTCTTAATAGAAGCATCTCTAGAAATTTTTTTCTTGTACAGAAGGTATGGGCCTGTTTTTCAAATGAAAGTAGGTTCCTGAAATGATCATCAGAACTTTATTAAAGAGAAATGTATCAAAAAGAATTAAAACATAAGAGATTTGAGCTTTAGTAATCATCATGATTTAAAATGTTGCCATTGCTTTTCTCATCACAAAACAGTTGATGTTAAAGGCAGCAGGAGAGACTTCTGGTTTCTCCTTCCACACCTCAGGATGCATGCACACACAGTGCACACAGGTACACACTGGCAAAGTGTGCTGGGTGGTAGGATGGAGGCGATCACTGAACTTCCTGGCCCACGGCAGGTGTAGATTCAGTGTGTTTCTGAGTCTCAGGCTGTGTTGCCTAGGCAGTTGTGATGTGTGTCTTGATTGAGACCGACTGCCTTCACCTCCCTGACCTTGGACGACAGTGTTAACCATCTCTACTGTCCTCTGGTGCCGGCGTGTGAAGATACCCAGGACTGGGGTGTCAGCAGTGCTTGGAAAGGCTTTACTCAAGTTAGCCTGCCGAGCTCCAGCTATGTGAGGACCTTTCTGTCATCCATACTGAATTCCTATGGTAAGATTTTATCATTTGAATAATACATCATATTCAGCTGAGAGGTAGTTGGGATTGCCTAACTCCTCCCTATAGCAAACCTACAGGGGAAGGTCAGCTGCATGGTCTGAAGGGAGGGCCTGCGTCCACCGCTGCCTGCGCCCCTGCAGGCAGAGTGTAGGAGAGGAGGCTTCCCCTCAGTGGGCCCCGGGTCAGACGCAGGCCTTTTCTTGGAGCTGCGAGCCAGTTACAGTGCTCAGTTCGCATGTGCCTGAGAGAGGCAGGAGTGGCGCTGGCACGTGGAGAGCTGGGAAATGCAGGCAGGAGAGAGTATGTGGGTTGGAAGAGGGGCATTTCTTTGTAGACAAGGATGGACCTGTGTGACAGCAGAGTGACCGTGTCTAGCAGTCATTTGACTGTATGGGATTGGAGCCTGAAGCTGAGCAAGAGGCAGGGAATTACGTGTAGCTGTTCAAATGCAGAGAAAGTACGTTAAATAAAAGCTGAGGAGAAGATAGATCTGTGGGGACTGTCAGCACTTACAGGACACATCCCCAGAGGAGTGGCCACTCGGAGTGGTAGGAAACCCAGGAGAGAATCAGAAGAGCTGCCAGGAGAGCTTGAAGAAGGAGAGCATGGTGCACGTGCTGAGTGCTGCCAAGGAGCTCCTTAGGGCATACATAGGCACCAAATGCCTGCCCGTGTCACGGTTCTAAGTGCTGGGCATAGAGGAGAGTTCTTGCCTTTCTGAGGTAAGTATAGCAGACATAAGGGTTTTGTTTTTCTCTAGTTTTTATGGAGTATGGTTCATTTACAGTGTGTGTAAGTATTGGGTGTACCACAGAGTGTAAGACTTTTAAAAATGAGTATTTTTAAAAAGATGACTGAAGTAGTAGTGAAAGCTAGAAAGAGAAAGCAAGGTAAAGGGATGGAGAGATTAGAGGGGCTTCCCTGGTGGCTCAGACAGGAAGCAGTCTGCCTGCAGTGCAGGAGACTTGGGTTCCATCCCTGGTTTGGGAAGATCCCCTGGAGAAGGGAGTGGCAACCCACTGCAGTATTCTTGCCTGGAGAATTCCCTATGGACAGAGGAGCCAGACGGGTCCATGGGGTCACAGAGTCAGACACGACTGAGCGACTTAACGCATGCACGCTAGAAAGACCAGGAAGAGCCTCTTTACAGAGGTGAGATCTGAACCAAGACCTGGCTGGACTGAGGAAGATGAGGGGCCTGATAGCACAGGCGGGGGGCAGAGCACGAGGCGCAGACAGGAGCGGGTTCTGTGCTGAGGGATCAGCAAGGCGCCACTGTGATCAGAGTAGGGAATGAGGGAAGGCACAGGCGATGAGGGCACAGAAGGACGATGGCATCTCACACAGGGCCTCGTAGCTAGCAGGCCACAGAAGTGACCTGTTTGATGGGAGAGCCCTGGCAGATGTTGAGCAGGCCCGTGAAGCGCACTTAATCTGAGAGGCTCTCCTAGCTGCTCTGGGGAGAACAGACTGTGGTTGGCGGTCAGTGGAAGCAGAGAAGTTAGGAGGCAATGGCAGTGATAGAAGCCAGAAGTGACGGACAGAAGAGCAGAGCTGGCAGGTGACCAGTGAAAGGGGAGATAAGAATTCCCAACAGATGGTAGTGAGATAACTCAGGTGGAGGTCTTTGGTCCCGGCAGCCAGGCGTGTGGCAGTGTCTCTCAGCTCTGAGGGCAGGCCTGGGGAATGGGGCGCTGTGATGAAGAGTGCTGGCTGTTTGTCATGAAGGCAGCAGTGACCATGCCTCAGTAGTTTCAGCGGGGCAGTGGCGGCCAGGGGCAGACTAAATGGGCTAAGCAGAGGATGGGTCATGAGGAGCCAGTGTCAGAGCATTTCCTGAAGGAAGTGTTCTAAGGAGTGGTGACGGATGGGCTGAGAACATGTAAGAGAACATTGGAGAAAATCTCTGACAGAGAAGGGGGGTTGTTCAAGAAGAGATGAATTGTGGGAACAGTGTTCTGCAGAAATGAGAGGTGGGACTGACTTCATTCATAGAAGAGTTAGCTTCAGGGAAAAGAAAGAGATGTCACTTCTGCTGAGACAGGAGGGCAAGTGGTGTAAATGAGACCAGGTTTGCCTCTAGTGAAGCTGAGAGGAAGCTGAGGGACCGCCCCTGAGGCTGAACTGCCTCTGTCAGTGCCATAATACAGCAGAGGGGCGGACCCTGTGGGAGACTTGTTCTTAGAGAGTACTGGCGCATGCGGAGTTCTCTGGGGAGTGGGGGGCAGAAGTTCACTAAGGGTATATAATCTCAGTAACCGTGTTTGAAACACAATTGAGTTTGGAGAGCTTTGGCAGATCGGAGCTGTCAGTCTGATAACGGGACATTTTTCTTTTTGTCAAATGGCATATATTTTCTTCTGCAGAGGTAACACCATCACAACTTATGTCTTTAATCTTTACTCAGCTGTTAACTTGGTCTGGTTCTTTATAGAATAGCCATTTGACACATATAAAAGAAGCCATGAAGTCATCCCACAAACTACCTGGCAGATTTAGAGGAGCCCCAGGGATTCAGACACCGGCAGCTCTTAACCACCTTAGAACCAAACAAATTGACTAAGTTGCAGAATATGTAAGACCAGTGAGTTATGAAATAATGGAGATGTGAAAAATTGGGGATATGAACAAAAAGCTCTTTTTGTGCATGAATCTTCCCTAAAAAGGCACTAAATGTAAAGCACAGCTGCTTTGTGCTGCCTGTCCTGCGTGGCACAGCAGGGAGGCTCCTTGACCTGGGAGGCTCTCTTGACCACCAGTTATTATCTTCAAGTTCACCCTCTGAAGAGAAGATAAAGAACTGCTCAGTCTTACCAGAGTTTTACATACTCAAGCTTTATGTAAAATTGCCACGTACCCACCACCAGTATGGTAGGTACATTGCACACGGTAGGCACTCAAGCATTTACTGAACGGTTGAATCGATGCTGGGCTATACGTGCTGCCTTTTACAAGTGGGAAGGTAATAACACAATGCCTGTCTTTAGAATGCTGAGATGTCCTTTCATTCCTGCAACCAAAATTGGGTTGGAAATTCACATGGGCAGAGTAGAAATACCAGACTGACAGAAATATTTGCCTTACAACTGTGACCTGGCCTTTGGCCTTGGCTGGCCGAGCAAAAGTCTCTGTAGAACCAAAGAATAAAAGACATGTTAAAAACAGATGAAACCTATCATTCCTAACAATTCTATCACAGCCCTTAAACTGAACTAAAATCAAAGGTCAGTCCTCTACTTTTGCAGGTTTACTTAGAAAGGCTTTTAACTTATGCTGAGATCGACATTTGCTCCACTAACTGGAAAAGAATTGTTTTGGGAGCCATTCTTCTTGCCTCCAAGGTTTGGGACGATCAGGCTGTTTGGAATGTGGACTACTCCCAGATCCTAAAGGACATTACAGTTGAGGACATGTGAGTTTGTAAGGTTACGGTGAACTGTCTAACCATTTTCCAATACCTTATTTGCTCCCATAAAGTTTACAGCTTAAGAAATGTTACATTTTAAGAAAGGTTACATTGCGCAGAGAGCTGAATTAGGTATAAATATAAAATTAGACCTCTTTCTGTCTAGCTGTAGTGTAACCATTTGTATTTCCCATCATTAATTAGTTAAATCTTGGTGTGTTACTGTTGTAATAGTCTGCTTGATAAATTGAAATTACTTTTCTGGTGGTTTTTGCCATTTTACAAGCTCACTACCAGAACAACATGATGCAGTAAATAACTTCGTGTCTTTCTTAGAGCTGTCTACCAGGTCCAGTCTGTTTTTAAGAGACACATGTCTGGCCTTGGAAGTCAAGTGGTCACTGCTGAGGTCTTAGCACCTCCAGACTACTGAGGTTATAACTTCAACTTGAGTCACACATTGTATGTTTGTTTTTGCAGGTCTTTTCTTCTTTTGTAATCTGAGGTTGTCTCTAAGGTTCTGTTGTTACGGAAACCATGATGTACAGATGACCAAATAGAAAGGTTTCAGATCTCTGTGTTCTGTCTCCTCCACTGTCAGGAGTGTTCCCCATGTTTAGAAGTAGGTCTGCTGAGTTAGGAAACTCCTTTGTCTCAGGTAGCCCAGGAAGCCCAGGAAGTGTCAGTGGGGCCTCACCCGGGGCACTCAGCAACCACAGCGGTACTTGGTGGGGCCTCGAGTTAACTTGGGGGGTTCCTCACAGATGGCATGCTCCCATGGGCGTGAAACATCAGGCTTGCTGTCTGGCTGCAGGGAAGGGCCCCGAGGGTGGGAGGCAGCAGGAACCAGAGAGGTATTTGCAGCAGACTCTAGAAGTGCTCACTTGACAGCAAAAATGTCCTTGTGGGTGGCATTTAGGAAAACGTAAAGGGGCCCCTCTTTATTATAGTGAACAGCAGAGGACGATCAAGGTCATGGCAGGCAGTGGCAAGAGTTTGTTTTTGTTACCTTTGCCCCTGACTCTTAATTCAGATTTACCAAAGTGCATATTTACAGCTGAAGCAAAGAAGCTTGTGACTAAGAGAAGGGACCAGTGATTGTTGGTAGCTGTCAAAGTGGCTTTTGGTGAAAATGTCCACTTTGATGATAAAAAGTGTCATGGTGATAATGCTGGTAGCCACCTTAGTGTTACGGCAGATAATTCGAGATAAGTAGAAGTACTTTTGGAATTTGTAGAACTAAGGTGACATTGAGCACCACTATCATCCATCTTTAAACTGGTTCCTTGAAGGAAGGAAAATGTGTAATCATAAACACCAGGTCTGCCATGATGGCAGCTGAAATTTTCTCAGAACCTGCAGCTAAGCTAATGGGGGCTCTGGGTCCAGTTACAGCATCAGAGAACATGCAGGGAAGTGTGTGGATGTTCATAGATGTGAGCCCAATAGCACTGATGGCAGTGTCTAGCTACAGGAAGAAGCTAATTGTAAACAGCACTTTTCTGTGTACAACAGAATCACCAGGAGCTATGTTCGTAATAGGTTGCTTTTGTTTATGATCTTTGGAAACTGGAAAGCATTACAGCCAAGTGTTCAAGTCATATTTGTCTCATCCCCCTGCTGTTGGCTGCTATTTGTAATGGTCTCATTTTGAGTCTAAATTGAAAAATTGGCATCTATCAGCTTTTCCTTAAAAGTTTTCTAACATCCATGTATCTTGTTTGAATATATTGAGCAGCTGCTGTTCAGAAAATTTGCTGCACCTATAAATGGCATGCTCTTCAGTCATCTAGTCATTTAAAAAAAAACAAAAACGCAGAAGCGTATTCTGTAGTCCTAATGCCTTTTTCTTCAGTAAGTAAAGCTCTGTTAATAGACATGTTAATCCTATGAAGTACTGTATTTCCACACAATTAAAATGTATTAGTGGAAGAGAATATAAAAGGTATAGTGAAGTGCATTTATTCCCGTAGTAAATTAAGTCCTGATTAGCTGATTATCAAAACATTATCTGATTTACATTTCTATAGACTTACGGCCATATGAACAGGAAATTAATTTTGGAGGTAGGTTCAGTTAGGTTTAAAGTTCAGCAAATGAGAAACCTCATTTCTGCTCACACTCTGCTCTCCACGCAGGAGAACATTAAACATTTGATGACTTAGCAGTGGATAAAATATTAACACTTTAAAACCAGGAAACAAATATTTTGAAAAATAAGTCACTTTCATTTGTCTGGGTATTTATCATTTTTATATAATTAACTCTTTAAAGTGATTGCTGTGAAAGTGGTAAGACTTACTCTGATTTTATTTACTTAAACATTAGACAAGCTAATGACTGTGTATGGTCCCACAGGAAAGACCTGCTCCCAGGACCCTACTTGCCCACTTCATTGAATTTGCCCCCTGCGTGCCTATGCACCTTCTGTCCTAGTCAGGGCCGGCGGAGCAGGGGGAACTGCTCCATCGGGGTCATTGCTCAGGTGCATTTAGTCTAGCCAAGACGTCTCCCCTTAATCCTACTGCCTCCCATAGCTTAAAAAGTGTATCCCATCCTGTCCCAGGAACACCTTCTGGTCCTACTGGGATTAAGAGGAACAGAAACTTGCATTCTGCCCTTTGCCACAGTCCCCTGCACTGGAGCGGGGGGAGGGGATTCCCTTTCGCATAGAGTGTAGCTTATTTATTTATCTGAGATGAATCCTTGTTGCCTCAAGAGTCTTCTCCCCTCAGAGATAATAGCAGTGGCTCTCCATGGCCCCATTTGTTGCCGTGGTGATGTGCCTACTGCTTTTGTTGGCGTGTCTCTACTTCAATAAGCCCCTTCCTGTTATCTGTGAAAATGTCTGCAAGTTCTCCAGAGCTAATAAACAGCATACATCATTCCTTTCATCTGGTGACTATAGCGGGGCCTTGTGAGTGAGCGTGGAGCATGAATGCACAGCTGCACTAATGGAACTCTGAAGAATGAGCCCCCGAGTCAGCAGCATGGGTGCATAAGAGGGCCGGCCGTAACCTACCCCCCTTGTCCCAAACTCCAAGTGCCAGGACACAGGAAGAACCACAAAGAGCTGCACCTTGTTTGAACATTAGTGTATTAATCCAGCTGGGGAGCCATTATTTGTTTCCAAACTGTATTTAGAGCTGTTATGGCACAGAATGGGGTTTCTGAAGATAGCCCAGTTGACTAAAATTGTCCTATGTTGGTTTTGTCTTCTCCTCCCCCAGGAATGAGATGGAAAGGCACTTTCTGGAGCTCCTTCAGTTTAATATTAATGTTTCCGCCAGTGTTTATGCCAAATACTACTTTGACCTTTGCTCCTTAGCAGATGACAACAACCTGAGTTTTCTAATTGCTCCTCTTAGCAGAGAAAGAGCACAGAGCCTAGAGGTAAGACTGGGGATTCACTAACTGGGTTTTCTGTCAGCCACCAAAGCCAGCATCTGTGGCTGACTTACACTACGCAGTGACTAACAGTTTGAAGAGCTTATTAACCCATTGGCATCTTATTCCCTGTGTCTTTTATGGGTTAGACAGAGATATCACATTATTTTTTTTAAAAAAATTACAGATATCTCTTATGTAACCATAATTCAGAATATTTTAAATCAGATTTAATTATTCTTAATGGTTTTCCATTTGAACCTCCACACTTACATATAACCATACAGGAATAATTTCTTATAATTGTATCCCTAATCATATGTACATTGATAATTACTTACCACTCTTAACTGCCTGAGCTTGTAGTGTGTGTTTGTGTGTATCACAGTTCAGCCCCATGAGTTTATTAGACCAGAAGCATCAGGGGCTAACCTGTGAGACCTATACTTGGAAATTATAATGTGGGTTCAGAAACTGGATGTAGAAAGTGGGTGGGTTTTTAATGGAAGTGGTAACATACACGGGATGAAGGCATTTGTAGTAGTGATTTGAAGAGAAATTTGAAGTAGTTTGTGGTTTCTGGAGGGTATACAGCAAAATGTACAACTGAAATGAATACATATAAAGTTGACACTTTTTCTGGTACCTTGGTACTTTAGAAATAAGACATTTTTCTACAATAATTTACATGCATGTGAAATAGCACCTTGTAGTGCTTCGTCACTAGACCTTTCTTGCCTTCAACACACACCTACCTCATTAAAATGTTCTTAGTGTGTAGTAAATAGTGAAGACTGAATAGAAGTTGAATAGCTGGGTAAACACTGATTTTGCTCAGGTGTGTTCATTATGCTTAAGGACCTAGTATGTAGGTAACATCATATTGCTGTTAGATGGGGCCTATTTTGGGAACCCCGTTTTTAAATATGTTCCTCCCTGCCCCAGCAATCTCATCATAGCCCTTGAAGAATATTATCTTAGGGAATCAGCAGTGTAGATATGAGCTATCCAAAGTAGCAGCAACTGTCAACCTAAATGAATGCAGATGTGTGGCTTATCAATGCTGCTTTCTTTAAGGTTGGAACTTTTTTCCCCCAATTATACTTATGTTCTATCTGATTGACTTTCTTAGGCCATCTCCAGACTGTGTGAAGACAAATACAAAGACTTGGGCAGAGTTGCTGTGAGAAGGTCTTTCAGCGCTGATAATTCCATTGGTATTCAGCGCTCCAATGCCACCCTCTCATGAACAGAGAGGTGAGGGGCTGTAACATCATGAACCCCTCGCAACAAGGACTGGAGAAATACCACCTCTCCTGCTCAGAAACCAGCAAAGTTAGTGTTTTCACCTAGAAGAAAGACACTGAATTCAAGAGACTTGCAGACAGCAAACGTTATGGTCATAGGAAAAAACTGGACCTTGTCAAGGCAACACACTCTTCTGTTCTTTTTAATGGAAACAGAGTTACAAAAACCACTCCAAAGCTAAAAGCTCCCAACCCACCCACAGATATTTGCTTACTGTGTAGGCCGATAACTGTGAACTATGTGAGGTTTTTTTAATAGTTTAAATTTTTAGACTTTAAAGACACTATGTAACTTTTACTTTTTCCTATTTTTCTCGCCCATATTGCTGCATATTCCTTTAGAATCAATGCAGTATTGCCGGTCAAACACGGGACTCCTGACGACTCATAAAGCCACTTAGGAACAGACTGTTGTAGCACTGTTAGGTTTTGAAGGATTCTTCCTATTTCATTGAAGCTGCTAGTCATTGTTGGCAATCAGTTTAAACCAAAAAGCTGCTGAATAACACTTGTCATTCAGTTCTTTTGCAAGCACTGCTTATTAGCATATTAGCATGTTTGGGATCACAAGCAGAGAAAGTATGTTGTTACCTGCTTCTATTGGGTCCGAACTGCGTTTCTTGTTAACTCTAATGGTGCTTCTCATTTTCTGATGATTTTCCTCTTTGTTAAATACTTGTATTAAAGGATATTTTCATAATTCTAGCCAACCTGTTAGTCCAGGAATAAGCAGATAGTGAAATAGAAGGTGTCCCAAAAGTCTTGGTGCAATTTTAAGCTTTAATACAGTGTGCTTGGACATTCCAGGACACTGCCGCAGAAGTATAAATGCTACAGATGCAAAATGTCACTTGAAAGTTTACTTGAATTTCTTCTAAACTCATTTAGTTTTGTAAATCTTAGATGTTAAGCTTTTAATTTGAATTTTTTGTTTCAGTCCCTCTTGAAGATGGCAAACAATAGGCTGAAACAAAAGGTTAAAATTAAGAGCTTAATGTTTAAAATTTACAAAACTAAATGAGTTTAGAAGAAATTCAAGTAAACTCTCAGGTGATGTAAGTTTGTAGCATTTATATTTCTACAAGTATCAAAGCTTCAAATTGCACAAAGACTTCAGGAGGATATCTTGTATCTTTATAGACCTGGCCTCCTCTTTTTAAAATAGTCCTTTGCCTGGCTGGGCTGTTGATCTGCTTGAACATGGAAGTTTCTTTTTTCTAGGTTTGGTAAAGGAATAATGAACAATAGCATTAGTTCTCGGTAATAAACTGAAAGGAACTGGACCCTAGTAGTAGTGACAGGAAAGTAAGCAACATGAAACAGCTTTTCTGTTCTGCGTGTTAACCTGGCTGTAGGTGTGTCACTTCAAGTTGTTACTTGAGGAAAGATAAATCTTAGGAACCCTTACCTCAGGCTTTTTAAAACACAGGGTACCACTTAGCCACCAGGAAGCCCATTAAAAGACAGGGAGGTCCAGTAATCAGTCTTTTAGGAAATTGGTAATGATGTCACCTAAACTTGAAACATTAAAAAAAAAAAAGTGTTCTCAACTATGTAAAATCTTTCTCCTACCTTCTCAAACATAATCCTAGGAATTTTGCCTATAAACAAAGCATTTCTGGGCTAGAAATACTTTCTCTCTTTATAGCAAGGCTTCACATTATATTGAGTGCCACAGGTTCCATCATTTTTAAAGGACAGAGACATAAATGATAAATAATGGATATAAAATATTACAGTCTACCACCTCAAAAAATATTGTTTATGGAGCTTGGAGATTCAAGTATCGATTGCAGTTTTATTTTGAAAAGAATGCTACAACTTGTGTGGTTTTTCTTCCTCATGTTATATGAAAAGAAAAGCTAATAAACTCTATTTTAATTAAAATACGTGGCTGTTGTGCATCTTCTCACTGCTCACATAACATCACGGCTCTGCTTAGCGCAAATGTTCTCAGTCCGCTCTGATAGGCAGGCCTGAAAGCATTTTCCAACTACCCATTCAAAAGTTTCTTTGACTGTTGCCTTTAGTTAAGAGGCATTTATTTCTTCGGCTTATGTTCTTTTCAACCAGAAGATAATTTAGTACACTTAAAATCACTGGCTGTGGTGCTCAGTGGCATAGTGCATTAGATGGCACTTTGGAATTGTGTGTTATTGTACCAACCGGGGAAAAAAGCACACTGGAAGATAAAAGGTAAAACACAGAAAGGAGTTACAGAAATACTGTTGAATCAGAACATGAGTTACTTGAGGATTTCAAGCCACTGAACAGGAAAGAAGATGGAATAAGAGGAGGTAGAACTGTGTTGTTATAAAGAGGGTGATGTTAAACAAGCCATGTGATGTACCAGGTCACCATCAGGTTTCTCTAAGACCCTGGTCACTGCACTTGCGCAATATTCCATCACTCCTGGTAGTGCTGTTGTGTCTTCATCCACCTTCATTCACTACCTAAGGTCAGATCTTTTAACTTTGTTCTTGGTAAGTTGTTGATTAGGAGAAATAATCTGAATTAGTGCAGAAGGAGAGAAAAACTATGACAAATCACTAAGATAGTTTGTACCATGTAATAATATGCCAGTTACTAAGCAGAAATGCTGTCACATCTTGAGTGGTCAAAGGTGAAAAAAAAGTGGGGGTAGGAACACTGCTTGGACACGACTGTAGTTTGAAGACAAGTTAGAATCACTAAAAATTGCTCTTTCAGTGTTAATTCTAGAGACAATTACAGCCATTTTGATAAATGGAAAACTTAAAGGTTCTCATAAGTACTATAGGGCATGAAAACTAGTTCCTAGTAGGGGCAATAGGGTAGTGTTGAGATTTTATACTTAGGAAGAGTTTATTCCCTAAAGTACTAAGACTATAAAAGAATACCTCAACTCAAATTTATTTTCATTTTTAGTTTTTGGAATATACCGACGGTGCAATTTTAACTGGAATACTGTGAACTGAACTTTATAAGGACAAGACAAAGGTTTCAAATCTATGTTTGAACCAAATGAAATTGTCATTTTTCTACATTAAATTCACGTGGTTCACCCTAAGACAACTTAGGGCCCAGTGTTTCTGAGAAGTTTTTTCCATTCTGTATCAGATTCTATCATGACCCTATTCTATCACATCTAAAGTACCCTGTATGCCCATTATTGAAATTCAACATTACTAAATCCTGGTTTTATAACAACTCATGTTTCATTTGTTAGTTTTCCCATTTTATAAGATATACCATTACTTGATTTTTTAAAAGTGCTGATGAAGTCAGTATTTACTGGAAAATCATTCACTCTATATTTCAGGTTATGCAATGTTTTGGGAAGTGTTTCCATACAGCATGTAGGTTACCTGAACTCTTTGATCACACAAGCCTTCTAACCACGTGTAGAGTGACTAGGACTGTTCCTCGCCCAGAAGCTGTGGTCTGTGAGTTCAGAGCTACTAGGTAAAGCACCTGATGGCTGGCAGAGCCTCTCTCAGGCAAGCGCTAGTTTCTGTGCAGAATCTGTCGATTATCCCTAGCATCTACCAAGGATTAGATCACCTAAGATCTCAACTGTTGGCCACTTACCACCCTGGCCGGCCTGACACTGCCAGCAAAAATAAAATCCAGGAGCCCTTCAGCAAAGTCTGGTCCCTTGTACACAGGTGCAGTCTGGTTTCTGAGGCAATTTAGTCTATTTTAAATGGGTTTGGCAGATGAGAGAACAATTTACTTAATGTGAAACAAATTTTAAGAATACCAGTTTGTGGTTTAGGGAACTCTAGGATGCAGAAAGAACTAGGAAAGTGAAATAGAAATTAAGAGGAATCCAGAGTCAAATGAAAAGTGGTTAACATTCTTTAAAAAAGGCCCAGGTAAATGTGAAGGGAGCTAGTAATTTGAATATTAGAAAAATTCAACGACAGCCTCAGAACCTAAGGTACTCAAGAATGTGTCCATATCTACTCAGATTGTTCTCCTAACTTTTTCTTAAAACATCTATTCCTTCATCCTAGCATTCTCATTTCCAACCTTTACTTCTGGCTCCCCAGACGGTGGCCCTGTATTTCCTCCCTGTGGGAACTGACTCTTCCAAGGGCAAAGGTTGAGTGTTTGGTCACCTCCCACTGGCCTCTCTCAAGAGGATCATCTCAGCTTCACCCTCTGACTTTCTGCTGGTGCCAAATGTGGCAGTGCTTGATGCTGGTTACTACTGTGATCCACTTCCAAAGCCTTAGCAGGTTCCAGGAAGTACAGGATTTATATGGCTCACAGGCAAACTGGTCCCTGTGATCCCCTTTAATCAACTACTTGGGCCCTCCTCAAGGTGCTTGTTCCCCATCTGCTGCACTCAGTCCCCTGACCTGCCCACAATTCTAGACGTATCACCTCAGGCTAAGCAGCAACCCCATGTTCCAGACTCCACAACTTGTTTCACCTGGCGTTAGGAACAGATGCCTCACTCTTAAGGTAACCCCTCTCATCCAACGGAGGCAATTCCATCCCAAGGCTTAAAATCAAACTGCTATATCCACCCCCATCCCCTCCAGAGCCTCATCAGTTTATTGCCTTCTGCTTCAAAGTTGCATTCATCTTCCCAACATGAGGATAGGGCAGTTTGACCTTGCTTGGTCCTTTACGTGTCCCAGTATTTCACAAGATGTGGTCCCTAGACCATCTGCCTCTCATGGGCTGAAAACCTGTAAGAAATGAGTGGAATCCTGGAACAGATAAAGAAACATTTGTAGAAAATCTGGTGAGATCCAATGAAGTCTGGAGTTAATAGTAATATGATAATCTTGACTTCAGTTTAACAAAAGTGCTATGATAATATGTTAATATTAGGGAAAGATGTATATATTTTTGCAACTTCTGTGTAAACCTAAAATAATTCTAAAAGTTGAAACAAGCAAACAAAACAAAAAGAACCATTTCCTGGACCCTAGACTAAAGGAATCTCAGTTCCTGGAGCAAAGCCAGGAAATCTACATTTCTAATAGGAACCCCCAATGATTCTTACACAGACACAAACTTGAAAACTAGTCTTTCAATTCTCTCCCATCCCATGCCTGAATGGCTGCTTCCTCCTCATTTTATTGATACTTACCTTAACCTGGTTTAATCCTTCAGATCCTCTCAACTCTAAAATATAAATACTATCATTATCGCCCTTTCACAGATGAGAAAGTACTAAGATGAGAGTACTAAAAGGTCAAACAATTTGTCTAGGGTCAAGCAGCCCATGATTGATGGAGCTGGAATTTGAGTCCCTAGTCAGTCTAGCCCCCAAATCTCTGCGTAGAACAATCACACTGCCTCTCCCTCTGTTGGACGTGACCAGTTAAAGAGCTCTGCAACTAAGCACTAAAAATGCATTATGACCTGTTTCTCTAGCCACCCAAGTCTAACAGGCCCCTTTTCTACTGGTGGGGAATAAGCAATGTCTTAGAAAGCATCAGGAAGATGTGTCAACTATGGAGACCTGTATGGGGAAGGCACAGTGGCTCTTCTACCAGGATCCAGCTCAACTGCTGTATTTTCTATTCTCTCAAATGCCCTAATGTGTACCAATCTAACAATGCTCATCTTACTTTGACACTACATTCTCTCAGGTTTGCTAAGCATCTGTCCATATTGTCAGGGAAGTGGCAACTTTAAATCAACTTACAATAGGTCCTCTGTATCCGCAGGTTCTGATCAGTGGATTCAATCACCATGGGTTGGAAATACTTGGGGAAAAAATTTAAGAAAGTTCAGAAAAACAAAACTTTAATTTGCTGCCTACCATCAACCATTTGCATTATACTTAAAACAACTCCTTACTGAGGATTTGTATTAGACATTAGAAGTCTAATGTCTAGTCTAAAGAAATCTAGACATGATTTAAAGTATATGGGAGGATGCAGGGGGAAGACGGAAGGACTGTGTGTAGGTTATATGGAAATATTGCACCATTTTACATAAAGGACTTGAGCATCTGTGGATTTTGGTAATTGCAGGAGGGAATGTTCCTGGAACCAGTTCTCCACAAATATAGAGGGAGAATATATATCTCCTTATCTGGACTCCTTGACTGGTGTTTAGACCTTAATGAAAGTGAAGGTGTTAGTTGCTCAGTCATGTCCAACTCTTTGTGACCCCATGGACTATAGCCCGCCAGGCTCCTCTGTCCATGGAATTCTCCAGGCAAGAATACTGGAGTAGGTTGCCATTTCCTTCTCCAGGGGATCTTCCAGACCCAGGGATTGAACCCAGGTCTCCAGCATTGCAGGAACATAATTTACCGTCTCAGCCACCTGGGAGGCCTTCATACCAAGTTGTAAATTGAATGATCAAGTTTGGGGAGTTCATGACTGCCAAGCAGACACACAGAACAGCACCGCTTCCATCCGAATTGCTTCAGCAGTCTAGACAGAGCTGACGAAACAACACAATGTCAGGCAGTGCCTCTGTTCTTGTGTATTTCCCTTATTCCAGTGAATCATAAAACAATCACAGGATTGGCAGGAGAAACCTAAGAAGTATATTCAAGTAAAACATGTTTTCATTAGTTCTGCTTCTGTGATTGGAGTTTGCTTAATTTCATTATCAATAAAAAGGTTGCCACTCATATCTGAAAAATCTGATAATTAAGTTAGAATCCACATAGTGCCTTCAGCCAGCACATGCTCATTCATGTCCAACTCTGTGAGATGCTGTGAACTGTAGCGCACCAGGCTCCTCTGTCCTTGGAATTTTTCAGGCAAGAATACTGGAGTGGTTTGCCATTTCCTACTCCAGGGAATCACTTAGAAAGCAGTATGTCTCTTTGTAAAAAGCATGAGGAGAAAAATACTTGTGTAGCATCTTTTTACTTACTTTACTATTGCTTTAATGCACTTTAAAATTTATCTATATTAATTGGGAACAAAGAAACAAAAACAGGCATTTCTTTGTTTTTCATAAATAGTTACTCTCCATATTTGATAAAAATCTCAAACCATTATTTTAGCTTCCCACAAATATAATACATACAGATTTTTTATCTGAAATAGTGTCAGCAAATTAAGTACCTTGAAACTAACATAACCACATACAACTGCTGTTCTACTGACTTCCAGGAACAAAACAAAAAACTTTTTATCAAGATGCTCTGGATTTCCTTTTGTTAGTGTTAAGAGATTCAATATTATAATCCTCTACCAGTAATAATTTATAGATTTGAGTTGATTGTCTACAAATAAAATACCACTGGCATTGCTTTATGAGTTCTGGATTTGACATGACATCGACAATACCTCATGGGACAGGCAATACACATATGTGGAAATCAGAAAAAGTAGTGAATGCCTTGGGCTCAAACTACTGACTCAGTATGTGCCTCATTTGGCTCAGTAATAAATTCACCTGCACCAAACCCGTATCAAAAGTCACTAAATCTCCCATATATATAAATTATTTATATACACCCACAACACATACATACTATGCATACAGTTTTTAAGAACATGAAGTAATATTGTCTTCAAATGATGTACCACAGACATTATCCTGGCTGAAATAAATCCTGTAATTGTCATCAAGCTGCTAGAAGCTTTTGAGAGTTCTGAGTCGGGTTACTTAGTTACTTTCATCCTGCCTACCCTTCACCCTGCTTTCATGTCCTGGTAGCTTTTTCTTTCAGAACCACCCTCCTCAACCCAGGCAGATTTCTTTCCCAGAATCACTTGACTGGACTTTGGAGGCAAGAAAGGGCACGCAGAGGGAGCAGGCAATTCTCAGCCACTGTACCTCACACCTGCCTAGATTTGGGATGTTCTCTGTCCTGTTGGCCCCATTTGGTGTTAGAAAGCAGTGATTCAAAGCTTTGTCCCTCCTACCCTCCTTGGTCTTTCTGTAGAGCACAAAAGTGAAAGAAGCCTCTTTAGCAGGGGTGGCAGTTCATTAAAATATACAACTACGTCTCCTAGCTCTGGAGTTCCCATTCTGTACTTGAGACTGCAGGTCACGGATGCTGTTACTAAGGTTTGGTGTGGGATCCATGAGGTTTTCTCCTGGCAGCCGGTGTCAGGATTAGTGCAGCCCTAGCCCAGGAGGAAAGGGCCTAATGAATACCAACTTGGAAACAGGGCTGCTGGCACATTATTTAAGCCTGTACATGCGCACAGTGACACACAACACACACATGGGCCCGTCGTTGGAAGTGTTATAGCCACGCTTTCCGGGAAACAGACTCACTCAGAAGGACAATGCAGATAGTGGAGTGCAGTTTATTACGCCGGCGGGTCCAAGGCAGAGTCTCCTCTTAGCCAAGGACCCCGTCCAGCATTTGTGAAAATCTTTTATACCCCATGTGTACGTGTCCAGACCCAACACCTACCCCATGTGTACGTGTCTAAACCCACCCCCTACCCCATGTGTACGTGTCCAAACAGTCAATAATCAATAAGCCTGCAGTTACATTCCAAATAGTTAATAACCGATAAGCCTGTGCTTACATTCTGATAGTGTCCCGAGGCAGGGGTGATTAGTGTCTGTTTTCTCTTAGGCAATGAGTAGCCTGGATGTGATCTTCAAGATTCCCCTGTCTGGAGGGGGTCTTATCCTTCCATTGTCGTCCCCACAGGCACTAAGCAGAGAGTTCAGAGTCCGCTGGAGAGGCAGCCGAGCACGGCCAGCACGGACAGGCCTGAGATGGAGTCCAGGCCCTATGAATTCCTTCTTCAGAAGCGACGGCAAGAAAGTATGACAAAGGTTTGCAAGGATAAACCAATAAGGCATGAAGAGAACTTTCTTCCAGTCAATTTAGACAGCTTCAGAATGTGAGGTTAATAATACATAGTAAAAAGACTTCCTAAGGCTCTTGTCAGCTGATTCACTGATAGGTCGCATATTAGTTCCTTCTAAATCTTCACCCTCCTGTCTATGCTGAGAGACATTGCTTAAAATTGAACCACGAAAGGGACAGCCCAAAAGCTGTGTAGGAGACTAAACTGGGCCTTAAATCCTCACTAAAATCAGAGCTAGCTGTAAAGAAGCTGCTAAACTACCTCACAACCTTTCATTTTATAATTGCTTTCATGAGTATGGATGGTCTGCTTAATGAAAATAAAAATCAGGAGAGAACTGAGTATGAGATGGAAACAGGGGGTGAGCATAAATAGATGGGTTTCTCTGCCTGGGTAGGGGGAGGGGTGGTTGATGCAAGACTTCAGGAAGCAGGTGGGCTTAATCTTTGAGGGAAGGGAGAGCAGGGGAGAGAGAGAGACTGAAAACAGACAACGCTAAGAACTGGGATGAACCTAAAAAACACCCAGTGCATTACCTCTATTACTGCTCTTTGCCTTAGTATCCTTTCTCTTAACTGTCTTAAATGGTTTTTAAAGTAAATTGGTTGTTCTTTTTAGGTTTGGTATATTGCCGAAATAAAAAAATAATTGTTTTAAAAGTAAGAATTAAATCACTTCAACCACATCCTCTCACAACTTTTAGATAAATTCTGCATCTTTACACTCTTCCAGAAAAAAAAAAAAAAAAAAAAGGAAAAGGAACAACCCAAATTAGACACAATGACTGAAGGCAGCAGAATAATCTATGTACTTTCTGGGAAGAGGTCAAGGTGATCAGAAAAGGTCCTCATTTGAAAAACAGGAGAGGAACTGGCCCTCAGGCAGGGGATCTATTTCAAGGTTCTAAGCTGCTGCAGAAAAAGCAGACGAATTAGATGTGCAGAAAGTTCTGTAGCTCGGTGTACCAGGTTTTGTCAAATATACTGAAATTTAATTTTGATTTAGATGAGTGTTTAAGAGCAGTGCATTTTTATAAACATGAACAGCCTTTGAAAGTTCATGAAAACTATTAACATCATGCTTCTTTCCATCAGCATAGTGCTTAAATCCATTGTGGAAAATACACACTTGTTTACTTAATATCCATAAAGTAAAAGCTGACCTGGGCTTAAATCTTACTTTTCCAACTTTGGTATAAATGAAGTGCAAATCGTTATACTTGTCATTTTTCTAGAGAGGCCTTCCCAAATTTTAATTGCATTTGCCATTTTAGCTTCTTAAATCTAGTCCCCAGTATTTTACCGGAAAATGCACTGTCACTCCCTTCCCCAACTGTAGCCTCACACTCTTCTTGAATGAATGGTTAAACAGATTAGAAAAGCAAACAGCAGTTTTAATAGTAAAGTGTGTGTGTGTAGTGTGTGTACGTGTGTATTCAACAATACGCAGGCTTTCATATAAGAATGAGGGAATGGTTCAACGGATTAGAAAAGCAAACAGAATTCTCTAACAGTAAAGTGTGTGAGGGTGTGCTCACCAATATACAGGCTTTCTCAGAAGAGGAGGAAAAGAAAAATATATTGAGGTGGGGTGGGGAAAACGGCTTTCCTTTTGCTACACTGATTCACGTTTCAAAAGCTTAAGCAAGTGTGTTATGGGTCTCATTTGTTGTCAGAGGCTGCAGAGAGCAGTGTCTCGCTGCTTTTGAAATATCTGGCTGTAATCTAGTCCACTGTCCAGGGACAGTCATTTTCCCTCATTGCTGCCAATGTTTGTTCACAGGTAGCCAGCCTCCCTTTCAAGCACCTCATTCAAGGATGGGTGTGGTTTCTAATCACAGCTCTCCAGGAGAGGAGGAATAAGAAAAGCAAAAGGACTGTTTAACATGATAAAGGAGGTGGGATGGGGGAGGAGCAGATAAGAGAAGTGTTGGAAATTTACTTAATTACAGGAGGTATATCCAGTTTAGTCCTTAAATGTAAAAAGGAGACCCCTTCAGCTCTATCACTAAGTACTTTCAGAAGAAGGAAGTGGGCTCATTTTTACCAAAATATAACACAAGTTTTTTGTTTGTTTTTTTTTTAAGTAAGATCACTAGAGTCTATTAAGAACCACCCACTCCTCCAGCACAAAGCTGCCATCTTAACAGTCTGGAATTGAAGTTCAACCAATCGCCATCCCTTAGGTTAGCACTATTCCAAACATTTATTCTGGACACTTACAATGCTACCTCTAAGTCATTCAAGCTAAGCTGGCACCGTTAAGAATGAGAATGATTACAAGGACTACAGAAAAGAAACCCAAGCTTGCTAAACAAAGCTAGGACGCACACAGAAACTCTCAACACTTCCTAACCTTGTCACTTTCCGGAGGCGTAAACCCATTATGCTCCCCCTCCTCAGTATGACTTAGGGTGTCCCCAAAGTTAGGGAAAGGGCCAAGCAGCTCATCTTAAAGCATCTGGGACACTTTAAGCAGTGGAAGGAGAAGTAAGCTGGAGAAGCCCACGGGAAACTTCCCGCTCACAGCGACCTAAACTTTCACTGTTCACATTATTTTTAAAGACACAAGTATAGGAAATACATTTTCCCAATTGAGACCACACAGTTCACAGAACCCTGAACCAAGTGGACCTTCATTATAATGCCAACCTCAGGACTGTAACCGCCCCCCCAAAGCAAAGGTAAGTTTTGTTGCCAAAATGCAACAAAGTTAAAAATTAAGAAAATGACATATAAATTAAAAACATGGTTCCCCTCAACAAGGCAGGAAGATAGAGCAGACGTCAGCTGAGCCCCCCTGAGAAGTCCTGGGACAGGTGCCCCCCTGGAAGCAGCCCCTTCCCCCCCTCTCCAAGTTGCCCCAGGAGGGGGCATCAGCACCGTTAAGGTAAGACGGAAGTGACCTTGGCAAAGCCACCAAAGGAAAACAACCTAGCTCCCTCAACTCCCGCCGGCTCCTGGTCCCTTGGCCGCCTCCTCCTACACGTGCGACAGGGACACCTGCTTGTGGTAGGCGACGGCGGCGGCGGCGGCGGGGCCGGGGGGCCGGTCCTGCCCGTGAGCGCAGCGCTTGCCTCGGCGTAGTCCCCGCGGCCGTGGCGCCGCACGTGTCGTGGCGGTCACCGGCGTGATCGGTGGCTCGCGCGCTGCTGTCCTCACGGGTGTTGCGAGTGGAGGGGGCTGAGCTGGGGGTGACGGTCCTCGCCTCCGGGCAGGGTAGGGAGTGGCAGGCTCTCTGGTCTTCTCCTTGACTCCTGGTTCTCCTGCTGCTGAATGGTATCCCAAAGCCAGTCGGGAATAAGCGTGGACACTTCAGGGCTGGCGGGAGGCATGTGCTCTTGGCTGCTGAGGTCGGAGGAAACGGCCGGCCTCACCATGATGGTGCGGGCCCCCACCTTGGGTTCGTTCGTGTCACTGCCACTGCTAGTAAGCCAGCCCTGGATCTGGTCCCTTCACCAGCCCAGCATCATCCCCACTGTCACCCCAGGGTGCTCTTCACAGATTCTATATCTGTATCATCTCCATCTATTCTACATCTACATCTATATGAACTACATCTATTCTATGTCTCTATTATTTCCATCTATTCTATATCTATATCAACCACACTTATTCTACTGTTAGCACACATTCCTGTGCATGCACACTGGGGTCAAACAAACTGAAACATCAGAGTTTGAAGCAGAGAAAGGTTTATTGCAGGGCTATGCAAGGAGACAGGTGGCTCACACCCTAAAAGCCCAAACTCCCTTAAGAGTTTAGCAAAGCACTTTTTAAAAGCCAGGTGAGGGGGGAGGGGTGAGCTGGTATACAATTCTCTGATTTGGGGAGGGAACAGGGTGGTGTCACATTATTAATCCTTAGGCTCCAGGAGGCCTGAGGCTGTGTGCTTTTAGTTGTCAAGTAATTAGTGTCTTCTATTCTGTGGAGCCATGAAATTAAAAGATGTTTACTCCTTAGAAGGAAAGTTATGACCAACCTAGATAGCATATTAAAAAGCAGAGACATTACTTTGCCAACAAAGGTCCATCTAGTCAAGGCTATGGTTTTTCCAGTGGTCATGTATGGATGTGAGAATTGGACTGTGAAGAAAGCTGAGTGCTGAAAAATTGCTTTTGAACTGTGGTGCTGGAGAAGACTCTTGAGAGTCCCTTGGACTGTAAGGAGATTGAACCAGTCCATCCTAAAGGAAATCAGTCCTGGGTGTTCATTGGAAGGACTGATGCTGAAGCTGAAACTCCAATACTTTGGCCACCTCATGCGAAGAGTTGACTCATTGGAAAAGACCCTGATCCTGGGAGGGATCGGGGGCAGGAAGAGAAGGGGATGACAGAAGATGAGATGGCTGGATGGCATCACCGACTCAACGGGCATGAGTTTGAGTAAACTCCGGGAGTCGATGATAGACAGGGAGGCCTGGCGTGTTGCGATTCATGGAGTCACAAAGAGTCAGACACGACTGAGCGACTGAACTGAACTGCACTGAATCTGTGGAGGGATTTTCACATCTGCAAAACAACTCGGGAAATGTGCATCAAATCTAGGTACTTTAGAGAGAAGCATACGGCATCGAGGAAGGCTTGTCTGAAAAAGCCCTCTAGAATCCTACTCAGTTGCACTATATCTATACCATCTATTAATAAGTCTATTCTACATCTATATCATCTATGTCATGGTCTGTGTGCGGGTTGGAAAAGGATTTCCAGACATGAGACAGAATGAGAGGGAAATAAAGTTTATTAGAGTGGAAGAGGCTGTTAGAACAGCTGGCCAGCCCAAGAGAGAAGGGATGTTGAAAAGGGGTCCTTAGCTCACTTTTATACCCAGGGTACAATGAGTGTGATAGGGGTCTTGCGGGTCACTTGCTGATTGGACTAGGCACATATATGGTGTGGGAGGAAGAGTAAGGCAAATACCTTCTCACTATTGGGTAGGAGGGAGACAGGTTATACTTCTCAGGAGAACCTGAAATCCATTAATAGTTACAATGTGGGGGGAAGGAAGGACAATAAGGGTCTGGTTTTCTGTTCCTGAATTCCAGGACCCTCCTTGGTTTCATCTGCTCATTCGTCCTTGGGTCACCACATTCCTCCCTCTCTTTACTTTTAGGACCAAATTTTTGGCCCCTGTTGATACTCTGCTCACGTCTAACTATCTACCTATTTTCCTTCTCAAGCATTTGGGAACCCAGTCTCAAAGGAAAAGGGGCGATGACCACTCTGGTTTCTTCAGGCTGTAGGGGCATACTGGGGCTCTGGGTTTCAGTTCCCTTTGCCTGCTCTCTGTCAGGGTGCATTTATGGAGGGAGATGAGAGTCCATGGAATAATAAAGTGGCTTGTTTCAGCATTGTCTAGGTGTTGGTCGGGAATATTCTTGTCAAACTATCACTCGGAGATTTTTTGTTTTCTAGAAGAAATCAGCTTAATGAGAAATTTAAAGATATATGGCCTAAAGACTAATAGAAGTAGAAAAGATTCTGAGGAGCTAGCCAGGAGAACCAGGACTAGACTTTGGTTTGTGACATTAGTGTTTTTCCAGGTAAGAGAAGATGCAAGAATTTGGGCTCATAGAAACCTTTACCTGAAAGCATCTGACCCTCTGAAGGCCAGTTCTTCTGGGTTTTTCCCAGAGCACAGAGTGCCTTATTTCTGATCTCCACCCTGAATTTCTTCCAAGGGGTGTTGAAGGTCAACAGCTTGCAATGGTCATGATGTAATCTTTGTAGAGATAGCTGGCAAGCACCAATTTCCAGTCAGCAGGATCCCTTCATAGTCACATATTTGACCATGTTTGGGGGGCATTTCATGGCCATTGTGTCCCACGGTGCTGGGAAGGCTCATTCCCAGGTCTCGGGAAGATCCCATTGAGAGGCCACTCGTTGTGCTGTTGCTGGACCAGACCTTGAGAGTAGCAAAAGTCTCTGGACCATACCTGTCTTACTAGCCTCTTGGTCCAGGAAAGTATTCCCTCTTGTTGCTTCTTCCCAATTCTAGAGTTCCATTATTACAATCATTGATCTCATATGGAACTGCATATCAGCATTTTATCACAGGCTCAGGCACACATTTAGTAACATAAGAAACAGTTCTGAAACAAGTGACACAGAAAATAATATAGCTAGCAGGTATTAGTAAGGTCATAAGCAAGAATTTTGGAGAAGGAAATGGCAACCCACTCCAGTATTCTTGCCTGGAAAATCCCATGGACGGAGAAGCCTGGTAGGCTACAGTCCATGGGGTCATAGAGTCAGACACGACTGAGCGACTTCACTTTAAGCAAGAATTTAAGTCAAGAACTTTCATTGGGTATAGCCCAGTATACCCCAGGTCATCTGACTTAGTTAAATGACTATAGCCATGTGTTAATCTCCTGGTGTACATCACGGAGCCTCTGACCTTTATCCAAAGATTAGTCGTTGAGATAAGCTTTAGAAACAAACTTAGAATGTCCTTTCTAATAACTTAATTAATTAAACCTTTTAGCAATATAACATAACAACAAGGAACTATCTCAGAAATGAATAGTACTAAACCAGGCCTTAATTAGCAAAACTAGAACTTAATATTAAGTGAAATATAATTTTTTGTCATTGTGAGGACATTAACCCTGTAGCCAGGGAAGGCTTTAACTCATCAAATAAAAATGAGGTTTGTCAGGGAGCAAGGAAAGCCAAGCGGCCACCTTGGATTTCCCACAGCCCTGACTCTTTGATTTACAGCTATTGTTCACCTATTTTTAATTCCCCGATTTAGGAGTAGACTGTTGCCATGTTTTAAGGACATCAGGATAGCAAAGGTCTAACAGTGAGGACTTATTTTTTGTAGAAGCAGAATGAGCTTTGCCTGTATGTACCATAATCTTAAATAATACTTATTTACTTTATCAAAGTAACAAAAGATTTTAAAAACAAATATAAATCACTTAAAGGCAAAGAAATTCATAATCCATTAACAAAAGTTGCATTCTAAGAAAACTTTGTTCTCTTAACAAAGAGAGTAGAATAAATTCCAGTCTGTTACCAGTTTACCAGATAAGAAACAAACAAAATTTGTTTATTGGTTAATCTTAGATAAGTCTTTTCCATAAATCTTGAAGTAGCAGTATTCTTGCAGTCATCAGAGTGAAACCATAGAAGGCATGTTTAAAATCTGATTAAATTGCAATTGACAAAATAGCCTGGTCATTGCTGTGAGATGTAACACTCCAATATGATAACTAGCATTATAGTTAACCACATTTTCTCAGGGTATATCAGATCTATGCGAATTCCACATAACTTTAGGATATCTATATTAATAACATCAACCATTCAGTATAACCTGAGAAGATTTATCACCCCTTCAATAGTACTTCCCATGTACTTTAACATGTCCAATGAACCCAGGTAGTTTAATAGCTCCTTGGGATGTCTCAGGGGCCCTCTGAAGCACCCCAAAGTTAGCTAGAAGTTAAGTTATTTAAGAAGTTTTGTCAATAAATATCGAAAGGGCTTATAACAGTCAGATAGAATCATATAGATCACTGTGAAACAATATATTCATTTAACCAAAGTATTAAGGAAGATTTCAAAGGTAAACATAGAACATATCACTTCAGAGGTAAAGAAACTTAAAATCTATTATCAAAGGCAGTTCAACATCTCAAGAAAACTTGTATTTATGCAAAAAACTCTTCCCTTGGGGTCCACTTTCCATAAAATCTTCTTATCACTATCTGTACCCATTACTTTCCTCACCCATCCTGAAACAGCCACCTATAAGTCAGACCTACTTATGTTTCCATTTATAAAATGTAATTTCATTCCTCATACCTTCTTTACTAAAAACACGCATCCTACCTTCCTCAAGCAACCAAGAAGTGACTTTTATATTAGCATTCTATAGATTGGTGAACATAGACAATTTCTAAAAAAAAAATTCTATAGAACATCTCAGGATGGCATCAAACATTATTCATTAATAGTCCAAAATCTCTAGTTTCTCTGTAAGAGGAAGTTAGTATTCAGTAATGAATGTTTCAGAATCTTATTTTATTTGGAAATGACCTAGCTATTCAATAAACTTCTGTTACTTAGTTTAGCACAACCCTAGAAATTCAGATTACCAAAATCTAGAGAGACTGTTTTAGACAGACATTTCTAAAGTATGATTATTCTTAACAGAGTTTATCTAAAAGCTCATATCTCATTTACATATTTTTTTGAAGTTTCTTCTCTTGAGGTTCTTTCCTTGTGGATAAACTTGTAATAGATAATAACAATATAATAACATATAACTTATAATAAACCTAGGGACAGTGAAAATAGTATGCTTAATGTTAATAACTCTTGGACATGCCTATATTAGATTAACAAGCAAACATTAATACTAGATATCTAATACTGAATATTTCCCAGTTCATGTGAATCTTAAATTCATTTAGGTTAATTTCTCTTGTATTTAGAATTATCTCATTTGTAAGTGCTTACTTTTCTTTAGGTCAATTTAGAACTCATTTACAACTTCAGCAATATTATCAAAAAAACAAAACACAGAAGACACACACTGAGACATGCATAAATCCAGACAGACAGACAGACAGAGATCTCAGTTTTCTGCGAGATCTCATAGTTTTCTGCTTGAGCTTTAAAATATCACTTTGACACCACCTCCCCGGCCCCCACCCTCTTTTTTGGCTTGCAGTTCTAATTTGGCCAGGGTTGAGGTCTCAAAGTTGGTTGTGTGTTTCAAGGACATGGAAGGGGTTAACTTCAAGCTTTTCCCTAGGCAGGCCTTTTGACAAGCTAGTTTTTTTTAAGTTGCATACGCAAAAAGAATTGGTCTTGCAATTTCCAAGAAAAAAAAAATTTCATTTTAACCAGATTTCTCCAGAGTCTAAAGAATATCATGGCCATCCTGTGTCAAAAAGTCATCTTTCCTTTCTGTAGTCACAGTTCTATAGCTAAAATATAGACCAAATAGTGCTCAAACTGACTCTGATGTCAGGCGATATCAGCTGATAAAAATCTCTGGTGGGAAGGGAGGTCTTTGTCCCATCAGAAGAACCTGAAGGGTTAGGGGGTTTGCAGGAGTGGGGGAAGCTTGGTCTTTCTCTACCCTGAGAAACAGGAGTAGTCAGCAGGGAATTCTTTAGGATGCTCAGGGGTGGGGAGAGCTTGGCTCCCTCCACACCCGTGAGATGAGTGTAGTTAGAACATTCTTTAGAATGTTAGGAGAGGTTTTAATCCTTCAGGCTTTTGAATATAGGAGAAAGACTTGGACCGAAGGGAACCTCAGAATCCTTTCCTAGAAATCATGCGGATATGAAAGGTCGAGTAGGGGTCGCCTCGGAAATCTGGTGGAGAGAGTCAGAGGGGAACAGGAGATAAGGAGGCAACAGAAAGACACGTGAGGCGTGAGTCCTGAAATCCGGATTCTGACTGAGGGCCATGAAGGCCTGAACGTGAGGAGATTCTGAGTCGTTTCCCTGCTCTTGGCAAGAGCTAGTGTGCCATTCGGAGGCCATTTTGGGGGCGTCCCCCAGTTTGTATTGAGGCCAGACCTTTCACAAGGTCAGAATTTTCCCGTCTCTGAGAATGTAGCCAGGGGGTGAGTCTGAGAGGGCTCCCAGGACACCCAGAACCCACTCTTAGCCTACCGGCCACAGAACGGGGGTCCTGAGAGTCACCGGCTGACAGAAAGGCGTCCCTTTGTCCCAGGGATCTCTCCGTGCCACTAACGGCATGAAAATGGCTGCCCTTCCCCACAGCCGTGTCCGACAGTGAGAGGCGACCCCTGAGAGCCGTGCCGCTAGGGCACCGTGTGACCGGGCAGAGGAAGACAGCTTCCCGGGAGCAACAGGGTGGCGCGTGGTTGGGAGACTCCCTGAAACGCGGAGGGCACTCTTGGCATGGCCCAGAGGCAACACCGAGGCTCCTGTAACCGAATCCGGACTGAAAGGGAAAGAAGGGAGAGCGACAGGGAAGAAGGCTGAGGAATCTGCCCTCCGAGCCTCCTGGGGAGGCGGTGGCCAGGGGACAGTGGGCTCTGCTTTGCTTTAGCCACTGTGAGCCTGACGCGGTGCACAGAAGTTGTGGGTGCATGCCCTTGTGGCCTGATCTGTTCCGAGTGCCCCTTATCCTCACACGGGAGTCTTCATGTGGCTTTTAAGTGCCTAACCTGTGCTCACACGATATTGGTTGGCCTAGTCCTCAATTGGAAAGAAGACAAAGGAAAGACCCTCACCCGTTCTGGCGGCAGCTACTGGGGCGCAGCGGGCAGCGGGCCCTTTGGAACACACCAGAGGATAACCCTGGCCAGAGTGCCTCAGTTGCTCCACAGCACTTGTGTGTTCGCAGAGGGTCCCTTTGAGAAAGGAGAATTGAGGCGGTGGGGAAGAGACCCCAAGTCCCCATACAGGCCCCTAAAAAGGTCGTGGTCCGGGCACGAGTAGGAAAAGAATTTCCAGACATGAGACAGAATGAGAGGGAAATACAGTTTATGAGAGTGGGAGGCGCTGTTAGAACAGCTGGCCAGCTCAAGAGAGAAGGGACGTTGAACAGGGGTCCTTAGTCCACTTTTATACCCGGGGTACAAGGAGTGGGATGGGGGTCTTGCGGGTCATTTGCTGATTGGATAAGGCACATATAGTGGGTGGGGGGAAGAGTAAGGCAAATACCTTCTCCCTGTGGGGTAGGAGGGGAGACAGGTTACACTGCCCAGGAGGACCTGAAATCCATTAATAGTTACAACATGGGGGAGGGAAGGACAATAAGGGTCTGGCTTTTCTGTTTCTGCATTCCAAGCCCCTCCTTGGTTTCATCTGCTATTTCAATCTTGAGTCACCACAGTTCCCACTCTGGCTACCAATTGCATTGAGATTGTTTTCCTCTAGGGAGAAGGACTATTACTTATTGACCACTTGCTATTAGACTAGCTTGTTCTATCTTGTGTATTGCCTCAACCTTCACATCTTTTGGAGGTGGACATAATGGTCCTTTATAGATGGGGAAATTGAGGCTCAGAGAAATGAAGAAATTGAGAGAACTCAACCGTAGAAATGAGAGTGTGACAGATTGTATCAGATAATTAAGGATATGATTTTGTTCAGGCTATTGCAACAAGGACAACATTCATTAATGAAGAGCATCTCATAAAAAGGAAGAGAACCTGGGTTTTGTAGAGCAGATAAATAAGGAAGTAATCTACAAGTCTTATGGAAGTCAGGAGAAAGGATGGGAATGGATCTTGGAGTATACAAAGGAAGGATTGGGGGAAGGTTTCTTTTTTGTTTGGTTGGTTGGTTTTGGATTTTTGACTTTTGGCATTCATTTTTACTTTACTTTTTGAAGTATAGTTGGTTTACAGTGCTGTGTTATTTTCTGGTGTACAGCAAAGTTATACACACACACACATATGCACAACTAATTTTCTTTTCAAATTCTTTTCCATTATAGGCTATCACAAGGTGTTGAATATAGTTCCCTATGCTACACAGTAGGACCTTGTTTATTTTATATACAGTAGTGTAGGGATTTCTTAACTGTTGCAACTTTCTGAGAGCACAAGTTTCAGAAAATAATTCAACATTGTCAGAACCCCTTTTTCCCAGACAAGCATCATTCATTGCTGAACAACTCAGAGGTAATTATAAGCCTCTTGAGAGGGCAAAGTAGAATCTAAGAAATAGTCTCCCAGGTGTTGCAGGAAGGTAGTTGTTAGAGAAAACACTGACTGAAACTGCCTATCCTGGCCAGCCACCACAGTAACAATTTGTGTGAGTTATTTGATGACAAGTGATCCTGGTAAGGAACATGAAACTAACAAGCCACCAACAATGATTAATAGAAGAACTTGGGAAAGTCAAAAGGAGGTACCAATTCATTTCCAAGTGTTAGACAAGAATCCACTCTCAGGGTCCCTTTTCCTGCAATGCAAGGATTCTTGTTAATGCTATTCCTGTAAAACCAGTTGAACCATCTGTTGAGAAGTGGTAGCAAAGATCAGTCGTTTTAGGGTTCTGGAGATCAGGCATCTTGAAAGAGGGATACCTAAAGTTAGAAAGGTAAATATTAGCACTGAATGTTATATTAAGGTAAAGAGCCAGAAGCTGAATTCTAAGGGCAGCTAGTCCAATGGACTCCAAGAGGTTGGAGAAGGTTGTTCGGCAGTACTCTATTTCTTAAAGTTCTCCAGTTGGGACGTTGTTGTTCTTGGTGTTGTGTCCACTGTCTTGGTTACATCTTGTAAAAGAGCATGTATGACCTGAACTTTTCACTGCACTCACTTAGTGATCCAAACACAGCTTGTACAGGGAGAATTCTGCTGCAGTGGTGAGCCCTTGGAAGTTTATGGCAAGTTGTTGGGCTTCAGCTTGCAGGGCCTCTTCAGATCTTGGGAAATAGGACCAGCTACAAGGCAATCTAGTATCCTAATAGGGATCTAAGCAGTCAGGTTTCAGTTCTAGAAGTTACCAGATTTAAAGTAAAGAAATAAAGTTGCAACAAAGTTAAATTTTTTTTTAATACTGAAAATATGACTAATACTACACTGATGTTATCTAATATAAGGCAATGAAGAACCAGGAATCTGATAAATAGAAACATACTGTAGAAAGCAAGGGCACCGACAGATCTCTAGGAACTTCCTCTATGACATACAATTTAAAATATTTGTATTAATAATATCACCCATACAAATTTACCTAGGGAAGGCTAAGCATCTCTTCTGATTTGACAACTCTTTGCTTTTCATCAATAGTAACATAGGAAATAAATTTTATTATTTCTAGCACCTCTCTTTTTACAAGGTGAAGGAACAAATTCTCTGTGAGTTTCTAGGGGCCCTCTGGGAAATCTCAAAGGCAGTTTTAGGTGTAAAGATATCATTTATAACTGTATTTTGGAAATACAAAACTCAAAAGTTGTTAGGAAATTTGAACATCTAAGATAGAATTGCATCATGAGTGCCTGAGACCTTTTGCTTCTTGTTTCAAAGTGACAATGAAACATCCAAAAATAAACACCGACGGTAACATGCTTTTTCCTAAGTGATAAGCTTTTATTTTCTTAAATCTTCAAAGATACATTAAAACCAACATTAAACCATAGAGGGTTATTCTGTTAAGACACAAAATCTTTGTGAACTAAAACATTACGCAGAAGGCAAAGAATAATATTTTAAAACTTCATGCTAAATGGACAGAAAATTTTGCCGTTTTAACAGAGATAAAAACAATCTCAATTTTGCATCAGCATAATATTTGACACTAGGGCTTCTCTGGTGGCTTGGATGGTATAGAATCTGCCTTCAGTGCAGGATACTGAGGTTTGATCCCTGATCCAGGAAGATCAGGATCCCTTCTCCTGATCCTGGAGAAGGAAATGGCAACTGCCTCCAGTATTCTGGAAATCCCAGGGACAGAGGAGCCTGGCAGTTTACAGTCCTTGGGGTTGCAAGAGTCAAACATGACTTAGTAACTAAACCACTACCACCAATATTTGACACTAAAAGCCCTTTTTGAAATCTTATATGAAACCTACCAAACTTGAGATAGCACTGACCACAACAAATAAAATTTCCTTTTCACAAATTTTCTATTAGGTTTTACATCCATTTAGGTTCGGCCTTCCTCTTTTCTCTTTCTCATTCTGCAGCAACCAGTGATAGCTTAGAACCAAACCACTCTCTTGCTTCATTAACAAAAGCACATCCTACCTACCTTGCATATGGAGTTAGCCCTCTCTGGCATCTCCTTCACATATATTGATTATAACTTTTAACCACAGCAACTTCTATTCCACAGGGAAAATTAAGAGGCTGGTAACTGAACAATCTGCCACACACCAGCATTTTGCAGCAGATTAGCAGAGCTCACAACTTCCTGTAACCATACATGTCCCTTACAATACAGTGTCTCAAAGTGGCAAAAATTAAACATGCTCATTAACAACCCAAAGTAGAAAACCTCTCGGCAGGGTATAAAAATAAGAGGCAAGTGTATTCAAACTTTAAATTATGATTAGTAATTAATGTTTTAATACTCTATCTTACTTGGAGGTGATGTATGTAAACTCAATTTAGTAGAAGTCTAAAGTTTTAAATCACCTAATATTCTGGGAAATTACCTTCAAGCTTACAGATTACAAAAGATAATTACTGTTGAAATAAAGTTTTCAGAATAGTGATTCAATTTGGGAAAATATAAATGTATGTCTTTCATAACCTTAAGCATTAAGTAAAAGTAATGTTAATTATCTAATAAATGAACATGTGTATGTTTAGAAAACCCATAAAGTACAACAAAATATATGCTATTTTTATTCTTACTGTCAATAACTCAGAAAAACAGCTGTTTTTATTAAACCAAAATCAAACAAGTCTTCTTTGTGAAAGATTTACCTAAATTATGTTAACTTGAATTCTTAAATCATTTCTGAGTTCATTTACATAGGAATATCTCTTCTTCACATTGAAAATATTTGGGGTTTAATTTCCTTAATTTCTTGGAATTTTAGGAATATTCCATTTACATAAGCACTTATTTACCTCTAAGATAATCAGAATAGAGCTCCTATAAAGAGATTTATAATCTAATTTAGTGATACAATTCAGAAACAGGAAAACATTACACAGTCACACAAAGGAAAGGTGAAGGTCTTTCTGAATCATATATATATAAACACACAAACACATACAGAGAGAAATAGCTTCAAGTTTAAAATGTCAGCTATGGGTCAAGCATAAAAACAGAAATACAAGACTCGCTGGTCTGTATCAAGGAATTTTCCCCTTCCTCATGGTTACAAATTCTTAGTTAATTCAAATTCAAAACAAACAAAAGACAAACAGGAAAGACTAACGATTCTGATTCTGTGCTATCTTCCATCCAATAGAGAAAAGAACTTTTTCATGATGTTACATCTGTTACATTTACATTAGTCTATTTACAGAGAACACCAATTTGTCAGACAATAAAACCAAGAAAAGCCAGGACTGGAAGTCAAGTGAGTATGCAGAATCAGCACCAAATCCTTACTCAGCTACTAACAGACAAGAGCCCAGAATACCAGCCAGGAGTCAGGGGCACCATGGAGGTCCCAAGTTAGAAGTCAAGGAGGGAGCACAGCTGACTCTGAGAAGCTTCAGTATGTAGATAGAGTAAATGTGGATTCAAAGATGAGGTCCAATCTTATTTAAGTCACAGCACCGAAACTGTGAAAGACAAAATGCATTGGACTATTAAGGATATGATTTTACTTATACTATTGCAATAAGGAAAATGGTAATTAATGAGGAATGTCTCACAGAAAAATAAGGGGACCTGGGGTTTATAGAGGCAGGTAAGCAAACAACTTATTAGGAGTCTCATGGGAGTCCTGGATAAGGATGGAGACAGATCTTATCTCAGAATATACAAGGACCTCCTTTGTTGTTAGCAAGTCCAGGAACACAAAAGCTTCCAGGAGTGCAGGGCTCATATAAAATGCAACACTGTCCAAAGATTTGTTCTTTCAAAGATGAACTCCTGGACTTCCCTGGTGGTCCAGTGGTTGAGAATCCACCTGTCAATGCAGGGGACACAGATGCCATTCCTGGTCAGAGAAGATTCCACATGCTGCGGGGCAACAAAGCCCCTGCACCACAACTACTCAACCCACATTCTAGAGCCCGCAAGTCACAACTGCTGCAGAGCCTGTGCTTGACGACTAGAGAAGCCACTGCAGTGAGAAACACTCTGACCACAACCAGAGGGTAGCCCCAACTTGCTACAGCTAGAGAAAGCCCGTGAGTAGCAACAAAGACCCCATAGCCAAAAAGTGAAGAAAAAAAAATGAAACAGTTTTCAGGCCTTTTACTACATTCCTTTATATTTCCTGGTTTTGGTTGCAGGCAGATAGAAGGTGCATAGTAAATGCTTGCTGAGCTAACTTTAACAGAATATGATGATGAGGGCTCTGCCTGCCAGAGAGGACTTGGAGAGTAAGGTGCTTGCTATGCTGCCCAAGGAGGGGACTCAGGTCAGTCTGTGAATGTCAGCAAGGAGTAAATCCATGATGGAAGTGGACACTCTTCAAAGGTTCATCTCTGCTACAGGGGAAGTTCAATAATTTTTTGGAGACTCATTTTTTTCTCCCTAAAATGGAAATGCAACATATTTCATAGATGTCTCTGAAACTTCAGCCACATAATAACACTAAAATGCCTGCCATATGTTAGGCACTCAGGGTTTCTTCCCTTCTCCCCAGTCATCCCCATGCTGTTTACAGAGCACATTTTTTTTTTTTTTTATAATTAGGTTATAGTTCAATCTACAGTACTGGGATACTCTCTCACACCACACTGCAAACTCTCTCTAGGCAATGAATATAGGTATACACCTTTGAATCATCTTTGTACATCAAGCAGAGCAAATGCCTTGTGAAAGCCAAGTTTATTGCTCTTAGATAGGCATAGGCTGGGATGCTACCAAAGAGCCTGTAAAAGAAAGTGACTTAAATAAGACAAGTTTATTTCTTTGTCAGGAATTAATCTAGAGGGTAGCAATCCAGGCTGATGGAATGGTTCCATGTGACTTCAGAGATCCCATTCCTGCTGTGTGTGGTTTTGTGCTAATATAGACTCCTAAAGGAGAGTCAGCAAACTGAAGTCCATGAGCAGACCACCTGTTTTTCAAAATGAATTTTACGTGAACACAGCCATGCCTACTTGACTGCGTACTGTCACAGCTGCTTCCGTGACAACAGCTGCTTTCCTTACAACAGCAGAGTTGAAGAGCATGTGTGGAGACCGCAAGGCCCACAAGCCCAAACTATCTGTCCCTCGACAGAAAGTCTGCCCATCTTGCCCTAAGGCACAGTTTTCATATACATGGCTGAAGCTGGGTAGTTGCAAGAGCGTGTTGCGTGAAGAGGGAGAAGATGGAAATTCAGAACACACAGTTTTTGTTTTCCTTGGAGATGATTCAGGCATAGCATGTAGGATTTCTGCTTTTATCTCATTGCTCTGAACTTTGCCAGATGGCCACACCTAGCTGCAAGAGAGGTTGGGAAAAGTAGCCAGATGCCCAGCTTAAACCCCAGAAGTTTAGTACTAAGAGAAAGGACTGCAAACCACATATCTAATAGAGGATCAGTATCTGGAACATACAAAGGACTCTCAAAACTTAAATAATGTTTAATTATTCTCAAATGAGCAATCTAATTAGAAAATGAGCAAAAGATATGGACAGACATTTCAGTGAAGAAGATATACAGATGGCAAACAAGCCCACAAAAATATTCCACATCATTAACTGTTAGAAAAATGCAAATTAAAACCTCAAGGAGATACTACATATCTATCAAAATGACTAAAACAAAAATAGTGACACCAAATGCTGGTGAGGATGTGGAGAAATTGGATCATTCATACACAGTTGGTAGGAATGTAAAAATGGTACAAGGCACTTGGGAGTTTCTTATAAAATTAAACATGCCACTACCATACATCCTAACAATTGCACTCTTGGACATTTATCCCAGAGGAGTGACACTGTTGATTAAAAAACTGTTATCAGATGTTCATAGCCAAAAACTGAAAACAATTACATATTCCTAAATGGCTGAATGGTTAGAAAACTGATGCACCCACACCTTGAATATTACTCGACAATAGAAAAATAATTTTTAACTAATTTTCATTTATGTATAGTTGTTTTACGATGTTGTGTTAGTCTCTACTGTATAGCAAAGTGAATCAGCTCCCCTTTCTTTTTTGCATTCCCTTCCCATTTGTTGTTCAGTCACTCAGTCGTGTCCAGCTCTTTGTGACTCCACGGACTGCAGCACACCAGGCTTCCCTGTCCCATTTAGGTCACTACAGAGCACTGAGGAGAGTTCCCTGTGTATGTATCATTATTGATATTATGTAAAAAATAGATAATAATGAGAGCCTACTGTATAGCTCAGGTCCAGTCCAGTTCAGTTCAGTTCAGTCGCTCAGTTGTGTCTGACTCTTTGTGACCCCATGGACTGTAGCATGCCAGGCCTCCCTGTCCATCACCAACTCCCGGAGTTTACCCAAACTCATGTCCATCGAGTCGGTGATGCCATCCAACCATCTCATCCTCTGTTGCCCCCTTCTCCTCCTGCCTTCAATCTTTCCCAGCATCAGGGTCTTTTCAAATGAGTCAGCTCTTTGCATCAGGTGGCTTGCCCAATTTATCCCACTTTCTCCTTTTCCCCTTGGTGTTCATACATTTATTCTCTACATCTGTGTCTCTATGTCTTTTAAAAACCAATTACTGATAACATGAAACAACTTGTATGAATCTCAAGAGAATTGTGCTGGGAAAAAAAAGTCAATCCCAACATGGTGTATACTGTAGGATTCCATTACACATCTTCGAAGTGCCAAAATTATAGAAATGGAATAGATCATGGTTTCCAGGGATAAAGACACAAGTGGAGGGCCAGGGGTTGGTCAGGTGAGGAGGGGAGAAACAGAAGGAAGATAGATGTGTTTATAAAAAGGCAACACTAGGGACCACTGTGATGACAGAATCACTCTCCACCTTGACTGTGATTATGGCCACAAAGACCTACACAGGTGATAAAATAACAAGCCCACCAACGAGGACAAGTGAAACTCCATCTGTGAAAAGGAAGAAGGAGATGATTGCCAGGGGAGAGTAAGCAGTCTCCATAACTGTGTTAGAGTTCTGGTGCAAAGACCAGAGATAGAGGGATACTCCTATCACTCTGACCTCGCTTCTGCCCATCTCTTCTTCTGAAATTTGCTACATGGCATGAGAATATTAGCATGTAACCAACAGTATCTCTCTTCCACCCTCCCCAAAAAGGAGAAAAGATGAGAGCAGTAGCTATTTATCTGCTAGTTAAGTAAGGGATTTTTATTATGCTGTTAAGAATTTCCCATGGAAAAGACTAGAGAATTAAACTCCCCCTTTTTACCAGATAACAAAATAATAAGATGAACCCTTGAGGGCTTTAATAGAGCAAATAACAATGAGATTGTTTTCCTCTTTGTAAAACTTAGATGCATGAATCATTTAAATTGCAAGAGGAGTTCTTGGAAGTGGCAAATATAAACTCTTTTAATCATCTGAGCTTTCCAAGGCAACAGGAATCACATAATAATATATGGTCCAGAAGGAATTAAAGTCTGGTAAGGAGTATGTCAAGGCTGTATATTGTCACCCTGCTTATTTAACTTGTATGCAGAGTACATCATGAGAAATGATGGGCTGGATGAAGCACAAGCTGGGATCAAGATTGCCGGGAGAAATACCAATAACCTCAGATATGCAGATGACACCGCCCTTATGGCAGAAAGTGAAGAACTAAAGAGCCTCTTGATGAAAGTGAAAGAGGAGAGTGAAAAAGTTGGCTTAAAGCTCAACATTCAGAAAACTAAGATCATGGCATCTGGTCCCATCACTTCATGGCAAGGAGATGAGGAAACAGTGGAAACAGTGTCAGACTTTATTTTTGGGGGCTCCAAAATCACTGCAGATGGCGATTGGAGCCATGAAATTAAAAGACGCTCACTCCTTGGAAGGAAAGTTATGAGCAACCTAGATAGATATTAAAAAGCAGAGACATTACTTTGCCAACAAAGGTCCATCTAGTCAAGGCTATGGTTTTTCCAGTGGTCATGTATGGATGTGAGAGTTGGACTATAAAGAAAACTGAGTGCCGAAGAATTGACTGCAAGGAGATCCAACCAGTCCATCCTAAAGCAGATCAGTCCCGAGTGTTTATTGATGTTAAACTTGAAACTCCAATACTTTGGCCACCTAATGCAAAGAGCTGACTCATTTGACAAGACCCTGATGCTGGGAAAGATTGAGGGCAGGAGGAGAAGGGGACGACAGAGGGTGAGATGGTTAGATGGCATCACAAACTCAATGGACATGAGCTTGGGTAAACTCTGGGAGTTGGTGATGGACAGGGAGGCCTGGCGTGCTGTGGTCCATGGGGTCACAAAGAGTCAGACACGACTGAATGACTGAACTGAACTGACCAAACTAAAAAAATACCTTCTGCTCTTGAATGTCCTGAGAACACCTTTGCTACCCAGAGAGAGTCATTCAATTTCCCATCTATTAGTTGTGTACATTAATGCAAATTGGTTTCTTCTTCATTTCGATATGACAAGAAGAGGTGCAGGGTTTTCTGTCTAAGGCACTCTGTGAAGGAACAGCAGTCAAGGGCTTTGACGGTGAGCACAGGTGCTGGATCCACTCCAGTAACCTGAATTGGAGGTCAAACGGGGCAGAGGTGGGCTCTGCAGGCTCTTGAATGGTACTTCCTTCTGCTCTTTGGCTTCTTTCTGAATGCCAAGGCACTATTCACCATATACCACACTCCTGGTTTTCCAGAAAGATTCTAAAAGGAGGCCAGGTTAGGGGACTGTCTTCTCTCTTAATGAGGGTGAATTTATCCCTGAGTTAACTGGGAGGAGGACTCCAACCCCAGGGCCTAAGTAAGGGATTTGGTCTCTCTGTTCCCACCAGAAAGGATTGTTTTATTTATGCATCTTACATCTGTTTATTGAACATCAACTATGTGGCAGGCTTCATGAAGACAAAGATTAAATTGCAGACAGGGGTTAAATCCTAAGCTGACCCTGACACCTAACATCACAGATTCTCTCTCTGTCCTGTTATCAGCGTCTATGAGAAACTGAGACTGGCTGGCCACTTTGTGGCCAGTGTGGGCATGTTTGAGCCTTGGCCACCCTCTACATCTTTTGTTACTCTGGTAGTCTTTAGAGGGGGTTTCTTAAAAAATGCTGCTATAGACAAATAGCATATGATATCGCTTACAAGTGGAATCTTAAAAAGTGCTACAAATAAACCTATTTACAAAACAGAAATAGAGGCACAGATGTAGAAGGCAAACTTATGGTTACCAGAGGACAAAGATGGGGAGGGATATCATGGGAAATTGAAATGACATACACACATTACTAACATATAAAATAAATAGCTAATAACCTACTATACAGTACAGGGAACTCTACTCAGTACTCTGAATGGCCTATATAGGAAAAGAATCTAAGAAAAGGAGTGAATATATTTATATACTTGACTGAATCATTTTGTTGTACAACAGAAACTAATACAACATTGTAAATCAACTGTACTCTGATAAAAATTGACTTAAAAAAAGGAAATGCTGCTATATGTCATGAATGCAATCAAGAATGACTTATCTAAGCCAGTGGTTCAGTTTACTGTGCGTCAGAATCACCTGGAGGGCTTGCTAAAATAGTTTCTGATTCAGAAGATCCGGATGAGGCCTGAGAATTCACATTTCTAGCAAGTTCCCAGACGCTGCTTCTGGTGCTGCTTTAAGGGCCACGCTGGGCAAACCACTTACACCATCTCCTTAGAACGCCTCCTTCTACTCCTTTCCTCACTCTTAGCCGTGCATGATACAGTCCCAAGCGGACAGCTCAGCATTGCTTCTCTGTGTAGGTACAGCCAGCAAGTCCTTTGAACACAGAACTTTATTAGAGAAGAATCTTTGTGATAACAGTCTCGGCTATGTAACTCTAAAACCAGAAGGCATCCAGGAGAGAAAGATGGAAAAGGACTTTGTGGCCTGATGTCTTCCTGGGTCCTCTTGCTGTGCAGAGCCCAGGGAAGGGAATGAATGCTTTTGTGTAAGGAGTCTGGGGGGGTCTGCTGGGTGGGAAGGGACTCAAATTTAGTGACAAACAACATCCATTGATTATCTGGTTTCTGCAGAGAAATCTGCGCTCTGCTGAGCAAGATTTTCTGCCTGAGGGGCTGAAGTCAAGGAGTTCACCAGGCTGTGTTCCTTCTTAGAGCTCCGAGTCCTCTTCCAAACACAGGCAGTTGTAGGAAGAATTCAATTTGTTGAGATTCTAGGACTGAGGCCCCTATCCTCTTGCTGGTTTGTGACTTGGGCTGCTCTCAGCTTCCAGAATTTTACTGCAGTCCTTGCAATATCACCCCCCACCTGCACTCAGCTCCACTGACCCCCTCACATTTAGTATATCTTCCTCTTCCCTGAGGTCAGCAGGACCACAGGTTTCTAACTTCTTTTAAAGGCTCTTCTGACGAGGTCAGACCCACTCAGGGAAATCTGTCTTTTGTTGAACTTTCGATCACTAGTCATGAAAGTGATACCCTATCACATCCACAGATTCCCCTGGCCCCCCACAAAGGAGAGAGGATTATTCAAGGCATCTACCCAGGGTTGGGCATGAGGTGGGTGAGACTCAGAAAGGTGAAGCTTGAGAGACACCTTGGGATTCTTCCTAGAACTCCATCCTTCCTAGAATCTCCACCCTGAGATTCAAATTTATTAAATCATATTCAAGAGGATTCAAGTGATTCTGATCAAGGTCAAACTGACAAGCAAGGATGCCTAGGGACTCAAAAGCACTCCCACAAGAAGAAGAGGTTGGGAACGGTGACATGAAGGTTTAAAGGCTCCTGGGAGAGCTGTTTTGGGCCCAGTAATTAGCTGAGGCTGCACTGGGATTTACTTGGAAACAGTGACCAAGCAAAGTGTATGAGAAGAGTGGAGAGGAGTTTGAAGTCCTTAACTTCTGTCCCCAGTCCTATGTTCTGGTTTAGCCCTGCCATCTCTCACTTGGACTATTATGAAAGCCTCCTAGATCCCCCCAGTTTTGCTGCTATCACTATACTGGATAGTATCCACTGACTGGATACTAGAGAAGATTGAAAAGTATTTCCTGGGGAAAAATCACCCCCACATGAGAACCATTCAAGATTCTCAAGTGAGGGAATGCTCTTGTTGGGCTATGAGGAATCCGTATCAAAGTAAAACCTTTCTGAGGACCCACATTCTCATGGCTATAAGGTTGGTTTTGGTGAGATTTGACAGCCCAATTCCTTCTTCCCAGATCCAATGCAGCCTGGTCATTTTGCCAAACCACTCTTCCAAAGGATTATTCAACAAATATTTCCTGCAGTGAAATCCAAGCCTGAGGTCATATCCTCAGCTGCACTTGAATATTTCCTAAGTTTCCATCAGCAGCATGTTTACAAAGCTCTTCTCAGGGTAGACTCCGCCTGACATGGCCAAGTGTATCCACTGTTTGCTGAGTCTTCCTGGTTTGTCTCTTGGATGATGACCTCATCTGCCACATTCTTGAAGCAACTCATTGCATACTCCAACTCTCTATTCCTGAGCGGAACCTGAACAGAGCAGGATTCAGAATGACAAATGCAATCAACTCTGCCAGGCACAATTTATGCAGACTGTCTTGTGTCCACTTTTGGATGTGGGGGTGGGAGGTCTTACATTAAGTGTGCTCAATTATTGTTGTTGTCATTCAGTCACTCAGTCATGTCCAGCTCTTTGCAACCTCATGGACTGAAGCATGCCAGGCTTCCCTGTCCTTCACCAACCCCTGGAGCTTACTCAAACTGTTGTCCATTGAGTCAGTGATGCCGTACAACCATCCTGTCCTCTGTCATTCCCTTCTTCTGCTGTCCTCAATCTTTCCCAGCATCAGGGTATTTTCTAATGAGTCAGCTCTCCACATCAGGTGGCCAAAGTATTAGAGATTCAGCTGCAGCATCAGTTCTTCCAATGAATATTCAGGATTGATTTCCTTTAGCATTGACTGGTTTGATTTTGTAGGCCAAGAGACTCCCAAGATGCTTCTCCAACACCACAGCTCAAAAGCATCAATCTTCAGCATTCAGCCTCCTTTATGGTCCAACTGTCACATCCATACCTGACTATTGGAAAAACCATAGATTTGACTAGGTGGACATTTGCTGTCAAAGTAATGTCTCTGCTTTTTAATATGCTGTCTAGGTTTGTCATAGCTTTTCTTCCAAGAAGCAAGTGTCTTCTAACTTCATGGCTACAGTGATTTTGGAGCCCAAGAAAATAGTCTGTCACTGTATCCATGGTTTCCCCATCTATTTGCCATGAAGTGATGGGACTGTATACCATGATCTTAGTTTTTTGAGTGTTGAGTTTTAAGCGAACTTTTTCACTCTCCTCTTTCACTTTCATCAAGAGGCTCTTTAGTTCCTCTTTGCTGTCTTGCTTAAGGGTGGTGTCATCTGATATCTGAAGTTATTGATATTTCTCCTGGCAATCTTGATTCTAGCTTGTGCTTCATCCAGTCTGGCATTTCACATGATGTATTCTGCATATAAGTTAAACAGCAGGGTGACAATATACAGCTTTGACATACTCCTTTCCCAATTTTGGACCAATCCATTGTTTCATGTCTGGTTCCAACTGTTGCTTCTTGACATACATGGAGGTTTCTCAGGAGGTAGGAAAGGTGGTCTGGTATTCCCATCTCTTTAAGAATTTTGCACGGTTTGTTGTGACCCACACAGTCAAAGTCTTTAGTGTAGTCAATGAAGGAGAAGCAGATGCTTTTCTGGGATTCTCTTGCTTTTTCTATGATCCAGTAGATGTTGGCAATTTGATCTCTGGTTCCTCTACCTTTTCTAAATCCAGCTTGAACATCTGGAAGTTTTTGGTTCACATACTGTTGAAGCCTGGCTTGGAGAATTTTGACCATTACTTTGTTAGCTTGTGAAATGAGTGCAGTTGTGTGGTAGTTTGAAAATTCTTTGGCATTGCCCTTCTTTGGGACTGCAATGAAAACTGACCTTTTCCAGTCCTGTGGCCACTGCTGAGTTTTCCAGATTTGCTGGCATATTAAATGCAGCACTTTCACAGCATCATCTTTGAAGATTTTAAATAGCTCAGCTGGAATTCCTTCACCTCCACTACTTTGTTCATAGTGATGCTTCCTAAGGCCCACTTGACTTCACACTCCAAGATATCTGGCTCTAGGTGAGTGATCACACCATCATGGTTATCTGGGTCATTGAGGTATTTTCTGCATAACTCTTCTGTGTATTCTTGCCACCTCTTCTAAATATCTTCTGCTTCTGTTAGGTCCATACCATTTCTGTCCTTTTTTGTGCCCATCTGTGCATGAAATTTTCCCTTCGTATCTCTAATTTTCTTGAAGAGGTCTCTAATCTTCCCCATTCTATTGTTTTCCTCTATTTTTTTTTGCATTATTCATTTAGGAAGGCTTTCTTATCACTCCTTGCTATTCTTTGGAACTCTGGATTCAGATGGGTGTATCTTTCCTTTTCTCCTTTGCCATTTACTTCAATTATAAGCATTACTTATTTTATACTGGTTACCACTGAGATGTTGGGAAGACACTCTTTTGGTGTTGGCTTTCTTTAAAGGTAAAGGTGAATCACAGAATTAATGGGGAAAAGGATCCCTGAGTATTTGAGTCAGAACGGGTCTATAGGTGGAAAGTGGCAAAGTCTGCTGAAGGATGCTGTACTAAATGAAACTAGAGTTGTTTTGTAACTAAATAGATTAGATAGACTACTGGACCAACAGAAAGATGCAGTCAGCTGAGCAGTAGGCAAGGACATGTGGAAATTAAACAAAAAACTCGGAATTTAGGAGCCAAAGCAGAAGGTATGAGATATCTCAACTGATTTTGCAGGACAGAAATGATTCCAGTACAAGATCTGATAGTTTGCAACCTGGCTCCTGAAGCACACAGCTCTCCACTCTCCACAAACACCCCCATCAAGACAAGCATCATTATATATCTTTTATATTACTCCTGTCTATTTGCATACTGCTTGGCACAGAGATAGTCCATAAATGTTGATAGGTATTTTTTTAATTCAATCATGATGCAAATATAAGAAAGTAGTTATTTATAGATGAGGAAACTGAGACTCAGATTCCTTTGCAGATTGAGGGCAGAGCCAGGACTCAACTGAAACTCTGGCCTGATGATTATAAGTCCATTTTTCATTTCTGCACAAATTAACAGCGATCACATGTATTCCTACAGCTACATTTTGGCTCTTCCTTTCAAATTATGCCATCCTAAATCATTTTACTTGAGCTAATATCAAGTTATAAAATGAGCATATTTCACTTTTCACTCTTTTTCTCTCCCCAAGGAGAAGCAAAATCATAGGTTAAAAAGGAATTAGGTAATAAACCACTGTATGATGAAAAGCTGGATTTCCCTAGAAGACCCACAAATTTGCAAAACCAGGTCAAAATATTCAAGTTCTAATTTAAAGAGCTTCAAGGTAAGCACCAGAACAAATCTGGCCAAATGAAGTATAAACCTCTGATGCTTTGTATGAGCAGAGACAATAGGCACTGTGGAAGGATAATGGTCACCCTAGAGCAGGGAGATCTGAGTTTGATTCCGGTTCTGCCACTTCAAGCGGTGTGGCTTACACAGGTCCCTTAACTTTTCTCATGTTTTCCTTTATCTTTGAAACTGAGTTAGTCATGTCTATATTGTAGCGTTGTGGTGAGGATTACATGAAAAAGTCATAGGGACTTCCAGTTTCTGGTGCAGCAAGTAAAGAGCTTGGAAGTTGTCACTTAGGAAGTTTCCTAACAACAAACAAATGCTGAACAACCTGTATATATATATAGGGACTGCAATGAATATATATATATGAATATGGCACAGAGATAGTCACACACACACACACACACACACACACACACACACACATACATGCTATATGCTGTGCTGAGTTGCTCAGTCATGTCCAACTCTTTGCCACCCCATGGACCTCCTCTGTCCATGGGGATCCTCCAGGCAAGAATACTGCAGTGGAGTGCCATGCCCTTATCTAGGGGATCTTCCCAACCCAGGGATCGAACCCAGGTCTCCCACATTGCAAGTGGATTCTTTACCAGCTGAGCCATGAGGGAAACCCCAAAGATATATCTATATCTATCTATAGATAGATAGATAGATATTGTCTGGTCCAGCATGCAAATATATTTATATATATATAAAATATATATATGTATATATTTTAACGTATATTTGCTGACCAGAAACAGGAGCAGAACCTGGACGACCTTAGATTTATCAGAGAAGTGAGTCTGTCCTATATTCAAGGCCAATCCTTCCTATTCACCAATGGCTACACAAAGAGAGGGTCATTCCTTTCATCTCTTTCCCTTCCCTCACCCACCTCACTGATCTTCCTATTTCCTAGAGAAAACAGAAGCCACCAGAAGAACACATCTATACCTTCCACCTACCTGTATCTTTGCCAGTATGTTCTGCCTTGCCTTCTGTTACCAAGAACATGTTGTCTTTCCTGTATTCAAGGCCAAACCCTTCTCAAGACTCTACACCCTCTCACTCCAGGAAATGACCCTTCTCTCTCCTATGTCATCAGTTTTTTCCCTCTCTACTTCCTCATCCTCACCAGCATACAAACATGCAATCTGTTCTGTTTTTTAATCTCTTGATCCCACATGCCCTGCCTGATATTTGCCCACTTTCTTGCCCCTCTTCAGAACTCCCAAGTGGTCTGCGCTACTCATTGCTTCTTCTGAGTCCTCTCCTCTCATTTTCTACTGAGATTCTGCAATCAGGATGTTGTTCCCAAGACACAGAAACCAGGGACCTCCAAATTGTTAACTCTGTCAATTGTTCATTCTCATCTTACATGACCCATCCATAAATTTGACAGAGATAAACAAGCCCTTCACCTCAAAACTCTTTCTTAGAACATCATCCTCATCTGATCACCCCCGTGCCTCACCAGCTGCTCACTCTCACGTCCGTTGCTTGTTCCTCCTCATCTTCTTGGCCTCTAACAGTGGAGTGCTCCAGGATGCATTCCTCAGCTCTCTTCTGTCCTCTGTCTACATTTACTCCTACAGAGAACTCATTTAGCTTCATGACTCAAAAAAAAAAAAAAAAAAAAAAAAATCCACAAGCTGTGTAAGAACACACACACAATTCCCACATTTCTAAACCCCCTTGGCGTTTTCTTCTGCACTTCTTCTACATGCTCCTGCAAGTATCTGCTCAAATGTCACCTTCCCAGTGAGGCCTCACCCAACCACCTTTATTTAAATCTGGAACCTACCCTCATCTCACGAGACTGCTCCCCATTCCTCTCCCTTACTTTCCTTTTTCTTTATAATTTTTTTACCTTCTAGTACCTCATATACTTTATTTACTGGGTTTATTTTGTGCTCTTCAATACTGGAACATAGGTTTCCTGAGTTCAGGGGTTTTTATCTGTCTGTACAGCTGTATTCTCCAAACTTGGAATTGAACCAAGCACATAGTAAGTGCTCAAGGAAGGCTTGTGAAAATGAATGCATGAATGTCCTTACAGGAGCTATCATAAAATTAAGGGGCAGAAAATCATATTTGGAAATATCTATTTTCACACAAATAGGTGAACTTGATTTCTAGTTGCACATCTGTTTATTTGCACCCCTGAGGCCTCAAGCCTCAAAGCTGTATGGTACAGTCCGCTCCCAAAGCACCTTCACTCTGTTGCCTCCAGGATCCTCTAAGCCAGGTATTTGAGTCCCATAGAAGTCAAGGGGATACCTTGTATGATAAATAAAATGCACCACTGAAGAAGTCCACATCCTAATCCCCAAAACCTGTGAATATGTTACATTGTTCAGCAAAAGGGACTTTGCAGGTGTAATTAAGGGAGGTTAGCCTAATTATTCAACTAGACCCAATCTAATCACAGGAGAACTTAAAAACAGAGGACTTCCTCCAGCTAGAAGCAGAAGAGATTTGGCAGAAGGATCACAAGATTTGAAATGTGAGAAAGACTCTCAACCTGCCTTTCTTGGCTTTCACCCAAGTTTTACTGATATGACTGACACAAAAATTTGTGTAAGTTTAAGGTGCACAACATGTTGATTTGTTATACCTTGAAAATAATCACCACCTTAGCAGTAGCTAACACCTCCATCATGTCATATACTTACTACTGCATTATGTGATAGGAACATTGAAGATATACTCTCTTAACAACTTCAAGTATTTAATTCAGTGCTGTTAACTATAATCACCATGCTATGCATTAGATGCCCAGAACTTATTCGTCTTATACCTTGAAGTTCGTATTCTTTGACCAACACCTCCCCATTTCTCCCATCCTCCCCCTGGGCCCTGGTAGCCATTCTTCTACTCTCTGTCACTATGTATTCAACTTTTTAAAAAGCTGCATGTAAGTGGGGCTTCCTTGGTGGCTCAGCAGTAAAGAATCGGCCTGTAATGCAGGAGATATGGGCTTGACCCCTGGGTGGGGAAGATCCCCTGGAGAAGAGAATGACAACCCACTTCAGTATTCTTTCCTGGGAAATCCCATGGACAGAGGAGCCTGGCAAAGGGTTGCAAAGAATTGGACATGACTTAGTAACTAAACAACAACAACATGTAAATGAGATCACTCCATATTTCTTTATTGTGTGACTTGTTTCACTGAGTATAACACCCTCTAGATCCATCCATATTGTTGCAAATGGCAAGATTTTTTTACATGGCTGAGTAATATTCCATTGTGTATGTCTATGTGTATATATATGTGTGTGTGTGTGTGTGTGTGTATACGTGTGTGTATAAATATATATATGTGTGTGTGTATATATATCCCCTACCTGTTTATCCACTTGTCTGCTGACAGACACCCAGGCTCTTTCTGTACGTTGGCCACTGTGAGCGATGCTGTGATGAGCATGTGGGGACAGACACCCATGAGTCAGGGCATACAGGTGGTCTCTAGAAGTGAGAGTAACTTCCATCTATGAGTCAGGAAGAACACTGAGAAACTAAATTCTGCCAATGATCTGAGTAGGCCTGGAAGCAGATTCCCCCTCAGAGTGTCCCACAAGAGCCCAGCCAATACCACCTTGATTTTGGCACTGTGAGCCCTTGAGTAGAGAACCCAGCTGAGCTTCCTTGAGCTGTGAGATAATAAATGGGTGTTATTTTAAGCTGCTAAGTTTGTGATAATTTGTTATGACAGCAATGAAAAACTAATACATGCAGTAGTTATCTATCACTGAATGATCAGGGACCCTGAAATCTTTGGAACAAGTATGCTTTTCTCCAACCCAAGAATCAGGCCCACTTTGAGAGATCTGGCTTCTCTTGACTTCCCAAAGACAACAAACTGATGCTTTCAACTATGGTTAGAATACCATTTTCAATTCCCCTGGTGTTAGAAATTTAAATTAACCAAAATAATAGAGGTTGTTCTATATCTTTTTTCAGGTTGTGGGGGAAACATTTGAGAGAGATTGTCCCCTTTGCATAAACTGGGCTATATCTAACTAATAGTTCGATTTTCTATTAAGCTTCAGGGGAAGTGAGAAATGGTGGTTTTCATAGAATTAGTAAATGCCACCAAAACTAAAGGTCAAACTAAGTTGACATTAAATACAGTATTTCCAGTGGGGCAGTGTGGGGTGCTTGAAAGAACAGTTGCAACAAGTCCCTACAATGCCTATTCTCTGAGCTTGTTATGAGTGCTAATGGAATCCAGTAAAACTCTGTCCATCCCTCGCCTTTCCACTTGTGACATATATTAGCCACAAGTCTGTTTTCACAGACAAAGTGCCCTTGGCGACCAACGTGGAGAAGAACCGTGTGGCTGATTCCACATTGCAGATGTTGCATTCATCCATGCAGGCTTCTCAGGGCCCCTGGCACTGCCAGCTTTCAGGATCACTGTGAACTCAACACTGATTTATCCCCTCATGTGGCTTTGGAGGACAGAGAAATAAAGGAGCATGGACATAGGGCAGATTACAGCTGAGTTGAGTTTGCACAGGAAACTCAAGCTTGAATTAAGGGCCTGGTATCCTGGGAGCTTCAAGAAGCAGAGGGAGGAAAGCTTATACAGAAAATACACACAGACTTGGGAACCAGACTGCTATAGGTATGAATCTCAGATCCACCACTTAATAGCTGTGTATCCTTAGCCTGGTGTCTCAGATGATAAAGAATCTGCCTGCAATGCAGAAGACACGACTTCAGTCCCTGGGTTGGGAAGATCCCCTGAAGGAGGGAATGGCAACTCATCCCAGTATTCTTGCCTGGAGAATCCCATGGAGAGAGGAGCCTGGTGGGCCACAGTCCATGGGATTGCAAAGAGTTGGACATGAACGAATGACTAACACCCTTAGATGTGGGCTTCCCAGGTGGCACTAGTGGTAAAGAACCCGCCTGCCAATGGAGGAGACCCAAAAGACACAGGTTCGATCACTGGGTTGGGAAGATCCTCTGGAGGAGGACATGGCAACCTACTCTGACATTATTGCCTGGAGAATCCCTCGGACAGAGAAGCCTGGGAGGCTCCGGTCTATAATGTCGCAAAGAGTAGGACACAACTGAAGTGACTTGGCACGAATTCATCCTTAGATATGGTTTTAACCACTTTGATCCTCAATTTCCTCATCTGTAAAATAATGAGGAGATACCCCACACCCAAGGGCAAAGGTGAAGCCCCAGCGAGATGGTAGGAAGGGTGAAATCGCATTTAGAATCAAACCCCATACCCACCAGAGATGCTCAGAGGGCTCAAGGGCCCAGAGACCCTACAGAGACTGAGACAGAACTATGTTTCAGTACCTCCTGAGGAGGTACAGGTCAACAGTGGACTGCTGCAGGGGCAGGGGCTCTGGATGCAGTAGACCTGGGTATGGCATAAATACTCTTGGAGGAGATTGCCATTAGCCCCACCACAGAACTGCCAGAACTTATACAGGACTGGGAAAACAGGCTCTGGGAGGGCACAAACAGAATCTTGTATGCACCAGGACCCAGGAGAAAGGAGCAGTGACCCCACAAGAGACTGACCCAGACTTGTCCATGAGGGTCCAGGAGTCTTTGGCAGAGGCATGCATCAGTGTGGCCTGCTGCAGGGTTGGGGACACTGAGTGTAGCAGTGCATGCATGGGACCTTTTGAAGGAGGTCACCATTATCTTCATCAGCTCCACCATAGTTTGGCCCCAGGTCAAATAACATGGAGGGAACACAGCCCCACCCATCAACAAAAATTGGATTAAAGATTTATGGAGCATGGCCCTGCCCATCAGAATAATACCCAGTTTCCCCCTCAGTCAGTCTCTCCCATCAGGAAGCTTCCATAAGTCTCTTATCCTTCTCCATCAGAGGCCAGACAGACTGAAAATCACAATCACAGAAAACTAACCTATCTGATCACATGGACCACAGCCTTGTCTAACTCAGTGAAACTATGAGCCATGCTGTGTAGGGCCACCCAAGATGGATGGGTCATGGTGGAGAGTTCTGACAAAATGTGGTCCACTGGAGAAGGGAATAGCAAACCACTTCAATATACTTGCCTTGAAAAGAAGAGAAGCGAAAGGCAAAGGAGAAAAGGAAAGATACACCCATCTGAATGTAGAGTTCCAAAGAATAGCAAGGAGAGATAAGACAGCCTTCCTCAGTGATAAATGTGAAGAAATAGAGGAAAATAATAGAAGGGGAAAGACTAGAGATCTCTTCAAGAAAATTAGAGATATCAAGGGAATATTTCATGCAAAGATGGGCACAATAAAGGACAGAAATGGTGTGGACCTAACAGAAACAGATATGCAGATGACACCACCCTTATGGCAGAAAGTGAAGAGGAACTAAAAAGCCTCTTGATGAAAGTGAAAGGGGAGAGTGAAAAAGTTGGCTTAAAGCTCAACATTCAGAAAACTAGGATCATGGCATCTGGTCCCATCACTTCATGGAAAATAGATGGGGAGACAGTGGAAACAGTGTCAGACTTTATTTTTGGGAGCTCGAAAATCACTGCAGATGGTGATTGGAGCCATGAAATTAAAAGACGCTTACTCCTTGGAAGGAAAGCTATGACCAACTTAGATATTAAAAAGCAGAGACATTACTTTGCCAACAAAGGTCCATCTGGTCAAGGCTATGGTTTTTCCAGTGGTCATGTATGGATGTGAGAGTTGGACAGTGAAGAAAGCTGAGTGCCGAAAAATTGATGCTTTTGAACTGTGGTGTTGGAGAAGACTCTTGAGAGTCCCTTGGACTGCAAGGAGACCCAACCAGTCCATCGTGAAGGAGATCAGTCCTGAGTGTTCATTGGAAGGACTGATGCTGAAGCTGAAACTCCAATACTTTGGCCACCTGATTCGAAGAGTTGACTCATTGGAAAAGACCCTGATGCTGGGAGGGATTGGGGGCAGGAGGAGAAGGGGACGGCAGAGGATGAGATGGCTGGATGGCATCACCGACTCAATGGACATGAGTTTGAGTAAACTCTGGGAGTTGGTGATGGACAGGGAGGCCTGGCGTGCTGTGATTCACGGGGTTGCAAAGAGTTGGACATGACTGAGCGACTGAAATGAACTGAACTGAGCAGAAGCAGAAGATATTAAGAAGAGGTGGGAAGAATACATGGAAGAACTATACCAAAAAGATCTTCACGACCCAGAAAATCACAATGATGTGATCACTCACCTAGAGCCAGACATCCTGGAATGTGAAGTCAAGTGGGCCTTAGGAAGCATCACTATGAAAGAAGCTGGTGGAGGTGATGGAATTCCAGCTGAGCTATTTCAAGTCCTCAAAGATGATGCTGTGAAGAGTGCTGCACTCAATATGCCAGCAAATCTGGAAAACTCAGCAGTGGCCACAGGACTGGAAAAGATCAGTTTTCATTCCAATCCCAAAGAAAGGCAGTGTCAAAGAATGCTCAAACTACCACACAATTGCACTCATCTCACATGCTAGCAAAGTAATGCCCCAAATTTTTCACGTCAGGCTTCAACAGTACGTGAACCATGAACTTCCAGATGTTCAAGCTGGTTTTAGAAAAGGCCGAGGACGCAGAGATCAAATTGCCAACATCCATTGGATCATCAAAAAAGCGAGACATTTCCAGAAAAACATCTACTTCTGTTTCATTGACTACTTTGACTTTGACTGTGTGGATCACAACAAACTATGGAAAATTCTTAAAGAGATGGGAATACCAGACCACCTGCCTGAGATATCTGTATGCAGGTCAAGAAGCAACAGTTAGAACCGAACATGGAACAACTGACGGGTTCCAAATTGGTAAAGGAGTACGTCAAGGCTGTATATTGTCACCCTGCTTATTTAACTTATCTGTAGAGTCCATCATGAGAAATGCTGGACTGGATGAAGCACAAGCTGGAATCAAGATTGCTGGGAGAAATATCAATAACCTCAGATATGCAGATGACACCAACCTTATGGCAGAAAGCAAAAGAACTAAAGAGCCTCTTGATGAAAGTGAAAGAGGAGAGTGGAGAAAGTTGGCTTAAAACTCAACATTCAGAAAACTAAGATCATGGCATCTGGTCCCATCACTTCATGGCAAATAGATGGGGAAACAG